>NC_134477.1:12568163-12624835 GCF_964194025.1 Convolutriloba macropyga
ATAAGAACATGTGCTCGTGTTTCTTTTTTTTTACAGGATTCGATTCACATTTTCGTTTTATTTTTTTTAGGAAATTAAATCTACTTTTCAAGAATGTAATTGGAAATTATGTACAATTTCAGCTTTTTAAACAGATAATCATAAAAAATTTATCAGCTGAAAAATTTTTTTTCAATAGCTATGATTGCTTTTTTTATAAAAAATAAGAAAAATTCATGACCAAAACCTCGACCCGGGAAAATCTCGGAAAAAAATTATTAGGGAAAATAGGTCCATAATCACTTAAATGATAACTCGTAATCCACTTTCGAAATCAAGTGAACTTTCCCTTTCCCTTTTCGGGTAGCCGAATGAGTGAAACGACAATCTTGCGACAATCTGCTTTTAATAGAAGTTTACTACATTAGCTTTTTGTTTGCCAATTTAATTGGGAAATGACTGTTACGCGTGTGTGTTTGTCTGTAAATTGAAGTTCAATAGCCAGCAATTATTGCTGCAAAAATTCTCGACTTGTTCAAATACAAATTAGCTCTGGTTATTTGTCGCGACTAAAAAGTTTCTTCAGGTATTTAAACTCGGAATTGATTTTCAGAGACCCCGAAAACAGTCAAGTTGATTCATGTGCGCTCATTTTGATCAGCATTCAGTTTCAGCACTGACATGAAATTGTGACCTAATAGCTTCAAGTTTGATTTTAATTTTATCGTTTTGACAATTTATCACACGCATCAAGTTTCAAATTTTCATTTACGTTGCTATTCTGATTTGATAAAATCTCACGCATCTAAATTTTAACGACCAGTAATGATTTCGAATCTGATAATTTTCATCGCCCTGCTTTCGCCCTTTTTGTTGCTGATGTCACAATTTGCAGAAGCAGCGAGTGTGTTTGTGGCTGTGAAGTCTGACTGGGAGAATGAGAGAGGGTACCAACCACAGGTTGAGAAGTGTGATGGCAAAGACTACTTCTTGTGTGCTCTCTTAATAGCTGGATGCTCTACCAAGTGCAGTGGAAACGTTAGAGGACCACATTTTCATTCCCTGTTACCAGTTCTAGATAGTACCGCTATCTTCCCTTCCCTGAAGAGACATGTACTTTTTTGCGCTGCCTAAAAACCCTAGTCCAGACCTGGAATTATGAAAACACCTATTAATTCCTGGTGAGGGTGGGGGGTGGTTGGGGTAAATATTGAATTAAATTACATGGTTGAGGACTCTAGTTTAAGTCGAGGCTAATTCTTTTCATTAACAAAAATGGGATCTATCCTGTTTTGGGCCTCGAGTTTTTTTGCGCCCCCAGTTACAAATTATATGTTGCTAAATAGCACATCACTATGTAAAAAAAATTGCACGTGCGCCTGCGGGGGGCGTATAAGATATAAGCCCACTTAGCTGCGGGGGCAAAACAGAATAGATCCCAAAAATGAGTCAAACTAGTTCCGCCATCATCTATCTGGGTTCGATCTCTTGACCTTCTCCAACCGTACCCGATGTTAACTAATTGCGCTACATGTCCCTAAATTTGAAGGAAGTTAAAAACAAGACATTGCCACCGTTGCGAGCGTAATTCCACGACACGCTTTATTCTCCAGCCAAATTGGAGGACGGCTGTTTTAGTTTCAGCCCAAATTGAGAACATCACTTAAAGTCCAGAAATTCTTTTCATACTATAAATCTATTCAGGGCAGTCTTTTCATGCTTTTTATCGGTCAAGGACGGTCCTTAAATAATTCCAGGTCTAGAGTAGGAAAGATAGTTTATACATTAGATCAGTGACGATAAATGCCGATCATAATGATCGATTTCACGTATTTATGTTCTTATTAAAAAAACAGAACGAAGGCTTCTGTTGAATTTAAATGCAATAGTTGAAATAACGCGCTTTTACATGCAAAACATTTTAATTGCACGAACAATACATGCTCGTGGATCTTTTCCGTTTGTGACCCCCCCCCCCCGCTTAGTTGGTGCATAATATTTGCACCCCTGCCGCACGTGCCATATTTTTACATAATGATTTACTATGTAATGGCACGTGCTTTGTAACTGGGGGTAGCATAACCTACTGGTAGTGCAAAAACGGAAAGGATCCAATTTCGTATATTTTATAAATTTTCTGGAAAAGAGAAAATATGTATGACGAAGCTTCATTCAAAATTAGGTGATTACCACCCTCAAGAAATTATCAAAAGCGAGGTGAAGCCGATTCACAGTGTGGTAATATTCATCAATGAACTCGCGCTGAGATCGAAACAATCGCTTAAATTAGGCTCGTGAGAGACTGTTTAAAAAACTTTTTAAAATTATCGTAGAATTTGAAAAACTGGGGTGAGGAGATTCCCTAATCAAATCCCAACAACGTGTAGATACGTGAATATTAAAAAAAGAACTAGAGTAGTGGTAACTTTGCAAGCCTATTATCCTATATAACAGAGAGGGTTATACCAGGCCCTTCTACTACTCCTAAGATTCAGATTGGAGGCAGCACTATTTTAAAAGAGCATTGATAAAGTTGGATTCAACTATGAGCTAAGTGTATGGAAAAAGGTAAACAATTATAAAATAGCTGGTACTGTCATTGAGAAGTATACCAAGTTCTCAATGCAACTAAGTAATACTAAGAGATCAACCTGTGACCCTACAGACTAATAAAATTGAGGATGAAGCGAAGTTCGTCTTAGCCCATTCCACAAACCAACCAGACGAGTATCAACCAAAAGAAAAAAGAACGCAAGATCTATTGCCGATCAGGTAATTCAGGGTTACTGCAGACCGTGTTAGGTGTCAACTTCGTTCGCCCATCAATTCTACATGGGTTAGTCTTACTCGCCAAGTATTTCACGAGCAGGCAACCCTACCCTCAGAGTGGCTTCACTTATTCAGTCTACAAAAGAGCGCGGCGATTGATACACTTAGAAACTCTCGTGTTGAAAGTGTCTGCAGTCACTCTCTTGATTTCCAAGTCCCGGATTTTAACTTAAACTAATAGTTGTTGATCTCTGTAAAACCACCTATGTTCCTAAGTAGCTATGTTATGTTTTGAATTAAAGCCAAACTATAACTTAAGGGATTAACAGACTTATAAATTAAAAATTGCAAAATTACCACAGACCTTATTCCTAACTACATCAAAGCTAGAATCAAACTAAGTGTATTCTACAACAAGTCTCCTAATTTTTTTTCTATTTCTCTATTCGATCTCTGAGTCTACACCGACTCTATCGAATAATCCTAAGAAGTTAGAAAAATCGACCTAAGGAAAGACCATTACCGCTGAGAATAACAGAGGTTGTTTAACAAACAAGTGAATTTAGAATCAAGAAATTGGGCTAGGAGAAAGGCTCAAAAAATAGCCGTATTTATACTAGCTTATCTTTTCATAACTTGAGATAATTGAGTACTGCGGGCTTAATTTAGCCTAATCGTTTGAGAAAATACCTTTTACGGGCCATAAATGTGGCCTGATTTCTAGGGGTTTTGTATATCCGTACGTATTATGTAAGGTCCAAAAATGCGTTACAGGTCATTTGTTCATGCCTAAATCTTCGAATAAAAATTTCAGTATACCTTCAAGGTGTTTCATTTACTAAGATTATCAGGTCCGAATGATATCGTTGTTTTAAAACTGGTACCAACATAGTTTGAGAGAATCAAATCATAACTCTAATCTTGATCTGTACAAATAACTATATTTTTCTTTGGTCTAATTTCGATTTCGGTTTATTGGGTTCAACGAAAAAATTTAAATGTTAGTTCTAATTTCTTTAATTTTTGTTTTCCGGTATTTCTTAAGTTTCAATTTCTACACTTCCCCCTCGGACTCAACTATTCTCCTGCATGGTTATAAATCATCACAAGTTTTTAGCGCCAAATGAGCAAATGGATTATGCGAGGAATACAAGGATACAAGGGTATAAGAGATTACAAGGAAGGTACAACTCTCATTAAAATGCGGACGACTCTAGTTTGCTCTGCTCTCTGACTCGATAAAGTAACTCCGTGCGCAGTGTTGGGTGGTTTTTGTCCGCTGTTTTGCCATAGATTTTGCTCATCATGTGAGGTCGTGCCCTCCGTTTGAAGCATAATTGTTTCCATTTCCAGAGTAAAATTATTGGGATTGTAAAAAAAGTGATAACCCATAAAAACAGTTCTAAGAAGCCTACTACATTATTAGCAGTTCCCCCAGCTGTGGTTTGTCTTGGTCGCTCTCTGTTGCTCCGATGAAAATATCGTACCAAACTTTTGATCGTTGCGGTGTCTATTTCAAGTGGTGGTTTTGCTTGTAGTTCGACTCTGACATGTTCTATTACTTTTCTTTGGTAGTCCATGGTGGTACTTAGGGAACTCAGCTCTTGGTTTTCTGGTATCGGCAGGGTGAACGCTTCCTCAAGTAGTGGGTTGAGCCCTACGGTCATAACCAGCCCAGTTTTTTTGCTGGAAGTTGTCAGTTGAGGGGCACAGAACCAAGCATTCATTAGATATCTCAGTTCTCCAGTTACAAGGAGGTTGTATGATGCAACTTTGGCATCCGCTCAATCTACTGTTCCTTAGGATGCTATCTGTGATTTCATTTATCCAGTATTTTGTGGTTTCTGACGAAATAAGAAATTTTCATTGCGCGAAATAGGTTGCAGTAGGCATTATCGGAAGGCGGATGATGTCAAATTTACAGGTCTGTAAAACAGCGGCTTCGTGACAGCGTCTGGTTCAACAAGTCTTAACGGTATTCTTCTGTTCGACATCTCCTGGAAAGCCTCCCGAACTTTGCAATTGAATTGCTTGAGTTCATACTTAAAGGATACTTCCGAATGAAGAGACACTAACGCGAAGGAAATGTTATTGATCACGCTTTGCGTTTGGAGGAAAAAGGTTAACACGTCGCTCCTCTTGTGGTTGCAGACTTGGGCCTGCGTTACTTGTTCCATATCGTGTTCAAGGTTGTTAATGGCTTTCTCTACGGTTCCGAAATTCCCAGCTGTATAGTTCAAGATAGTTTTCATTTGTTCCTGCTGTTATAAGTTTTTGTTGCCCAGGATGTGTATTATGTGATCTGTGATGCTCGACAAATGGTGTAGCTCGTATTCCATGCGGTCCAAGTGACTTGCAATTCTTCGCATTTTTTCTTCTGAGTCCTGACAAAGATGAAAGATGGAGAGCATTTTGCAAGTTGTTTTTTCCACTATGGGCTTCAAAACAAGTGCGGCAGCAGCTCCCTCTGCAAGCAACGTTATTGACCTTCTCTTCTTGTTCAAGAGTTCAGTAAAAATTGCAAAAATCTTCACATCTCGAATCAGCTGAGTCATTTCTTCTTCGATCTCGGTAATGCCTCTCCGTAGCGATGTGATCAGGGTATTCTGACTGTTTTTCAGGATGACGTTTAGTTTTTGGTTATTGCAGTATCCCTACTGCGTCTCTCTCCACACGTGAATTTTATCTCTCTGAGGATTTTCGAAAAATTTTTAAATGCGCCCCAGTCAGTGTCCAAGGGTTTAGGAAAGGGAACTGCAGTTTCGATCAGTTCTTTTGAATCAGCTAGAGCGATCGGAGTCTGTGGGACGAACGCAATGTTTGCTCGAGTTGTCACTTCTTCCGCTAGAGTTAACCGGATAACAAGAAAGAGAAAGCACCACTTCATCTAAATATTGCCAAAGTTAGAGTAAACTGCATTTGTGGCGACAAGTTTTTTTTTGATACTGAGGCTTCAGTTTTGTTTAAAAAAACTGCAATTATTATTTGGAACTAGGTTTTGTATTCAAACTGGTTCTTGTGCCCGAACTTTATGTTTGATTTTTGTGCATGACTCATGTGCCTCGTTCTTCTTTTTTGATTGTCTGGAAACCTTAATTAAATTAAGAAAAATTCAATTGATTATCATATATAGTCTGGGTTCTGTTTCGACGAGTGTTGCTATGCTTAAGTGCTATTTAAAATGTTAATCAAGTCTTTTTGAAACTTTTGATTGCTTTGTTTGTGATTTTAGCGAGGGTTTTGGAAGAAGAAAATTTTATTAGTCCACAGTAATTCTCTCTATCAAAGTGTTCACAGTACATTGATAAAAAATATTTCGGTAACGTTTCAAAGTTTTTAGTCGAGTTTGTTAGCAGGTTCGTCATGTGCGCTGTGATTAATGTTTTCATTCGTCATCGATTCCCTATCTGTTGGGGAATCGCTTTGCCCGCTTGGGGCGTCCCTCCGTGTTAGAGAGTAGGCTTGGGCTCGGTGTTTCGAAGTTGAGTGTCATTGGTGTCCGTTTAAACCCTTTCGCCTTATGAGGTATAAGGATGTTCTCGAACTCTGTAATGAAAGTCCTATCCGGGGTAGTGCTTTGTTGATCCGTTGTCTCTGGTGGGTCCGTTTTCTCTGCACTTGGGGGAGAGGGTTCCAGGTTGCCTTCTGTCATGCTTTCTCTCTCTCATCAAGCCCCGTCAGTTCAGTTGCCTGTACATCCTTGACGTCCTGCATCTCATGGTTTGCCTCTCGTCTGAGCGCAGAAGTTTTCTCCTGTTCCTCAAACAGATTGTGGAAGAAATCAATTTCTTCCTCCACCCATTTGTATCTAGAGGTGTTTCGATGATTTTCTGTGTTTCGACGAAAAAGTTTTCGGGTAGTGTTTTCCGAGAAGAGTCCTAGATTTACTGTTTCTTCCAAGTCTTCTACTTCTTCTCCAAATGGTTGTTTTCTTCTTGATGAAGGTTGAGTAAAGATCCTGCGTTGATCCGGCTCCTCTTTCATGGGTTTCAGCCTATTGTAATGTACATCTGCCATTGATTAGAACTTCCCGTTTTAGATATCTTGTAATGTACATCAGAAGTTTTCTCTAACACAACGTGGGGGCCATCCCACGGCAAGAAGAAATTTCCCGATTTGGCATTGTGGGGAGCGAACTGCCAACCTCGATAACCATTGCGGTAGCTTTCTCCAAAGACTTCTTTGTGGTATCCGTCTTTTTTCCTCTCTTGATTGCGTCCCAAGGTTTCTCTGGCGTTCATGTGTGCTTCAAGAAATTGCTCTTCCAACCATCGAGTGAATTCGTAACTTTGAATTTCGTGACTTGGTGCCTCAGGTAGGAGTAAATCGATTGGATATTTGCACTCTTGTCCGTAAACTAAAGAGAAGGGAGTATGCCCTTTTGTTCTGTGCACTGTTGTGTTGTAGACGAAGCTCTGATATGGAAGCATCTCGTCCCAAGTCTTCGGATTTCCCGCAGATTATTTCGAAATTACATCAGCAATAATCCAGTTGTGTCGCTCAACCATGCCGTTGCCTTGAGGGTGGTAAGGCGAGGTCTTTGTTTTTTTCATTCCTAACAATTTGCAGAATTCCAAGATAAGTTCACTGCAAAAGTTTGAGTCCTGGTCAGTGTGATTTGAATCTGGGGCCCCAAACAGAAGAATCCATTTGTCTACAATTGCTCTTGCCACAGCCTCGACAGTTGTGTTTTGCAATGGTAAGCTGACTACAAATTTGGTGAAGCAGTCCGTGAGTACGAGAATATATTTGTACCCGCCTATTTTTGTTTTGGTCACTGGCCCCAGTATGTCTGCGGCAATTTGGTTGAAACAGACTCCTACGTTGATTGTCTGCAATGGTGCTTTCCGTTTCTTCCCAGCTGTATATCGCGATTGACACATCAAACAGTTTTCACATTTCCTCTCGATGTCTTTTCTCATAAGTGGCCACCAGAAACGTTGCCTAGCTCTGTCGAGTTTCTTCTGAAAAGTGAAGTATCCCCTAATTATCTTAGAGTCGTGTAGTTGTTCTAGCGCTTTTTCCCGTAGACGTGTGGGCACCACGAATCGTCTGACATTAGAATTTGTTCCCTCAATTTGTGCCACTTTCCGTAGAGAACTCCCTCTGTCAATTCTAGTTGTTCCCACACACACACTTGAGTAACAGCGCATCCTCTTCAGCTGCAATAGCTGCTGTTTTCTTCACGTTAAGTTTCCCAAGGGACGTTTGCGGGCCGTTTTTGTCAGCATTGGCCCGTTTAATTGCAGGGTCTTGCGCTTGATGTTATCTTGCCGCTTCTTTGACCTCCTCTAGAACAATTTCCATTGATGTCTCGTCGTTGTTGAGAAAGGTTGCTTCATTTTTGCTGGATTAGTCCGGATTTGAGATCATTCAAATTCTGTTCAAGGTTGTTAATGGCTTTCTCTACGGTTCCGAAATTCCGAGCTGTATAGTTCAAGATAGTTTTCATTTGTTCCTGCTGTTATAAGTTTTTGTTGCCCAGGATGTGTATTATGTGATCTGTGATGCTCGACAAATGGTGTAGCTCGTATTCCATGCGGTCCAAGTGACTTGCAATTCTTCGCATTTTTTCTTCTGAGTCCTGACAAAGATGAAAGATGGAGAGCATTTTGCAAGTTGTTTTTTCCACTATGGGCTTCAAAACAAGTGCGGCAGCAGCTCCCTCTGCAAGCAACGTTATTGACCTTCTCTTCCTGTTCAAGAGTTCCGTAAAAATTGCAAAAATCTTCACATCTCGAATCAGCTGAGTCCTTTCTTCTTCGATCTCGGTAATGCCTCTCCGTAGCGATGTGATCAGGGTATTCTGACTGTTTTTCAGGATGCCGTTTAGTTTTTGGTTATTGCAGTATCCCTACTGCGTCTCTCTCCACACGTGAATTTTATCTCTCTGAGGATTTTCGAAAAATTTTTAAATGCGCCCCAGTCAGTGTCCAAGGGTTTAGGAAAGGGAACTGCAGTTTCGATCAGTTCTTTTGAATCAGCTAGAGCGATCGGAGTCTGTGGGACGAACGCAATGTTTGCTCGAGTTGTCACTTCTTCCACTAGAGTTAACCGGATAACAAGAAAGAGAAAGCACCACTTCATCTAAATATTGCCAAAGTTAGAGTAAACTGCATTTGTGGCGACAAGTTTTTTTGATACTGAGGCTTCAGTTTTGTTTAAAAAAACTGCAATTATTATTTGGAACTAGGTTTTGTATTCAAACTGGTTCTTGTGCCCGAACTTTATGTTTAATTTTTGTGCATGACTCATGTGCCTCGTTCTTCTTTTTTGATTGTCTGCAAACCTTAATTAAATTAAGAAAAATTCAAGTGATTATCATATATAGTCTGGGTTCTGTTTCGACGAGTGTTGCTATGCTTAAGTGCTATTTAAAATCTTAATCAAGACTTTTTGAAATTTTTGATTGCTTTGTTTGTGATTTTAGCGAGGGGGTTGGAAGAAGAAAATTTTATTAGTCCACAGTAATTCTCTCTATCAAAGTGTTCACAGTACATTGATAAAAAATATTTTGGTAACGTTTCAAAGTTTTTAGTCGAGTTTGTTAGCAGGTTCGTCATGTGCGCTGTGATTAATGTTTTCATTCGTCATCGATTCCCTATCTGTTGGGGAATCGCTTTGCCCGCTTGGGGCGTCCCTCCGTGTTAGAGAGTAGGCTTGGGCTCGGTGTTTCGAAGTTGAGTGTCATTGGTGTCCGTTTAAACCCTTTCGCCTTATGAGGTATAAGGATGTTCTCGAACTCTGTAATGAAAGTCCTATCCGGGGTAGTGCTTTGTTGATCCGTTGTCTCTGGTGGGTCCGTTTTCTCTGCACTTGGGGGAGAGGGTTCCAGGTTGCCTTCTGTCATGCTTTCTCTCTCTCATCAAGCCCCGTCAGTTCAGTTGCCTGTACATCCTTGACGTCCTGCATCTCATGGTTTGCCTCTCGTCTGAGCGCAGAAGTTTTCTCCTGTTCCTCAAACAGATTGTGGAAGAAGTCAATTTCTTCCTCCACACATTTGTATCTAGAGGTGTTTCGATGATTTTCAGTGTTTCGACGAAAAAGTTTTCGTGTAGTGTTTTCCGAGAAGAGTCCTAGATTTACTGTTTCTTCCAAGTCTTCTACTGCTTCTCCAAATGGTTGTTTTCTTCTTGATGAAGGTTGAGTAAAGATCCTGCGTTGATCCGGCTCCTCTTTCATGGGTTTCAGCCTATTGTAATGTACATCTGCCATTGATTAGAACTTCCCGTTTTAGATATCTTGTAATGTACATCAGAAGTTTTCTCTAACACAACGTGGGGGCCATCCCACGGCAAGAAGAAATTTCTCGATTTGGCATTGTGGGGAGCGAACTGCCAACCTCGATCACCATTGCGGTAGCTTTCTCCAAAGACTTCTTTGTGGTATCCGTCTTTTTGCCTCTCTTGATTGCGTCCCAAGGTTTCTCTGGCGTTCATGTGTGCTTCAAGAAATTGCTCTTCCAACCATCGAGTGAATTCGTAACTTTGAATTTCGTGACTTGGTGCCTCAGGTAGGAGTAAATCGTTGGGGAATCGCTTTGCCCGCTTGGGGCGTCCCTCCGTGTTAGAGAGTAGGCTTGGGCTCGGTGTTTCGAAGTTGAGTGTCATTGGTGTCCGTTTAAACCCTTTCGCCTTATGAGGTATAAGGATGTTCTCGAACTCTGTAATGAAAGTCCTATCCGGGGTAGTGCTTTGTTGATCCGTTGTCTCTGGTGGGTCCGTTTTCTCTGCACTTGGGGGAGAGGGTTCCAGGTTGCCTTCTGTCATGCTTTCTCTCTCTCATCAAGCCCCGTCAGTTCAGTTGCCTGTACATCCTTGACGTCCTGCATCTCATGGTTTGCCTCTCGTCTGAGCGCAGAAGTTTTCTCCTGTTCCTCAAACAGATTGTGGAAGAAGTCAATTTCTTCCTCCACCCATTTGTATCTAGAGGTGTTTCGATGATTTTCTGTGTTTCGACGAAAAAGTTTTCGTGTAGTGTTTTCCGAGAAGAGTCCTAGATTTACTGTTTCTTCCAAGTCTTCTACTGCTTCTCCAAATGGTTGTTTTCTTCTTGATGAAGGTTGAGTAAAGATCCTGCGTTGATCCGGCTCCTCTTTCATGGGTTTCAGCCTATTGTAATGTACATCCGCCATTGATTAGAAC
The DNA here is from genome assembly GCF_964194025.1 of Convolutriloba macropyga. Taxonomy (NCBI): domain Eukaryota; kingdom Metazoa; phylum Xenacoelomorpha; order Acoela; family Convolutidae; genus Convolutriloba; species Convolutriloba macropyga. The sequence continues at coordinate 12,579,056 of NC_134477.1, forward strand.
TTCCCGTTTTAGATATCTTGTAATGTACATCAGAAGTTTTCTCTAACACAACGTGGGGGCCATCCCACGGCAAGAAGAAATTTCTCGATTTGGCATTGTGGGGAGCGAACTGCCAACCTCGATAACCATTGCGGTAGCTTTCTCCAAAGACTTCTTTGTGGTATCCGTCTTTTTTCCTCTCTTGATTGCGTCCCAAGGTTTCTCTGGCGTTCATGTGTGCTTCAAGAAATTGCTCTTCCAACCATCGAGTGAATTCGTAACTTTGAATTTCGTGACTTGGTGCCTCAGGTAGGAGTAAATCGATTGGATATTTGCACTCTTGTCCGTAAACTAAAGAGAAGGGAGTATGCCCTTTTGTTCTGTGCACTGTTGTGTTGTAGACGAAGCTCTGATATGGAAGCATCTCGTCCCAAGTCTTCGGATTTCCCGCAGATTATTTCGAAATTACATCAGCAATAATCCAGTTGTGTCGCTCAACCATGCCGTTGCCTTGAGGGTGGTAAGGCGAGGTCTTTGTTTTTTTCATTCCTAACAATTTGCAGAATTCCAAGATAAGTTCACTGCAAAAGTTTGAGTCCTGGTCAGTGTGATTTGAATCTGGGGCCCCAAACAGAAGAATCCATTTGTCTACAATTGCTCTTGCCACAGCCTCGACAGTTGTGTTTTGCAATGGTAAGCTGACTACAAATTTGGTGAAGCAGTCCGTGAGTACGAGAATATATTTGTACCCGCCTATTTTTGTTTTGGTCACTGGCCCCAGTATGTCTGCGGCAATTTGGTTGAAACAGACTCCTACGTTGATTGTCTGCAATGGTGCTTTCCGTTTCTTCCCAGCTGTATATCGCGATTGACACATCAAACAGTTTTCACATTTCCTCTCGATGTCTTTTCTCATAAGTGGCCACCAGAAACGTTGCCTAGCTCTGTCGAGTTTCTTCTGAAAAGTGAAGTATCCCCCAATTATCTTAGAGTCGTGTAGTTGTTCTAGCGCTTTTTCCCGTAGACGTGTGGGCACCACGAATCGTCTGACATTAGAATTTGTTCCCTCAATTTGTGCCACTTTCCGTAGAGAACTCCCTCTGTCAATTCTAGTTGTTCCCACACACACACTTGAGTAACAGCGCATCCTCTTCAGCTGCAATAGCTGCTGTTTTCTTCACGTTAAGTTTCCCAAGGGACGTTTGCGGGTCGTTTTTGTCAGCATTGGCCCGTTTAATTGCAGGGTCTTGCGCTTGATGTTATCTTGCCGCTTCTTTGACCTCCTCTAGAACAATTTCCATTGATGTCTCGTCGTTGTTGAGAAAGGTTGCTTCATTTTTGCTGGATTAGTCCGGATTTGAGATCATTCGAATTCTTCCAAAATTGTTATGGCTGCAGTAGTTGCTTCAATCGTCAGTTTCAGGAACTTCTATCTCGGGTTTTTTGAAATCGACAGTTTCCGTGGTCATCTGGGTCTCACCAATCTGGGTTTGGCCGGAGTAATTACTCTCCTCGTCTGTCGACCAGTCGAGTCCAAATTTTCCTCTGGATGCCCGCTCTTCCGTCACAGCTCTTCCGGAAGCTTATACTGTAAGGAATTTCATATTCGTCGTCATTGTCTCTGTCCTGCGGTTGAGTTTTATTTTGATGTGGTAACTCGGAGTCCTACTCTGTGTTCTGAGGTCCGAAATCTAAATCCGTATCCGTTTCAATCTATTCTGTAGTCTCATCTTCGAACTCAAGCCTGGTGAACGTTAGAGTTTTTGCCATTTGAATTTTGGGGGCTGGTGCGTGGGTTAGTTTTATATCTGTTGATGAACCTGGGTAGGATTCCAGTGAAGTCACCATTTGGATATGCCCGAGTGTGTCGCTTAGACTTTCAGCTGGGGGCAGTCGCCGAATATTTCTTTCTTCTCCTCTTCAGTCAATTCGGGAGTCTAGCTACACTGCCGTTAAAGTCCATCTGCGTTTCCATGTTTCCCACCAGGACGATGAACCACCTGGATGTCAAACTATTGAAGCTTTTGTAACATTCGAAAGATCATTTCATCGTTATTTTGCCTGAACAGCCATTGAAGTGAAGCATGGTCTGTTCTCAACAAAAACCTTGTTTCCCATAGGTATGGTTTGTACCATTTTATCGCCTAGATTACAGCTATTCCCTCCCGTTTTGTTGTTGAATATTTGCATTCGGTTGGTGATAGCACTCTGCTTGCAAACGCCACTGGATACTCAAAACCATCTATGACATTAGAGAGTACTGCGCCCAAACTTGTCAATTGCGTCTGTATCTAACACGAATGGTGAGCTGTAGTCTGGATGCGACAGAACCGTGCTCTCGATCATTGCTGTTTTCAGGTTCTCGGAAGCAGCTTGACAGTCCGTTGTCCAGGTGAATCTCCGGTTCTTCTTCGTGATCACATGTAGGGGTTTTGCTATCCCGGCAAAGTCCTTTACGAATCGACGATAGTAACTGCGGAATCCAATGAACGATCTCACTTCTGTAATATTTTCCGGTCTTTTCCACTCTTTCAAGCCTCTGATGTTTCCTTCATCGGATGAAATTCTTTCGGCACTGAGTTTGTACCCCAAGTACTTATATGAGTTTAGTATAATTTGCACTTCTTTGGCTTAAGTTTCAAGTTTGCTTTCCGTAGAGCTTCAAACATAATTCGGAGAAGTTCTTCCTCTGACTTGCTGAAGCCCAGAACATCGTCCAGAAATATGAGAACAAAACTGGAGAGGCACTCGTTAAAGATTGCTGCCATCAAACGTTGAAATGTGCCTGAAGCATTGCACAGTCCAAATGGTAGTCGCAAGAACTCGTAATGACCACCGTCAGTGGTAACGAAAGCAGTTTTTGGTATCGCTGACTCTGCTAGTGGGACCTGCCAGTATCCGGAGGCTAAATCCAGGGTCAAGAAAACTTTACCTCCGTGAAGATTATCAAGGAATTGATCGATTCTGGGTACTGGGAAAGCATCTTTTCTAGTTACCTCGTTGAGTTTTCTAAAGTCTACACACATTACATTGCTCCCGTCTTCTTTGTTACGAGTACAATTGGCGCTTTGTACGGGATTTTAGATGACCGGATTATATTCCTGGAGAGCATATTGTCTACTTCCTGTTTCACAACTGCCATCTTCCCGGGTGCTAATCGATAGGGAGAAAGTTTTATTGGGCCAGCGTCTCCAGTATCAATCTCGTGCTCCACTTAATGTGTCTGACCCAACTCTGCATCGTTTAGAGCAAAATCGTCCCGAAAAGTGGCAACGATACTCAATATCTTGAAGCCAGTTTCGTGTTCTGTCGAGTCCGATTTCACAAGGTTCACATTTGTTCCGCCTCGTCCTCTGATGGTGGTGGCATGGGACAATTGTTTGTTTCTGTTTCTCCAGGTCTCTGGGATTGAAACTCACTCTCCGCGCCGCACACCTTGACTTGTGCGGGTTTTTCTGTTTTCCAGAGAAATTTCAAATTTACTGTATTTCTTTCTGTACCCATCATTAGTTGCCTTGACTGAAAGTCGATCGACATTTGATTCTCCTGCAATATAGGTGTCCCTAAGATCAACGGTACGTCTGAACGACCATTCCCGGACCGAGTGCAAGAATTATGGCGAACTTTTCTAGAATGCGGAACGGGTCGTTTGTTGCAGATAAGACTGTATCGTGGAAGTCAGACAGTTACATTGGTGGTGAATAAAGTTTGTATGCTTGTTCAGATATAATATTCACATTACTGCATGGGTCGAGCAGTGCCCTGTGCATCTTTTCGCTCAGTTTTGCATCAACATAAACAGTAGGTCAAAAAATGTCACTAGATTTCTCGATTCTTGCACTGTTGAAGGTTTCATGTCATTTTGCTCTCTGCAGGATCATCTTAACAACTGGCTGTTTTTCGACGTTTTAATCTTCTTGTCTTCTCGGGGTAGTGCTTCGTTCCGGGCATCGACTTGCAAAGTTCCCCCAGTCCTGACCATGATAGCGTTGTACGTTGCTGTTCTGATCAAACCTGGCAGGGCTGCGTGACGCTCTAGGGTCTGGAGCAAGTTCTATTAAAAACCGGCTCTGTGTATCTAGAATTCTTTCCATGATTTGCGTGTGACGTTCTTGCTGTTCCAACAATTTGTTGAAACTCCTGATCAGATTTTCCATCAAGTCCCATGCCCATATTCGTCGATAAATCTGGGACTTCGGCTTTTCTCCCATTTTCTTCGTCGTCACCTTGCGTCCAACGTGTGTGTCCTGTTTGTCTTGGTTGGAATCAGGCGTCCTCAACTTTCGCAGTTACTTCGAGGGCTATGGCTCTTTGCGCAGATGAGTCGAAAGTATCCGGATCTTCTTTGAGGAGGGTATATCGTATCTCACTGTCCAACAATCCATCAATAAATGCGTCCATATTTGCTTGTTATATTCCGGCTGCATTCAAATGGACATTTGCTGCTTTGCCCAGTTTTCGGACTCTTCGTGAGAACTCTTGTATGCTCTCCCCTTCATTTTGCTGGAGGTTCTTGAACTCGGTTCTGGCACTCCTTGCATTAGGAAAGTCTCCAATTCGGTTGTTGAGGGCATTGAGCACAAGCTCGATCATTGGGGCTGGTTCTCCTTGTACCTGATTGATGTACTGATACGGGAGTTTGTTGTACTCGTCAAGTGCGTAGTTGTTCAAGCAAGTGGGGAGGACCGCTCGCTGACTGCGTCATCTCAATTTCTTGCCTGAGACATTGCTTCGAAATGGCGTATCCATCGCTGGAAGCAGTCGAAGTCTTTGCTCGGATAACGTAAGGGAAATAAGAGTTGGCGCAGCCACTACGATTTGCTGCTGGGTGTTATTGTTGTTTGCGTTTGACATTTGTATAGTGTTCACGTTAGGAACGTTAGATGATTTCTTCCTCAAAAAGATATTTTACTTTATTGCCTTTGTTTTATTTTGTTTCAAGAACCCCCAGTCCGTGATTTGTTTTGTTTTTACGAAAAAGTCAAAGAAACAGAATCTAATAACTATAAAATAACAATTTGAAATCTCAGTAATCCATACGTTAAAACTTTTTTTGAATTGTGTTCAAATAGTCAGTCAGTTTTCGTTTATACGGTCTTGATGTAAGCTATTGTGATTATGATTGGTCTTTCTTATCTAGTGTTTCGTAAATAAAATTTCTTCTCTTTTTGTTCAAAGTTTCTTCTTGAAGTTTCACTGACGGCACGTTAGCCCTGATCGCGTTCTTTGTTTTATATAGAAAAATTCCCCTTCTTTCGCTAGCTTTAACAGTAACGCCGGTGACCTTTTCTAACAATAAATCCCTCTGTGGTCGCCAATGTAGAGTTTGAAAAACTGGGGTGGGGAGATTCCCTAATCGAATCCCAACAATTTGTAGATACTTGAATGTTCAAAAAAAGAACTAGAGTAGTGGTAACTTTGCAAGCCTATTATCCTATATGCCAGAGAGGATTATACCAGGCCCTTCTATTGCTCATAAAATTCAGATTGGAGTCAGCACTACTTTAAAATAGTATTGATAAAGTTGGATTCAGAGTTCTCTAGCTTCAACTATGAGCTAGGTGTATAGAAAAAGGTAAACAATTATAAAATAGGTGGTACTGTCATTGAGAAGTATACCAACTTCTCAACGCAACTTAGATCAATCTGTGACCTAAGGACTACCGAAAATGAAGATGAAGCGAAGTTCGTGGTAGTTCACTCCACAACCCAACCAGACGAGCATCAACCACGAGAAAAAAGAACGCAAGATCTATTACCCATCAGATACTTCAGGGTTACTGCAGACCGTGTTAGGTGTCTACTTGGTTCGCCCATCTATACTACATGGGTTAGTCTTACTCGCCAGGTCTTCCACGAGCAGGCAACCCCACCCTCAGAGTGGCTTCACTTATTCAGTCTACAAAGTAGCGCCGCCATTGATACTCTTAGAAACTCTTGTCTTGAAGGTGTCTGCAGTCACTCTCTTGATGTCCAAGTCCCAGGAGATTTTAACTTAAACTAATAGTTGTTGATCTCTGTAAAACCACCTATGTTCCTAAGTAGCTATGTTATGTTTTGAATTAAAGCCAAACTCTAACTTAAGAAATGACTACTCTTATAATTTTAAAATTGCAAAGTTACCACATACTTTATTCCTAACTAAATCAAAGCTAGAAACAAACTAAGCGTATTCTACATCAAGTCTCCTAACTATTTTCTTTTTTTTCTATTCGATCTCTGAGTCTACACCGACTCTATCGAATAATCCTAAGAAGTTAGAAAAATCGAACTAAGGAAAGACTATTACCGCTGAGAATAACGAAGGTTGTAAAACAAGCAAGTGAATTTAGAATCAGGAAATTGGGTTAAGAAAAAGGCTCAAAAATTAGCCGTATCTATACTAGCTTATCTTCTCAGAATTTGAGATAATTTTATCCTGGGGGCTTAATTTAGCCTAATCGTTTGAGAAAATACCTTTTACGGGCCCCAAAATGTGGCCTGATTTCTAGGGGTTTTGTATATCCGTACGTATTATGTAAGGTCCGAAAAATGCGTTCCAGGTCATTTGTTCACGCCTAAATCTTCGAATAATAATTTTAGTATACCTTCAAGCTGTTTCGTTTACTAAGATTATCAGGTCCGAATATCTTTTGTTTTAAATTTGGCACCAACTTAGTTTGAGAGAATCAAATCATAACTCTATTCTTGATCTGTACAAATAACTATATTTCTCTTTGGTCTAATTTCGGTTTATACGGTTCATCAAGAAAATTGAAAGGTTTGTTCAAATTTCTTTAACTTTCGTTTTCCTGTATTTCTTAAGTTTCAATTTCTACAATTGTTTGTATGGCAAACCAGACCGAGGTGTCAGTGTTTAAAAACGCAAACATTTGTAAACTAGCGGTGAATGCGTAGACTCTATGTAAGATCTACGCTAAACGCGTTAAAAACGAGTTTCTAAACTCTGACACTTCGGTTCGGGTTCATGCTCCTCTTTCATAAGCCCCTGCTCATCTTACATAAATTAGCCAAAACTAATCGCCCCTTGAGTCAATTTGAGTTGCAGACTAAAATAGGTTCGGCTGTTTTCATTTTGTAATTTTTTACTACTCCGAAAGTAGCGGCCTATTTGACTGTTGTGATTTCAGTTTTGTACTTACTTAACTGGGAAAGGTGGCGCATCGAGAAATAATATTAACCACATCTATACCAGGAACAAATTTTTAATAGCAACGGATAATGTCTATAAATTCCCAATTGTGCCATTGCTATCACCTTGTGGTGCACGTAAATAATACATCTAATCGATTAAATCAACTTGTAAATATCAGTGTTATTATGGACCTTGTTTAAAGATTGAGTTACGTGCGAGATACGACAGCAGTGACAGTCAGCAAAACGAGTTATTTGTTTCAAATGTGAGAATTTCGGTCACTTCATCCATGCTAACTGTATTTCAGCAAGCGTGGATGGATCTTGTAACTGTTGTCCACGCTATCAGTGTTGTCGACGTTTAGACTCTAATTTCGCCGATATTTAACAACGTGGAAATTTCACTAATTGTACAAATTATTAAGAAAGCAATTAGCGGTATTTCAGTTACCAATACAACGCCCCTTTAAGAACAGTTACGTTTCAGAATTGTGTCATAAGTAATTTAAATTAATTTATGTATTTTGATTTTATGTAATTTTGTAATTGATTTTATGTAATTAAACTATGTCTTAAAAAAAATAGGGGCTTCTTCAAGAATTTTATGATTAATTACTTGCTAAAAATTATTGGCACGTTACCTTTCCCCCGAATTAGAGTGACAAAAAATGCTCTTCTTGTCAGTGTTTTCCACAATTAAAATACCTATTTTCACCGCGGACATCAGTGACAGAAATTGAAATGTTTGGACGATCTATTGTCACTGTTGTCCACAAAAGTCGCCAGAAAACCTCAGAATTATAAAAGTATACTATTGGCTACACTATTGTATACACCGTTTCACGCCTTTCGGATATTATAGGGAGACGTCTACAGCTGTATGGTAAATTGTCTCATCATTAAGAATCAGGATTGTGTCAAATGCATCCCACAGTACAGAAGACATCCACTTCTATCTCTCACGGGCAGCAATGTTGTGGATGATGACTCTAGACTGTTCGGAGGAGCCCAAGGTGTGAATAAAGCTGAAAGATTTCAGAAGGTTGAAAAGACAACCATTAGAAAATTTTTTGAACTTAAGATTGGAACTGTTTCCTGGTGGTGGATTGTGTATGTGTGTGTGTGGGGGGGGGGGGGGCGAAGATAAGAAGCAATGTGAAAGAAAGCAGGAGAAAATAATTCAAAGAGACAACCCAAGTTCTAGTATAAGATTTGGCCGTTTGATAGTAAAAAGAATGGTTACCAGTTTGGCAGTTTCCTAATTAGCACTGTGGGCTCGTAAGTTACAAGAAACTGGCGGTTCGGACCCCACGAGAAAGGACTAAAAGAAAAGCTCAAGTTCGAGAGCTTAAGATCAGTTTCTGCTATTGTTATAACATTCTAGGCTTGCAAGTAAGATGCTGGTTCGAATCTAGCTGTGGTCCTTTTGCACAGTAGTTTGCACTTGCTTAGACCAACTAAGAGAAGAGAACACAAATAACCAGCTGTGACATGAGAATATGACCCTGGAAACAACTGTTGCTGGGCTACGTGTGATGAAAACTCATAAATTCTCAATGCAAATGTCCTGTACTGGATACAACAGGAACTGAACTTTGGAATAAATTAATTTCATGGCTCCTTATTACAGGCCAGAGCAGACAATAATACATTTTTTCGCATTCCGAACAAATTTTTTTGATTTGACTCGCCAAACTTTTTATATGCTTTAATTCATGGGTTCGTCAAAACCCTTAATTTTTAAATTCAACCTAGATTCGCGCATAAATTTGTAAAACCTGCTCTGGCTTGTAATGTTTCCTTTTCCTTTTAACAAAAAAACAGTCACCGCTCTGATCCAGCATCATATTGTGGTCCAGATCTTTAACTATATAATATTTTCTTTTAAATTTATTAAATTAAATTATATTAAAGTTTTATCACATGATAGACCGAACAGAAGTGATTTTCGACACGAGCCACATAACACAAATTACAATCATACAAAACACTCGCAATCAAAGGAAACTAATATATCTAATCTAAATCAGTCATACCTGATATAATAATAAAGTATATTTCTCTCTCTCTCTACTCCGCTCTTGTTTTAGTATTGAGATATACGTTAGACTTTAGCATTTCCGCCGGTGCACTGTCTACTGAAGCTCAGATAGAAGAGTAACAGACTAGAGATCTAGAACTTTAGTTAGTCAGGTAAGCCTTAAGATTTGACTATATTCTTGAGACACCATAAGACAGAAGTAGAGTAACCTCTCAAGGTAACCCTACCTCAGCACACGTCTTGAAGGTGTCTGCAGTCACTCTCTTGATGTCCAAGTCCCAGGAGAAACTTAAAATAATAGTTATTGATCTCTGTAAAACCACCTATGTTCCTAAGTAGCTATGTTATGTTTTGAATTAAAGCCAAACTCTAACTTAAGAAACGACTAGACTTATAAATTTAAAATTGCAAAGTTACCACATACTTTATTCCTAACTAAATCAAAGCTAGAAACAAACTAAGTGTATTCTACATCAAGTCTCCTAACTATTTTCTTTTTTTTTCTATTCGATCTCTGAGTCTACACCGACTCTATCGAATAATCCTAAGAAGTTAGAAAAATCGAACTAAGGAAAGATTATTACCGCTGAGAATAACTAAGGTTGTAAAACAAGCAAGTGAATTTAGAACCAGGAAATTGGGTTAAGAAAAAGGCTCAAAAATTAGCCGTATCTATACTAGCTCATCTTCTCAGAACTTGAGATAATTTTATCCTGGGGGCTTAATTTAGCCTAATCGTTTGAGAAAATACCTTTTACGGGCCCTAAGTGTGGCCTGATTTCTATGGGTTTTGTATATCCGTACGTATTATGTAAGGTCCGAAAAATGCGTTCCAGGTCATTTGTTCATGCCTAAATCTTCGAATAATATTTTTAGTATACCTTCAAGGTGTTTCGTTTACTAAGATTAGCAGGCCCGAATAATATCTTTTGTTTTAAATTTGGTACCAACTTAGTTTGAGAGAATCAAATCAAAACTCTATTCCTGATCTGTACAAATAACTATATTTCTCTTTGGTCTAATTTCGGTTTCGGTTTATACGGTTCATCAAGAAAATTGAAAGGTTTGTTCAAATTTCTTTAACTCTCGTTTTCCTGTATTTCTAAAGTTTCAATTTCTACAATTGTTGGTATGGCAAACCAGACCGAGGTGTCAGTGTTTAAAAACCCAAATATTTGTTAACTAGCGGTGAATGCGTAGACTCTTTGTAAGATCTACGCTAAACGCGTTAAACACGAGTTTCTAAACTCTGACACTTCGGTTCGGGTTCATGCTCCTCTTTCATAAGCCCCTGCTCATCTTACATAAATTAGCCAAAACTAATCGCCCCTTGAGTTGTACTTACTTAACTGGGAAAGGTGGCGCATCGAGAAATAATATTAACCACATCTATACCAGGAACAAATTTTTAATACCAACGGATAATGTTCCGTCTATAAATTCCCAATTGTACCATTGCTATCACCTTGTGGTGCACGTAAATAATACATCTAATCGATTAAATCAACTTGTAAATATCAGTGTTATTATGGACCTTGTTTTAAGATTGAGTCACGTGCGAGATACGACAGCAGTGACAGTCAGCAAAACGAGTTATTTGTTTCAAATTTGAGAATTTCGGTCACTTCATCCATGCTAACTGTATTTCAGCAAGCGTGGATGGATCTTGTAACTGTTGTCCACGCTATCAGTGTTGTCGACGTTTAGACTCTAATTTCGCCGATATTTAACAACGTGGAAATTTCACTAATTGTACAAATTATTAAGAAAGCAATTAGCGGTATTTCAGTTACCAATACAACGCCCCTTTAAGAACAGTTACGTTTCAGAATTGTGTCATAAGTAATTTAAATTAATTTATGTATTTTGATTTTATGTAATTTTGTAATTGATTTTATGTAATTAAACTATGTCTTAAAAAAATAGGGGCTTCTTCAAGAATTTTATGATTAATTACTTGCTAAAAATTATTGGCACGTTACCTTTCCCCCGAATTAGAGTGACAAAAAATGCTCTTCTTGTCAGTGTTTTCCACAATTAAAATACCTATTTTCACCGCGGACATCAGTGACAGAAATTGAAATGTTTGGACGATCTATTGTCACTGTTGTCCACAAAAGTCGCCAGAAAACCTCAGAATTATAAAAGTATACTATTGGCTACACTATTGTATACACCGTTTCACGCCTTTCGGATATTATAGGGAGACGTCTACAGCTGTATGGTAAATTGTCTCATCATTAAGAATCAGGATTGTGTCAAATGCATCCCACAGTACAGAAGACATCCACTTCTATCTCTCACGGGCAGCAATGTTGTGGATGATGACTCTAGACTGTTCGGAGGAGCCCAAGGTGTGAATAAAGCTGAAAGATTTCAGAAGGTTGAAAAGACAACCATTAGAAAATTTTTTGAACTTAAGATTGGAACTGTTTCCTGGTGGTGGATTGTGTATGTGTGTGTGTGGGGGGGGCGAAGATAAGAAGCAATGTGAAAGAAAGCAGGAGAAAATAATTCAAAGAGACAACCCAAGTTCTAGTATAAGATTTGGCCGTTTGATAGTAAAAAGAATGGTTACCAGTTTGGCAGTTTCCTAATTAGCACTGTGGGCTCGTAAGTTACAAGAAACTGGCGGTTCGGACCCCACGAGAAAGGACTAAAAGAAAAGCTCAAGTTCGAGAGCTTAAGATCAGTTTCTGCTATTGTTATAACATTCTAGGCTTGCAAGTAAGATGCTGGTTCGAATCTAGCTGTGGTCCTTTTGCACAGTAGTTTGCACTTGCTTAGACCAACTAAGAGAAGAGAACACAAATAACCAGCTGTGACATGAGAATATGACCCTGGAAACAACTGTTGCTGGGCTACGTGTGATGAAAACTCATAAATTCTCAATGCAAATGTCCTGTACTGGATACAACAGGAACTGAACTTTGGAATAAATTAATTTCATGGCTCCTTATTACAGGCCAGAGCAGACAATAATACATTTTTTCGCATTCCGAACAAATTTTTTTGATTTGACTCGCCAAACTTTTTATATGCTTTAATTCATGGGTTCGTCAAAACCCTTAATTTTTAAATTCAACCTAGATTCGCGCATAAATTTGTAAAACCTGCTCTGGCTTGTAATGTTTCCTTTTCCTTTTAACAAAAAAACAGTCACCGCTCTGATCCAGCATCATATTGTGGTCCAGATCTTTAACTATATAATATTTTCTTTTAAATTTATTAAATTAAATTATATTAAAGTTTTATCACATGATAGACCGAACAGAAGTGATTTTCGACACGAGCCACATAACACAAATTACAATCATACAAAACACTCGCAATCAAAGGAAACTAATATATCTAATCTAAATCAAAATAACAAACAACATTTTTTTAGCACATTCGAACGATAACCCCCACCCAAATTAAGTTGTTTTTGATAACATATTTTGACGCCAAACCACATCAGGCAACGAATTCAACCCCTGAAAAAGCTAAGTATTAATCTAAAAAATTGATTGAAATGGGAAACAATTGATCTGCACCATGAGTTTTTTTGATGTTTCAGTATCCAAAGATCTAGATATTTTACAAAAACAGTCCAAATGTAAAAGAAAGAGGGTTCGCAAAACATCACAACAGACTGAAAGCAGATCCAAAAGACCAAAATCCAAAAGTCTTTAAAAATTTATCTTATTTTTTACCCGCGCGCTCTGTTTTCGGTTTTTGGGGTTTTACCCGCCCCGAATCCCTCCAGGTTGGTTGCCTTCCCAACCCCCCGCGCTTTCTTTGCTTTCGGTTTTTGGGGTTTTACCCGCCCCAAATCCCCCCAGGTTGGTTGCCTTCCCAACCCCCGCGCTTTCTTTGCTTTCGGTTTTTGGGGTTTTACCCGCCCCAAATCCCCCCAGGTTGGTTGCCCTCCCAACCCCCCGCGCTTTCATTGCTTTCGGTTTTTGGGGTTTTACCCGCCCCAAATCCCCCCAGGTTGGTTGCCTTCCCAACCCCCCGCGCTTTCTTTGCCTTCGGTTTTGGGGTATTACCCGCCCCAAATCTCCCCAAGTTAGTTGCCTTCCCAACCCCCCGTGCTTTCTTTGCTTTGGGTTTTTGGGGTTTTACCCGCCCCAAATCCCCCCAGGTTGGTTGCCTTCCCAACCCCCCCACGCTTTCTTTGCTTTCTGTTTTTGGGGTTTTACCCCCCCCAAATCCCCCCAGGTTGGTTGCCTTCCCAACCCCCCCGCGCTTTCTTTGCTTTCGGTTTTTGGGGTTTTACCCGCCCCAAATCCCCCCAGGTTGGTTGCCTTCCCAAACCCCCGCGCTTTCATTGCTTTCGGTTTTTGGGGTTTTACCCGCCCCAAATCCCCCCAGGTTGGTTGCCTTCCCAACCCCCCGCGCTTTCTTTGCTTTCGGTTTTGGGGTTTTACCCGCCCCAAATCTCCCCAAGTTAGCAGCCTTCACAACCCCCCGCGCTTTCTTTGCCTTCGGTTTTGGGGTATTACCCGCCCCAAATCTCCCCAAGTTAGTTGCCTTCCCAACCCCCCGCGCTTTCTTTGCTTTGGGTTTTTGGGGTTTTACCCGCCCCAAATCCCCCCAGGTTGGTTGCCTTCCCAACCCCCCCACGCTTTCTTTGCTTTCGGTTTTTGGGGTTTTACCCGCCCCAAATCCCCCCAGGTTGGTTGCCTTCCCAACCCCCCCGCGCTTTCTTTGCTTTCGGTTTTTGGGGTTTAACCCGCCCCAAATCCCCCCAGGTTGGTTGCCTTCCCAAACCCCCGCGCTTTCATTGCTTTCGGTTTTTGGGTTTTTACCCGCCCCAAATCCCCCCAGGTTGGTTGCCTTCCCAACCCCCCGCGCTTTCTTTGCTTTCGGTTTTGGGGTTTTATCCGCCCCAAATCTCCCCAAGTTAGCAGCCTTCACAACCCCCCGCGCTTTCTTTGCTTTCGGTTTTTGGGGTTTTACCCGCCCCAAATCCCCCCAGGTTGGTTGCCTTCCCAACCCCCCCGCGCTTTCTTTGCTTTCGGTTTTTGGGGTTTTACCAACCCCAAACCCCCACAGGTTGGTTGCCTTCCCAACCCCACGCGCTTTTTTCGCTTTCCAGTTTTGGGGTTTTATCCGCCCCAAACTCCCCGGTCTCTTTTCTTCCAGACCACTCACGCTATCTCTGTTTTTCATCTACTACCGAGGTTGATTACTATCTCAACCTTTCTGCATTTCACTAATAGGTGTGGACCTATTGGTAAAAGCTGTTACTGGTAGATTGCAAGTATCCAGCAACAAAGTTACCGGCAATTAGAACTTAGGTATAAGTAGGTACAAGTTGCAGCAGTAGGTAGCAGGTATTAGGTAGGTAAAATTTGGGAGCTTCTAGGTAGGTAAATTTGGTATAAGTTTGCAGGTAGGTATAAGTAGGTAAAAATTGCAGCAAATAGGTAGCAGGTATCAGGTAGGTAAAATTCGGGAGCTTGTAGGTAGTTAAGTTTGGTATAAGTTTGCAGGTAGGTAGCAAGTGTTAGTTAGTTGGATTATTAACAATCCTTAATTGAACTTGATTTGTATAAGTTTTAGCAGTTAGGTAGCAGGTAACAGGTAGGCATTTAACAGGTAGGTAACTGGTATATGTAGAAACACCCAGATAGCGCTGGTAAGTAGCCCTTAGAAAACATTTGTACCAGATAATTGTCAAGCTGTCAGGAATTTGAGAATAAATTTGGTGTTGCTTATCTGGTGTGAGTTACATAAACCAAAAACCAAAAACTTTTCTCCAACAAGGTAAAGAAAACAGTCTACGTTATAGTCATGGTAGACACTCGGTCAACCGCTAACTCCGATAGCGACCAGAGAGAAACAACTATCTTGGAGAATCTTCATCAATGTTCTAGTGCTCTAACAGAGAGCCTCTCTGAAGAAAAACCAGAAACACTTCAAGAACAGAAGATGCTTGAATCTTCCAAAATGTTGATAACGGACGATATACATTTTCACCTTGAATACCTAAACTCCTCAATTGATGATTCAGAAGATGTTGACATACTACAGGAAACAGTCGAAGAGATAAAAGAGAAGCAGCGAAAACTTGAAACCGTAGTGTCTCAATAAATAATTCTGATTGATCCGTCAGAACAGAGCAATTATTCTCGCGAACATAGTCGGCTTATGATAGAAGTTAAAAAGTGCATCGATAATTTCAAAAAATACGTCAAAGGGAAGTCACAGATAAATAATGGAGAGGACTTCATCCTCAGTATTGGTGTCACCAAAAGACCGAATTGTCCTCCGGACAGCTCTAATTTCCAATTTACTAACCCAGTTCAACCTCGTCTTGATATCAGCAATCAGGAGCAATATGCAGTCAGTTCATCAGCGCCCGCTGTGAACAACAATGTCAGTTTTTCTGCACCCAGCAGCGTACTATTTGATTCTAACGCCGCCCCATCGTCATTGCTTAACGCACATTCCTTCAATTGGCCCACTCCTCAGAGTATTTTCCCTGAAACAAATCGCAACGCATCAAACAATAACTTCGATCATCGAGGACTTCTAAACGCGGAAAGCTCAAACCAATGTTCAACCAGCTCGATGTCAGTCTGCTTCCAAAAATCTGTCCCGAAACTGCACGCAGAAACGTTCAACGGTGATCCAATGAAGTGGATAAAATGGTATAGCATTTTCAAAGCAACTATCGACCAATTCCCCATGTCGTCAGCTGAAAAAATGATCCATTTGCAATCACTGCTCACAGGAGAAGCTAAAGCACTAGTTGATGGCTACGGTTGCAACGGTGATTTATACGCAGCAGGTCTATCAAGACTGCAAGAACATTTTGGCAATTCAAAGAGGATTGTCAATGCTTTTCTGGACAAATTATCAAACTTTAGAAATCCAAACTTATCAAATCCTGAAAGTTATACCAAGTACTCCTCATTTCTTCTAACGCTTGTCGACACCTTTCAACAACTCGGTTTTATTCATGATCTTCACTCCACAATCAACATGAACATAGCTTTAACAAAATTACCAAATCCAGTCAGACTCGAATGGAACCGTTACGTCCTAGAGAAAACCATGACACAACCATCTTTAAACGCGCTTGCTGAGTGGCTCCTAAACTATGCAAAAGCATGCCGAGATTTACCAACAAACTCAAACCTCCCATCTTCTCAGAACATTGGTGTTCACAAAATGGCCTGGAAAACGTCGCACTCTACTAGAATTAATGAAAATCCGAATTCAAAGCATCAATTGCTGAGTAACAGGGAACAAGGGCAATTACAGTCTAAGACGAAAGAAAGCGTTAGTTGTCCTAACAATGACAATTGCCAATACCTCTACAAATGCATACATTTCCAAGCACTGAGTCCCCCAAAACGGAAAGATCATGTAATGAAGCAAAAGCTTTGTTTCAATTGTTTTGGACATCATCATGTAGATCAACGCAATTCAAAAAACGTCTGCCGCTCAAAAGGCTGCGGCAAAAGACATAACACACTTCTGCACGATAGTTTTATGAACAAAAGCAACTCAAACGTTAAACCAGTGCAATTTGTTGGAACAGGACAGGTGGTTTTTGTGGCAGTTCAATTGATAAATGGAAACCAGTCTGTGAAAACATACGCATACCTTGACAACGTAGCTGTCAAAGTCTACTTCTGAAATCAACAGCAAAAGAACTTGGTCTTCACCTCGAAGAAACAGGTAAAATGCCTATAAGTGGGTATCACAAGACTAAGGAAATTGATTGCTCCAAAGTTTGCTTTGACATAAAGCCAATTGATAGCTCAGTCGAACCTCTCAGACTTAATGATGTTATGGCAGTACCAGATTTGATCATGTCCGCAGTGAATGTAGCTCAACTAAACGCTTTGTGCAATAATTATGATCATCTAAGTCATATAAATTTTCCTGAACTTGAACGGAGCAATGTCTAAATTATTATAGGCATTGACAACTTAGACTTGATTCACTATAAACAAATTATAAAAGGTCCAAAAAATGCCCCATGGGGCGTTGAAACTCCATTAGGCTGGACGTGCGCCGGTAAAACGAATTTAGTTTTCAATGAGTCTACACCTGTACAGTATACTCAGGTGCAAAATTGCCCTAATATAGACGACTCTCTTTTCAAATTGGTCCAAGATTGGATGAAAGTGGAAAACTTGGGCATTGCATCGCCCCGAAAAGCTTTGTCGGAAAACGATAAAAGAGCGATTGAAATTTTAGAGTCCACAACCAAAATTGTTGACGGTCATTGTCAAATAGGTCTCCTCTGGAAGCAAGGTGCATTTCTTCCGAACAACAGATGGTTAGCATTAAAACAACTTGACCAATTAGATCAAAAGCTTTCAAAAAATCCGATACTAAAGGAAAAGAACCAGGCTACTCTGGACGCAAACTTGGAAAAAGGATACGTTGTCAAAGTGCATGATTCCGAATCTCTAACAGATAATGTCTCCTTTTTGCCTCATCACCCAGTGACCAATGAAAATAAACCAGGTAAGGTTCGTAGAGTTGCAAATGCCTCCAGCATTTTCCAGGGTCAGTCCCTCAACTCTAATTTACTGAAAGGACCAGATTTGCTCAGCAACTTGACTGGTGTCATTATGAGGTTTTGTGAGAATCGAATTGCCCTGTGCGCAGACATAGAACAAATGTTCATGCAAGTGAAAGTTGACCCTAAAGACCGAACCTACTTACGCTTCCTCTGGAACAACAGTGGACAAATAGAGACTTACGAATACACAAGTCATATTTTTGGGGCAACAGATTCACCCTGCATAGCATCTTACGCGCTCAGAAGATCTGCTCAGGACAATGCAAAAACATATCCAAGTGTTCAAAAGGTTATAGAGAGGAACGTTTACATGGATGATTTGTTTGTTGCCGTATCAAGTCCAAATGAAGCTACAAATATTATCCATGACAATCGCAAGGTTCTTGCTACTGGTGGCTTCAATCTGACAAAGTGGAATTCAAATAGTCATTAAGTTCTTGACCTGCTGAATCCGGATATCAGACTTAATCTAGAAACATCCGCACCACAAAGTCAAAAGGTTCTTGGTTTGCCCTGGTTTCCAGAAGCAGATACATTTGTTATAGAGCAAAAATTGTTCCATAAGATCAAACTCGATGAAAAAACGAGTCAGCGTAAACTACTTCGTTTTGTTGCTTCCATCTTTGATCCCTTAGGAATTATCGCCCCCTTTACAATAAGATTCCGCAAAGTTCTCCAAGCAGCATGGAACCACGATCCTAAATAGGACAAGCCATTGCAGCTCGATGAGAATTCTGATTTCGAGAATCTGAAAAAAGAACTTTCGTCTATTCAGGATGTACATCTTCCTCGCAAATTGTTTAACGAGATACCGATTTCATCGATTGAACTACACACGTTCACAGATGCATCCGAGTTAGCATTATCAGCAGTCAGTTATCTACGAATTGAACACATTGACGAATCCGTCTCAGTCGCATTTGTGATTGGTAAAGCAAGAGTCGCGCCAATAAAACGGATAACGATTCCTAATTTGGAATTACAGGCTGCGGTATATGGTGCTCAACTAGCTCAATTTGTCAAAGATGAGATTGATATAGAAATCCATAAACAAGTTTTTTGGTCTGATAGTACGACAATTTTGTATTGGCTACGGACTCGTCATCTGAGATTCGTCATCGGATCCTCATTGCTAACAGACTAGCCAAAATTTTAGACGTTTCCTTTGCCCAAGATTGGTTCTACCTTTCGTCTACCAGAAATCCCGCTGACGATGGTACCCGAGGCTACAACGTTCACCAGATGAATGTCAACTCAGGTTGGCTATCAGGCCCACCCTTTTTGTCTCAAAATAAAAACACGAGGCCGAAACAAGATTTACTTTCTGCTCAACATGTTAAAATTATAATGGCAGATCCAATAAAAGAACAAATGCCAAATTGACATATCGCGTTTCAGCAATTGGAATCGTTTACTTAGAGTTGCAGCGCTTTGCTTCTTGTTTGCAGATAAATGCAGAAAAAAGGAATCCATTTTGTCATGAGCACACTATACAAAAGCGTACAATTACTTGATAAAAAGTGCCCAGCATCAAGATTTTAAATCGGAAATTTCGAACTTAAGAAAAGGTATTGCAGTATCATCTACCAGTAGAATTGTATCATTATCACCATTCGTCGATCATAACCAGCACTTAAGTGCTCGAGGACGGTTGTCTAAAGCATTGAGACAAGAAACTGCGCGCTTCCCGTTGATCCTAGATGGGAATAATC
The DNA here is from genome assembly GCF_964194025.1 of Convolutriloba macropyga. Classification (NCBI taxonomy): domain Eukaryota; kingdom Metazoa; phylum Xenacoelomorpha; order Acoela; family Convolutidae; genus Convolutriloba; species Convolutriloba macropyga. The sequence continues at coordinate 12,598,455 of NC_134477.1, forward strand.
AGAGTGTTAGACTAATGGTAAAACATTTTCACCAAACAAACATGCATTCTGGCACAGAACAAACTAGAAGTTTATTAATGGAACTCTATTGGATTCTTAGGTGCAGGGCGGTAGTCAAACAAACAGTTAGACAATGCATTCTATGCAGACGTATGATCCAAGAAGTAGCTGCCCCCCAAATGGCTGACCTCCCAGAGTTCAGATTACCAAGAGAAAATCATCAAGTTTTTCAAACCACAGGCTTAGACTTCGTAGGACCCTTTCCAATTAAAGAACATGGAAGAAACAGGCCTAGATACATACTCCTCTTCACGTGCTTAGTAGTACGCGCTGTCCATCTAGAAGTTGCTGTCGACTTGACAACACATTCAACAATCAATTGCATCCGTCGCTTTATAAGCCGTAGAGGAAAACCAAAAAAGTTCTTTTCCGATTGTGGAAAATCCTTTGTTGGATCAAATAACTCTTTGCAATCCAGTATTGCAAGCCTTAGAAATTCACATGATTTTGCAAGTCATTTGCATCTGATGCAGATCGAAATTGAGTGGGTGTTTAACGCTCCTGCGGCTCCACACTTCGGTGGAAGTTGGGAACGCCTAGTGCAGATATTCAAGTTATCTCTGTACAAAGTAATTAGGTCAAGAACCCTTTCAGATGATATTTTGTGGACACTGGTTTGTGAGATTGAATCCAATATGAATTCTAGACCTCTAACTAATGTCCCGAGTGAAATTAACGATCCTCTGCCTCTCACGCCTAACCACTTTTTACTCGGAAGAGCGTCAGTTAACTACCCACCTGGTCTTTTCGAAACGCAAAAGGTCACCGTGTCCAGGTCATGGAAATCTGCTCAAGAACTAGCCTCGCATTTTTGGAATAAATTTATTCGCGAATACATCCCTAATCAACAGACAAGGTCGAAGTGGAACAAAACTTCTGAAAACCTCAAGGTAAATGATTTGGTTTGGCTACTTGAAGACTTCACGCCACGAGGTCTCTGGCCTCTTGCAAAAGTTATAGAAATTTATCCCGGTTCAGATGGTGTAGTACGCTCCGAGAAACTGAACACTCCACATGGCGAGAAAGTAAGACCAGTCATCAAGCTAAGCAAAGTTTTAATAAACAAATGAGTTATTTTGTGTTCTCGTTCTCACGAGAAGATGTATACTTTAGTTTTCAATAGGAAAAGGTATAGAATTGTAAGTCAAGTCGTCCCCAAAAGTTGATGCAACAAGTTACATTATTGCAAAGTTTCACATCAAATGTCTACGTTTTGCGATCAATAGTCAAGCATTGCATGCCAAACTATTTTTGGGATATTCTTTTGCTCAATTTCGTTTCCCTCTTTCAGTCGCTCATACCTTTAGTTCCTCCCAAACTTCCTTTTCCGATTATTATATTTGCGATCGATTATCTTATCTTGTCTTCTTATCTTGCTGATTTTACACCGATATAATACAGTACAGCAACAATTCGCGATCTTACAATTGGGGCCGAGGATGTCACTGACATGACTTCTTTTGTCGAAAACGAAGGGAAGTGATTTTCGACACGAGCCACACAACACAAATTACAATCATACAAAACACTCGCAATCAAAGGAAAATAATATATCTAATCTAAATCAAAATAACAAACATTTTTTATTAGCACATTCGAACGATAACCCCCACCCAAATTAAGTTGTTTTTGATAACAGTGGTCCAGATCTTTAACTATATAACATTTTCTTTTAAATTTATTGAATTAAATTATATTAAAGTTTTATCACATGATAGACCTACTCCTTCTATTCGAAAAAACACTAACCAGCATAAATATCTATCTGCAGTTATATATTATGTCTGACCGATTCAATCTATTCATTTAAAAAAACTACTTTGCCAAGCTATTTTCAAGAACAGCATAGCTGCAAAACTGCATAATAACAACCTGCAATTGAAGCGTAGCTGTTCATTTACAAAGCTCGCGTCCAAATATGCGTCGAATTTTCCGTTGCTTCTTATAACCCTTTTGCAGCCAAGCGAACAGAGAAGGAAAAAACCTAATTTTGTAGAAAAATTTCATTTCAAAATTTTTAAAATGTTTTATAGCAACGAAAAAATGACTTATTTTCATTGTTTGCATCTACTGATGTTTACTCCTTGCAGTAAAAATGAAACTTAAAATGTTCGAATAAAAATTTAGGTTTACTCAAAATGACAACCAGAGAAAAACTTTCTGCATAACTTTATATTTTTACAAAACGCATTTTGTCAGATTTGCAAATTTTCGTTTAATCGATAAATTTTTGAAAGTCGTATAAATATTTGTCTTGATTTTTGTTACCAAAACTGATTAGGTATCAGGTTCGGTAATCGAATTCCGTTTCCGTTTTTGAACGTAACATATTTCCGCAAAATTGGGAAAATTCACCTGTGCCTGAATTCAGGCTGCAGAGGATGCAGCCTGAATTCTGCAATTGAGCCTTAACAAATTCGGCGAGGGCAAACTCAGCCAAAGTTTTTTCAGAGCTTGTTTTTCAAAAAGAGATAAACTACAGCCTCAGTATATCATCGTGAGTTTAAAAGACAGCCCAGGGAAGTTGACATTGGCGATATTAGTCCCGGTCAGGGGGAGTTGCCATTGTCGTCTTTCTTCTTCAATTCCTTGGGTTTGTTGTTTCAAAAATAGTATCCTTGTTTCAATTTCTTTAATCAATCATTTCTTTTGTTTCGCCACGTGCACCTTTGTTTAGCTCGTTTTTGATGATTATGATTCAAACGTGTCGAAGAAATCAAGTTTACAACAATTAGGCGGCAAAATGTACTTAAGAATTATCACATCGATAACATACTCGGGGCCTACCTAACCTGCCGGGGGTGTTTTTGGGAAAACATGTGCAAGTTTAACAGATGGTCGGGTTAAGAAGCCTAAAGCAGTTTTTACTTCACATGACCTAGCTGTTTTGTCGGGGCCGCTGAATGTCCTTGTCAGGCGTCCCAGGGGCCAAATTCCTCTTGGGGTCCATTCTTCCAAAACCCAAACGACGTCTTTCACTTCCAACTTGGCATCAGGCTTTAACCACTTCTTCCTTGTGTTCAGGGTTGGAATGTACTCTTTTAGAAGTCTTTTCCAGATTGCTTCGAGTCGTTGTGGCACTTGGGTCCACGTTTTCGTCTGGATTGTGGGAGTCTGTTTGAAGACACACGCTGGGACATTGGGAAACGCTCTACCAATCAGAAAGTGGTTGGGTGTCAACGGGTCCTCGTCCTCGATGTCACTTCTAACGTGTGTTAAAGGTCTCGCATTGACAAGACTCTCTGTTTCGATAACAATGGTGGAGAAGACGTCCCATGTCAACTTCGCAGATCCCAGATTCAAGAGAAGAGCTCGTTTTACAAATTGGTTTACTCAAAATGACAACCAGAGAAAAACTTTCTGCATAACTTTATATTTTTACAAAACGCATTTTGTCAGATTTGCAAATTTTCGTTTAATCGATAAATTTTTGAAAGTCGTATAAATATTTGTTTTGATTTTTGTTACCAAAACTGATCAGGTATCAGGTTCGGTAAACGATTTCCGTTTCCGTTTTTGAACGTAACATATTTCCGCAAAATTGGGAAAATTCACCTGTGCCTGAATTCAGACTGCAGAGGATGCAGCCTGAATTCTGCAATTGAGCCTTAACAAATTCGGCGAGGGCAAATTCAGCCAAAGTTTTTTCAGAGCTTGTTTTTCAAAAAGAGATATAAACTACAGCCTCAGTATGTCATCGTGAGTTTAAAAGACAGCCCAGGGAAGTTATAGAAGGTATACAATTAACTACGCAAAATAATTGAGGGCTCTAGCAAACTACTTGTGTTATGGTTTTCCGTTTGCTCTGCCGTGTTCAACCACTTAGATTGTAGTCATTGCTGATAATTTGGCTTTTCTATATTAAGCTTTAAAAACGTGTTTAACTTCAAGTTTATCCATGAAAAAGCAGAGTTGAAATAAATTCACAACTTTATAATTTAAACACGAAATTAATAGTAACATTTATTTTTATTTTCGAAGCATCTGTGTTAAATGTACTGTTCACAGGCCCCTTTGTATTTGGCTTACGGGTTATAAGGTCAAGTTTGTACACTCTTTAAAAAAAGTTTAGTTGGTCAAATTCAAGGCTTTTTTAAAAAAAAACATGAAAAATATTTCATCAATTAAGAGCCTTAAAGACCTTTGGCACAAATTGGCGTGAAACAGTTTCTGAAAGTCAGAAAGCTATCCTGCCGCCAATTGCGTTCTAAAAATTTCTGTTCAGAAAATTCCAAAACGATTAAAAACAATCCCCTTTATAAACTCCAAGCTACACTTATGAGCTTTCCTTCTTTCCACTTCATGTTGCGGGTATTTCAATTTTCAAAATTGTGTTTATCTTCTTTCACAGATAGATTTTGATCAATTGTAACATTTATTTTGCGGAGTTGCCGAATATAAGTGTCAATTGAGATTTTTGTCCTTTTAAAATTTACTTAGGACAAATGATACAATATCAAAGTATTTTTCAAAACGCACAAAATGTTTACAGTCAAAGTTTTAAGAATCGCTAAATGGTTTTGTTAGTTTTAGTTTGGTTGGGTCAGAAAAACTGCCTTTCAGCGTCAAACACACTTATCACAATCTAATTCATGATATTACTAGCAAAACTTTCCCTCAACCTAAAAATGAAGAAAGTGTGAAAACCGGTATGGTTATATTTTCTCATTATTTTGAAATATTTTGTGTTTTTAAAAGGACATTTTTAATGTTTTCAAGACTTGGCGGAATCAAATATGATTACAATCGAGTTTTTACAGATGAATTCTGCCTCCTAATAGTAAACCAGTTTCAATTTTACTTTTCTGCTTCCCAGCATGCACTGAAATTGAAGAATTTTTGCAGTGAAAAAGGTAATTAATTTAAATGACAATATTAGTAACTTGTATTCTTGTAACTGTCGAGATCTTTCTCAAGGAAATTTACCGCAAAACTTTTGTCTCATGAAATTTTGTTACATTCTTGGATGCTTGCTATCTTTTTTCAGTTTAGTTTTGGAATACTTCTATATATCGTGGAGTTGCATGACTTGAAAATTATTATAGGAAAATTTATTCAACTGAATCTTGAACTGTATCTCTTGTTATGTTGTAATTGTGCTGAAATCATCCGTAGAGCAGGTATCAGTGATTATTAGAGAAAAATTGAAATCTCCCAAACGCGCTCGCATAGATTTTCGAGTTTCTTGATGTTGATTGGGTACATATAATACCACCTCTTGACTCCTGCTTCATCTGTACAATTAATTCACCGAGTAGCGATTTACTATTTTGATTTTTCTCAATAAAAGTTACCGCAGTTTTATCTTAAAATTTTTTTTGCAGTTTTGGATGCTTCATATCCTTTTTAAGATGTTTAGTTTTACAGGACTTGGTTTTTTTGTTCAGTCAATTTTGGGCAATCGATATAATCATTGCAGAGAGTTGTGAGTGGTATCATTAAAAAGCCCATCCAGCGTAGAATATGGAACTAAAAAGATTTTTTCAATTTTCACTTTTTATAGGGAGTTATCGAAGTTTAAAGTTTTGTGAATATTAGACGTATTTTAGCCGTTTTTATTCGCTTTTTCGTTATCTTTGACCTAATTTTCGTCATTTTGTTCAAAATTTTTTCAAATTATTAAATGTAGTGTCATTAATTTTATCTCCAAAGATAGAAGAGGGTTGCTGAATTGTTTGGTCCGGGTTTGTTGGCTAGAAGTTATGCTAAAACTTTCAGATTACTTTTTGGACAAAAATTGAGGACCGAATTTGCTTTTTCAGCCGGCATGCTTTAAATTTGCTAAAGTAAATACTTTAACTCTGGCCATATTCTTTTTAAGCTGAAATTGAGCTAGTTCTACACCCACTGGCTTTGAGAGTCTTCCGGAGTTATAATTTTGGGAGTTTTTTTACAAATTTAAACTCGTTACATATAAAAATTGCATTTTTATTTTTGACAAACTCAAAGATTTGGTTAAAAAAATTGATCTATATTGCAACCACTTGAGCAAATGCGTATTTTGTTAGACGTGCAGCAACATCTGGGCTGATCTTGACATCGCCATAGATCCTTACGATAAAAAATTTTTCAGATTTTAATGGGGCGTGACTATTTTATAGTTACAAGAAATTCAAATCAGGGTTCAATTAATAACAGATACTATTTACAAAAAACGAGATTGTACTTCGGTTTCAGAGTTAAGCTCGTGGTTCCTATGGCTCTGACGAATAGTTCTCTTAAATAAATTTTTATTTACATCTTAAACTCTGCTTCCATTTATTATCTTTTTTAGCCCAATCTTTAAGCCAAATAACTTATTGTCCCCATTCAAAGATCCAGTTATTTTTCAGGAGGTATAGATGAACCTTGAGACTTTTTTCAGTTGTTATCTAAGGTCTTATGACTTTGAATGTATTTGTTTTAAGAAAACATTGGTTAATTTTTGAAATTTGACACTATTTTATCTCATTTCTCTCAACTTCGGGCGTAGACTCAGTAAAAACAGGCAGAAAGCAATTTCTTGTGGGTTATAAAAAATGTCCGCAAGGGTTTTATGTTCAACCAATGGCCTTTTCAAATTTTTGAGCATAACTGCATATTTTATGAGTCCAGTTTGTTTTCCTGTCGTATTATCGCATTATTGACAAGTAAAAATGAAGGAAAGCATAGTAGGGAAAATGCGCAGCGATGGAAAAACAAGTATCTGACAATTTAATTGTTTTTATATAGTTTACGCTTTTTGGGCTGAGACAGTTATTTCGCAAAAAAATTTACGGATTTTTTGAATTTTGCCGATGTTTGTCTTTCTTGTTATTGTTATACGCCATATACCTAATAACGATAGGTCTCAATTGCTTCCCCAGGACGCAAAACTGGAATTAGTTGAAGAATTCGGTTCACAGCTGTTTGTTTTAATGACTTTCAAATTGAAATAAAAAAAGAATTTTTTTTCAACTATCATTTTTGCTTTCATTTCGTAACCATGTGACTCAATCTCACTGATTAGAAGTCTTAATTACTTTTCTCGATTCAAACATTTTTATACGTTTCGCGCTTGGTTATACGTTGTGACTGGTTGCTTCAACCATTAATTTCATTAAAAAAATTTCGAGATTATACTTTTCAATTTCTGGGTATCTTTTTCCCCAGGACGCAAAACTGGAATTAGTTGAAGAATTCGGTTCACAGCTGTTTGTTTTAATGACTTTCAAATTGAAATAAAAAAGAATTTTTTTTCAACTATCATTTTTGCTTTCATTTCGTAACCATGTGACTCAATCTCACTGATTAGAAGTCTTAATTACTTTTCTCGATTCAAACATTTTTATACGTTTCGCGCTTGGTTATACGTTGTGACTGGTTGCTTCAACCATTAATTTCATTAAAAAAATTTCGAGATTATTATACTTTTCAATTTCTGGGTATCTTTTTTGTCATGTCTACGTAATCCTTTCAGAAATAAGACACTTTGATGTCAAAATGAGGAGAAAGGGACAACATACAGTTCTTGAAGGTAACATCTGATAATTATAGTGCCTTGAACAGTGTGATCTGGTAAAATTGTTTAAACTTCGGCTTCTTTATACATTTGCTGTTATTTTGAAGGGTCGTGACTTGCTCTCATTATTAACAGGCCCAATTGGTTGCTTGAGGTATTGCAACTTAATCCACCGCTGTTTTTTGAAATCTTTTTAAAGTCTGAAAATATTTGTTTTCAAAAACATAATTAAGTTTTTGAGCTTCGTCATTTTTAATTAATTTTTCGGTCGATTTGTAGCTCAGTCTCTGTAAACACAGTTCACAGCCCGTTTCCAGTGAACTATAATTTCATCTCTATAACGGTTTCAGCTTCGAACATTTGTTTCTAGGCTTTTCTACTGCTGTTACTACGAAATTTCATAAAATAATTGAGATTTTGTGTATTTGTACATTTTATAAGATTTTTGTTTTCTTTTTAATTTATAACAATAATCGTAGGTCCCATTGGCTTTGAATTTTTGCGCAATTAAACATGAGATACTGACATGTCTCAGTTGCTTCCTATGGAGATATAAATGAACATTTTAGGGTTTTTGAAATTAATTCTTATAGAAACGTATTTTTGAAATTCGCACCTCTTTGCTCTTTTTTGTCGACCTATTAACCTGTCGCATTGAGGACAGGTTCCATATTTATTCTAATGATGCATAGGTTAAATTGTTTAGATTTTATCTGATGCGAGTTTGATTTGTTACTTTATTTATTATAGAAATCGAGTTTTGGTCGTAAATAATGTTTGTTATTTGATATTTATTTTTGTATTTTCTAGTAGTCATATTATCAACAACGTTCATCAGCCCTCTAGGGTGGTATTATTGTATTACATTGGCTGGGAACGATATGTATGTTTTTGAAAGTTTTCTATCTCCATCATTTTGTAGCCAATTAAGTCAAGAATGTGGATGAAAGGGGTCGGAACCTTATGTGCGTACGCACATTACCGAGCCTCCATGTTTATTAGTATCTTTTGATGAGTAACTAATTAGTATTTAATTAGTATCTTATTATTATAGCAAAAAATTAGTATTTTGCTTCTTCGTAGTGTTAACAAAATAAACCTGTCAATTAGTACAAACCTACACAAATTGAATGATGGAGAAATTTTAGACACAAACTTTGTGTTGTACGTGTTCTGTCATAATCAAGCTGCCATTAGGGCGTTTTTCGGATAAGCAGCCATACATTAAAATTTATAGTCCGAGATCAAACCAATTTGTTGCCTTAAAACTCAGTGATAAATAACTAAATAACATCAATTTAAGGAGTTTAACATTAGTCAATCATGTAAAATAAATCGGTTTAAATCAGAGTTAAAATGAGAGTCATTGACCTGTTTTGAGATCTTTTTTCCTGGAATCTGAAATAAACCTTGAAGTTTTCAAAATAATTCAATTCTTCTTTCTTTTTCGCGCCTAATATAACCAACTTGAAAAATTCAATAGCTAGAATGAATATCTCAACTGTGATATCTTCAAAAGGTGTTGAATGAAACTCTATCATTAGGTTGATTCACTAGCCTAATGTAAGCTACAACTCTAAAAGAATTCACAAATATTTTTTTAATTCAAAAGTTATACCTATGTTATTTAATACTTTTGTTCCCCTGAAAACTGATTTGGTATCTTAGGCATATGTAAATGAAAGAACTGAACGCTCTTTCTTCTTCACTGTGAGGATGTTGCGCAAATCTAACTTTACTCTTCTGAAATAAGGTTATAATAGAGGCCCTAGCAACTACAGTTTGTTCGGTAACATTAAGTTTTTTACTTCCTTATTTTTTTGCATTAATATTTCTGTTCCAGTATAAAAACAGTGATTTTTGTACTAATTTTTGGGATTTCTTCCCCGAGTGCCTCTTGAGCTTTAATCATGCAAAAAGCAGTACATATTTAACGTTTTAAAAGCAAGCTCTATTTCAAGTTCCCTTACGCTTCTTTCCAATTTTATTAACAATAAAAACTCAACCATCAATTTCTTTTTCTGGTGCACTTTTGGCTTCTCATTGCTGAAGTTTGTAGTTGACAGCGCTAAATATTTCTGCAGAATTTTCATTGTCATTCCACATTTCTTATGCTACATTGAATTGAATATCCATTTTTTATAGCCGCCCTCAGCTTCTCAGCCGGTTATTACAGCGCTCCTATTTATTACAATTCAAAGAATTTGAATTGTATTGGGGCGCGGTCTTTCTGTTCACACAATTTCATTTTTGAAGTCAAATTGGAGTATTTTGGTCACGCTGAAACATGAAGTGGAGTGAAAAGCGAGTGGTTTTGCGGCGTGAAATTTTTTAACTCTAATTTTAAATTAGAGTGAGAAAACTGTTTGAACAAAAATTCGCTTTCTCGCTAGTGGTTTTTTGCTCACATGCGGCAATTTCACTTTGTTTTTTTATTTTTTTTTCGATTTTTGGATTGGATTATTTTTTTAATGGTTTTATAGCTCATTCTAGTCCTAGTTTTTTGTTTAAACCAAACTTCACTTTTTCGTTAGAGATTTTTTGTTCACATGGTGCTTTTTAACTTTGATTTTCTGTTTTTTTTTAAAATTTTTTGATCTAATTTTTTTTAGAAATGGTTTGCCCAGTTCACTACGAAACAGGAGTATGTTCAGCTCAAAAATGACATCAAAACGGTTCGCTCTTTAAAATTGTTTGTGCAAAATCCCAATTTTGGCTATGGGAATCAACGGCGGCTATTTTCCCACAATCTGTCTGGTATGTTTAAATATTTCTGGCAGGGTAACAATTTTGAGCAGGTTCTGCATTTTTGTACAGCATTTCTCGCTTCACTTTAAGGTGGATTTTGCTGTGTCTTAAACAAAACTATTTGTTGAAGTCAATTTATTGTGGTTGCCTATGAGATTGGGAAACAGCAGACAAAAAAATCAAAAATATTTCCACAATTATTAATATTTGGCTGACGAATTAAGGCTGTTAAGTGATCCTAACTCAGGAGACGAAAAGAATAGACTCATACTTGTTTCTCGTCTTCTAGGTAGATTTAGCTACTGCCTATTTTCATAGATAATTTACTTGTATGGTTATATTGAGGAACTGGCTACTGAGACTGGTCTTTTTTTCATTTTCCAGTTATATGTAATTGTACCCTTGTATTAAAAATTTCAAAGCTTTGTAGAGCTGAGATTTTTTTTCAAATATTGAACTGCTTTGATTTTTTTGCAAGATATTATTGTACTTACGCTTCCCCTTGCTTCAGGGTGCTTTTAAGAAAAATAGGAAGAGTAGATAGGACTATGCGCACAAGTTTAAGATAATTCGCCGTCAAGTCGTATTTTTCATATTTTCCTTATCAGCATCCATACAAATTTTGACAGATTAAGCTCAGAATGCAAACAAGATTTTCTTGCGTTTTAAAGTAGCATTGGTATGGAAGAATTAAGCTTCGTTTCTTTGAATTAAACTGAATTTTTTAAAGATCGCGACAAAAAATTATCTTCAAATGTCTAAGCACGCCCATATGTACATTTTGAATTTCATTTTTTTGTAGTGTTAAAGAATTCTGGTGATTTATTTTAACTTTATCAAATGACGTTGCTTTCATTTTTAGGTCTGAAAAACAGTTGAAAAAAAGTAGACTGAAGATGGAATGAGCGGGGTCGGGACATTATAAGCGTTCGCACATAGCCGAGCCTCATTGTTACGTTATCAACATTACACATTACCAAATGCACATAGTCAATTTTCTTCTCTCGTTAATTATCAGTTTCTCATTCATGTAAGAAAATTAGAAAAAATGTGAAAATAAAAGCAATTAAATTATGAACAGAAAATAGCAGAATGTAAACGGAATCAGAATTAAACATTTCTCAATGCTAATTTCAAAATTATCCCTGCACCAATTGCAATCTATTCTTCTACAGCTAATCATATTGTAATAACCCAAGCTTTTATGTAGGTGATGCACTCCTTCCGTGAGCAGGAGGTTGGATCGAGTCCGACTATCTCCGATTTTTCGCGACAACAATCAATTTGATAAAAACCGGAGTTGGGTTGTTACAACACAAAATAAACAGTCATTTGTGAATTTAGTCATTATCAACAACAGCAACAAATTAAAAACTCCAACACTGAAAAATTTAAAACTGTCAATTAGACCAACAAAACTATCCTTTAAAAAGAAATTAACTCGTTGCAACTGCAAAATTGTTTCTTAGAGAAATTCAAGTCAACTGAAAACATCTAGAAGGGTTTAAATTGTAAGGTTGTCTATAGATCTCTCAAAGTAAACAGCAACGTTTCACTCAAATACCCAACATCGAAGCACAACATTTAACAAAGGTAAATGTGGATTTGTTGGAAATTAATTCAAATTATCAATTTAGATAAGTTTGACTCAAAAACTGTTCAATACTGGAAGCACGGAGTGAATTTGACAAGTAGTGTTAATGCCACAAGGATTTAAATTAAGGACCTTTTCTCAAATCTACAAAAACGCATTCAAAATGTTTGAACAAATCTTCCAAATTATTTACAGATCTAACTTAATTAAATATTTTTTAAATAAACTGAGACGGATAATTAATGAACCTCTCAACCATCGCTTTTTACTGATTCTTCATTTAAGTTAATTTTAAAATAAAATACACGTTTCTTCCTAAAGAATATATCAAAAAAACTAACACACAAGTTACTTCATCGCTGCGAGATAATTCCCAGACACAACACCTCACATCAGTTAAATGGTAATTGAAAAAGTTTGACATACGCGTTCATTTTAATTTAACTTTTCAACCGCCAATATTAAATTGAGATGTGTACAACAGAACAGGTTTTAAGCATATATATTTGCTTTCAATTTTTTTCTTGATCAGATTTGTGAAAATATATATATAACGAAAATCGAAATTAGACAACAAAAACGGAAAAATCAAATAGAGCTAATCTGTTTGGTCCAAACAAAAATAGAATTTGAGCTAATAAATTCATCAACAGTAAATGCTCGAAACAAGAGTATTTACCATTTTTGGTCTTTATTCTGTCCAAGGCTATTCTGACCTTAGCGGTCATTTTCACAGTCGACTTGGCCAATTCTTCGCTGGTTTCGTGAATGCTATGGTACTCAAAGGAAAATTATCAAAAAGACACGACATGAACCTTGTCATAATACTATTTTGGGCTCTTCTCTAGTTTTTGGTATCTTTGTGGACAGAACTGTTACAATCTCACGTCTGGGTGGTCAAATCACCACCATATGTTCTACGGAGGTTGTACGTGATATCTGGTGATACAATCCGAAAAAGTTAAAGATTATGGGAGGAATAAATAACTTGTTTGATTGTTATGGCCATCAAATTATGCACCCTATACAAGTTAGAGGCGAAATGAGTGAATTACTCATCTTTTATTTTGAATGTGGTTATAATGTTGCTTTGATGTGATTAATTAGCCGAGAGGGAGAGCATGAGGCGATACGTCATTTGAATAGGTTATAACAACAGTTGGCCAAAGAACTAGGTATCAAGTTCTTTAGAACAAAGAAGTTCCGACATAGAGCCCATATCTCATCTGACGGGTCGCATCCTTCTCCGAATGGAGTCCCAGAACTGGCCAAGGACTTCTAAGATTCTTTGAAGAATTTATATTTGCGTTGTATTTTTTAAAAATTTGTTTTAAACCACTTGTTCCTTCAGCTTGTCTTTACCCAAGCTCATTTCAGAGCTGGCGGTCTTCCTATTTGAACTGCAGCTACAAACTCACTTCTGAGTACCAGGAGAAGTGTCAAAATAAAACCAGATGATGATGATGTTTCTTGTTCTTTTCGGTTTCAAAACCTTCTTTATTCTTGAGGTCGCAGGCCGATGGCAGGCCTTCTCTTGCATTGCTTGAGGCCCTTTTGTTGTCCTTGATCGACTTTCTGCCTACCATCAGTATGCTATTTTTGGTACTTGTATGCTATTTATTGTCCTTGTACTTAATCTTATTTAAAGGTTGACTTATTTCGGCCGCAGGAATATGGCCACTAAAGTAAGTGAGAACAGGCTTAGACAGAACAACGGTCAAAAACACAAGAATATCTAAATCACTGGCCAAAGGACTGGAGAGGAAAATCATGACCGCTAAAAAAGACAATATTGAAAATAGTATCTATATGCATATATATATATATATATATATATATATATACATATATATATATACGCATATATATATATATATATATATATATATGCATATATATATATATATATATATATATATATATATATATATACGCATATACATATATATATATATATATATATATATATATATGATTAATCGCCTTTATCTGGTTCAAACCTCTTAGCCATGAACAATCAGAAATTGCTATACTCTCTCAACAATATCAAACCTTACTAATAGGCCACCACTGTTGACTTCTCCGTATGTGCACCTAAGACTCAGATAGAAAGGTTGCGGCAGGCAACGTCTTTCTATTGAATCTCACAAAAAAATTGATTTTCGAATATAATACACATTGCCCTTCAAGAGAAAAATAAAAATGAGTTACAAAAAATTTCAACTCAACTCATGTAACTGGTAATTGAAAGTTCGACTACATACGCATTCATCATTTCAGTTCAATGTTCAGCCCCCAACAAAAAATAAATTGAGAAATATAGCACAAAACTGTCTTCAACCATATTTTCCCTCGAATTGTTCCCCTATTACACTTCACGAACATACAAAGAGATCTCGTATCGTATGGTCTGAAGCTAGTTCATTATAGTTTGGTAATCACCATTGACTAAAATGGCCTCTTTGTAAAAATGATATTCCCTGGTAATTAACTATATAAGGGATATCAAACAAAAAAATGAAAAAAAAACACAAAATACTGGGTTATTCGCTCTGATTGGTCTGCATAAATAACAGTGGATTTCGATCATGCAATGTTAATCAATAAGTCAAATGTTTGAAAAACGACAAGACCAAATAGCAAACTGATTGCACGCAAAAAAAGACACAAAAAATCGTTCACGAACAAGAGTATAATCAAAGACATTAAGCACACAATTTTTTCAAATTTAGAAAAGGGCTCAAACTACTCAGCACGGTTTCTGCGCGTTCAACTTAGACAGTAAGATTGCTCAGATAGGAAGGTTATCGCAGACACCATACTATACTGAATTTTTGGCGTGCAACCTTTCATTGATGAAAAACTAAACAGACTTTGTGGCTAAGGAATGTTTTAATCCATGAGCAGAGCAATTTAATGCATTTTAGATGTCTAGTACCAGCTTGGTAAAAGGATAGTTTCGTGTGAGCCAGTTAACTATAATATATTATAGGAAGGGTAAGAGGTGGTGAATGTGGTTCTCGAAGCTATAGTCAAATAGTCGTTTAGAAGAACATTCATTGATCAGTTGGTGGTTTTAAAAACAAACAAAGGACATTCAAAAGGTCTAAGTCTACTAAGTTTGAAGAATGATTTTGAGTTAGTAAGCCGTTGAGTTGTTGAGGATTATTTTCCCCAGAAGACAGCAACAGGATCTTCGTTAGAATTAATAGCGAATACTACAGTTCTGGCTACGTTAGAAACTTGACAACCGGTTAGATCGATGAGTTCACTATTAAATTTCAGTTTTTGACTTGTTTTAATAGTGATGTTCTCAATTGTGCCATGATTGATAGAAATAAATAAGAATGCCGTTTTGTCGAATGAAAATTCCAGTCATAAGTTAAAGTTGATCAGCTTTAAACGGATCTCAGATTGTGTTCAAATTCAATATCTTGGGGTGTGCTGCATGTTGATGAATCGTTTATTTTAAAAAAGAATACGAAATTGTGTTCAAACTATAGAAAGCGTTATATACTCTTTCTATAGTTGCGGACTGAGCAACGAAACTTAGCATTTGCTGGGAAAAGCGATACCAGGTATATGTGTTGTGAAGATTTGTTCTGACAACTATTTGCCAATAATAACATTTTGAGATGTTCATTAAAGGTTTGAATTTTTTTATAAGTATCTAAGTTATTAGTTGAAAGGGTCAAATGTGAAAGATAGAATTAAGGACACACACACACACACATAGACAGAGAGAGATACAGAGAAAGAGAGAGAGAGAGAGAGAGGAGATGGTTAAGTTAGAGTTGAAATGAGAGAAAATGAAGGCGTTGCATTCAGAAGTTAACTGAGAAAAGTGATTTTGTAATTTGGTAGAGTTCTTATATAGTAGTTCTAAGGGTTATTTTAACAAAATATTTGAGCTGAAATCTGATTGGCTAATGACTAGCTTTGGTTAGTGTCATATAGCATGGTGCTGAAGTGGTGAATGACTAAATGTCATTTTAAATTCTTGATTTATGCCATTAAATCAGAAACTATATTAGAATATGGACAAACATTGTGTTTTTTTCGTTGTTCTTTCCAATTTTATGGGAGCAACAAATTCTGAATTCCGAATTAAATCTGATAGAACTCAATCAATTGGTAATCAGTTAGACAAAAACAACTAAATCATCTGAAACATAGATAGCTAAATTTTGTGAGCAAACAAAAATTTCAATTATCAGCTCGAAGTAGGAATTTTTCCGATAACTAAACTAATGAGAAATTCGAAAAAAGCGAACTTTATGTCTTTTATTACGCTTCTTGGGTTTGCATTGATGTGATGTTCAGAATTGTCTGTTTTAGCTTTGTAGTTGTCTTAGACCAACGGATTCTAATTAGTTTTTAAACTCTCTAAGGTGTTGAAAAAATAAAAGGCTTTGATTGGCAACATTAAAATTCCGTTCTCGACATCTTAAACATGGTTTTTTTGTCTATCGTTTGTTTGCGCTCTTGTGACAAGTTGTATAAAAAAGTTCCACTTAGAACAAAAAGTGATAATTTTTGTAGCACGAGTCTTCTCATGAATTTTGGTTATTTCTTTGTGGAGAAAACTCAAAAATTTCTCAGCGCTATCTGGTCGAAAACAGATACAGTTTTCTAAACTATATTTGTTGGTTAGTATTAGTTTCGTCTGGAGAGTGCAGGAAGGCTTAGAAACTGAAAACACAAACTTTTTAGTAGCAAGGTTGATAACTATTTTATTCTTTTCAACCTTACAACGTTCAGCAAGCAATTGTCTGAACAACAAATGTTATTTGTCGCACGGATTGAAACTATTTGGTCAGTTCTCTCTCTGCTAGAGGGTCTAAAGTTTGCACAAGGGAGGTGACAGTACCTATAGATGAAGTCATGACTGCGATTCGTTATTTGCTCATAGCTTAATGTTGGGTTTAGACATTTTTTGGGTCTAATATCTAGACCAATTGCTGACAATTTGCTCAAATGCACATTTCCTGACTTATGCTGACTTAATTCAAGGGACAAATTTCTGTGCTTAAGGTATTTGACTTAGAGAAGATGTTTGTACAAGGGCGACTAATTTGTTCTCAGTTTTGCTTTGGGTAACACGTGTTCTGAGCGTTATTTTGAGACAGAAGGCATGCATGAGTATTAAAACCGTATAAATGTTGGAACAAGAATAGAAGTTGTGTGTGTAACCGATTGCAAGGGTTATTAATAACGTAATTAATGTAAAATTTGTGTTGTGTTATATTTGCTTTTTGCCTTGATATTACTGAAATACAGTCTCTCTCTCTCTCTCTCTCTCTTTACTATATTCTTGCAACTTTGCCCTTTTCCGATTTCTAGTTTCCTCTAAAATCAACGTCTTTCTTTTCCCTCTTTATGACGCTTCTTTATTTAATCTTCATCTCCTGTTCATCGCTTTCAATCCACCACCATGACTTGTTATCCGGTTGATTATACCTGCCCTGACGATGAGACGAAAGAGGAACTGGAGACCGCCAACTATCGGTTAACTGTGTATGGGTTGGAGCTAACACCCGTATCTGGTCGGCAGAAGACGGTGCGCCTTTATATTTGAAGTAAAAATTATATCTCCAAGTGGGAGACGAGAGAAAAAAGATGCGCGTCCAAGTGGACAACGGAATTGATTGTCTAATTAATGTAAAAAAACCAACTCAACACAAAATTTTTTGGATTTGATGAGGCGATTAATGGGCAAAAACATATTAAAAAGGTGCCGGAGATTGGAAAGATATCAAAGATAAGAGGGTAGCTTTAACAATAATCTTCCGACAAAAAGGTTTTAGAACGGAAAATTTGTTCTTCAAACAATTTCTGAAAATGAAAGGCGCGCTAAGAGAGGAGCAGGAGGATCTACTAGGTATATTTGAGCAAAGAGTTTGGTCTCTCTCACAGTCGTGGTGTTTTCCGCCACTGCAGCGGTGTTGCAAAATGTAAGGGAACCTCAAATAACAAGAATGCCTGATATTTGGGAAGATCTTTGTGACTACGACAGTTAGAATTTGTTGGAGCCTCATATGTAGTGGGTAGTCTGAAATAAGTGCGAGAAAAAAATGATAGCGCAGTGTTTGCTTGTTATAATTTCGTGTTTTAGCCGTATTTAATCAATGACTGCTTTTGTTATTCCGCGCTTTACACAGTACGCTTTTATAGGAGTTTTGATATCGGATAATAAGGTGATTATGCGTTCATCATTTCTTGTTGAGTTCATGTGTCAAGACAGAAGAAAAAGGTTCACCAAAAAGTGGGTGGTTTTCTATCACGCTGAGCTCTGCTCATTACTTCATTTGCTTCAGATAAATGAGATGTATTAGGTGAAACTGTAAGTGTTGCAAGGGTTATTAATCACGTAATAAATGTAAATTTTGTGTTTTTTGGAATTTGATTTTTGCCTTGACATTACTGAAATCTAGTCGCTCTCTTTACTATATTCTGGCAACTTTGCTTTTTCTAATTTCTAGTTTCCTCCAATTTGAACTTCTTTCCTCATTTTCTTGACGGTTATTAAACTTCATTTCTTGTTATTCATTTTCAATACTCCACCATGAGTTGTTATCCGTTTGACTATACCTGACCTGACAACGAGATTAAAGAGTAACTAAAAGCCACCAACTATCAGTTAACTGAGGATCGGTTGGAGCTAACACCCGTATCTGGTCGGCAAAAGACGGTGCGCCTTTATATTTAAAAGGAGTTCCTTCAGAGAGGAGTGTTCGGTTTGGATGCCCTCAGCTATTTATTTTTTTAATGTCCACAGCATATTCTATTTCTCAACTTGCATTATGTGACGAAGAAGTGTATGGGATATGTCGAATTAGAAATCCTGTACGTCCGTGGGAGATTAAAGAAACAAGATGCGTGTCCAAGTGGACAATGGAATTGATCGTCTAATTAATGTGAGTAAATCTACTCACGATTTGTTTATGTTTTGATGAGGCCATTAAGGGGTAAAAAGTTATGAAAAAGTTGCCGGCGAAGAGGGTGGAAAAATATCAAACAGCAGAGGGTGGTTATAACACTAAACTCACTAGAAAAGGGTTTAGAACGGAAAAATTGTTCAAAGAATTTCTGAAAATGAAGGTCAGGATAACAGAGGGGCAGACAGATAAACCAAATGTACTTGAGCAAAGAGTTTGGGCCGTCTCACAGGCGTGGTTTTGTCTGACAGTGCAGCGGTGTTGCAAAATGTTAGGGAACCTCAAATAACAAAAATGCCTGATATTTGGGAAGACTTTGTGACTACGACAGTTAGAATTTGTTGGAGCCTCATATGTAGTGGGTAGTCTGAAATAAGTGCGAGAAAAAAATGATAGCGCAGTGTTTGCTTGTTATAATTTCGTGTTTTAGCCGTATTTAATCAATGACTGCTTTTGTTATCCCGTGCTTTACACAGTACGCTTCTATTATAGGAGTTTTGATATCGGATAATAAGGTGATTATGGGTTCATCATTTCTTGTTGAGTCTATGTGTCAAGTCAGAAGGAAAAGGTTCATCGAAAAAATGTGAATGGTTTTCTAATAAGCTGAGGTCTTAATACCTCATTTGCTTCATGTAAATTGGACGTATTAGGTGATACTATAGGTGTTACAATGGTTATTAATCACGTAATTAATGTATATTGTGTTGAGAGTGCTACTTGATTTTTTTTAACTTGACATTACTGAAATCTAGTCGCTCTCTTTACTAAATTCTAGCAACATTGCCTGTTTCTGAGCAATATCCGGTGGGGTAAAGAGACTTTCCTGCTGCGGGCCAATAGGTAAAATTTTATTTTGTATTCTTTGTCTTGGTTCTAAGCCTGAATCTTTTGTTGGGGTAACACCAATGTTGTAAGTTGGCTGCAGTGTAGTATTTCGTAGAGTGTCTATTTATTGCAGAAATTCGAATATATTGTTTAAAATTTATTCTCTTATTTTAGTATCTCATAAGATAATCTGTTTTGCAGTAGTTTCTCTACTTGTTATTACAAGTTTTTTTCACGATGATACTGTGGTGGTAAATTACAAAAATGTTTTGATGTGCATTTTGTATTATATCTTGTAGTAGTCACACGAAACTACGCGATATCGTGCTCGAGTCCATACATAGAACCCATAAGTGCAAAGCACGAATGATGTATATGGCACACTTAGAATGGTTCCAACAAAAGCACAGGAATATTGTACTGATAGCCCAAAGATGTAAACCTTGCACCAATAAACAATTATCCCAAAAAACAAACACTCAAAACTTAATTAATATGCAGAAACCAACGAAGAAATTCAAAGACTTGACGGGATAATCCCAGATAAAAACAAGCAATCTTTCATCCTAGTATCTGTAGACAGAAAATAAAGATACCCTCACGCAGAATCGTATCATAACTGCGACGCAGACATAGCAATAAAAAACTTAAAATTACATAAATTTCATGGAACACACCGGTCAAAAAAATGCGACCAAGCACAATCAATCAAATAAAAAATTTGAAATAATTTGTAAAGACAATATAAAACAAAAATTAGAACCAATCTGCGATCACAGAGGAATCTGAATGGTCGAGCGCATGATACAAACATTTGAAAGACGCTTGTTTGTACTGAACGTCGATCCCACCTGAGAAAAAGAACACTAGAAAAAATTGCAAATATAATAGAAAACTTCAAACTCATACCAAATACAACAAAACGCAGCACACCTTTTGAAGCCCAATTCGGTAGAACACCAACATCACAACTAACAAACAAGCTCACACACCCTAATAGGTCAAACCTCAATTACGAAAAATAGGAAAACTTAATTTATACAAAAAGAGACTGAGTAAGGCCAATGCTGACCGAAACAGCGATTTGGAAACACGATTCCAATTCGGAGCCCCATGTGGACATCAAGTACCAAACCCCATAATGTTCGCACTCAGACTCGGACGCACTGCTCGTTAGCAGTAAAGTCGCCGCCCCAGCACAAAAACTTAAGCACATATAACCAGTCCGCGTCACACCTGATAAACTACGCGTGACCTTCGGAGATAAAATATCGGTACCCATTAAAACAAAAAACGAGTAGCAGGAAAACCAATAAATCGAAGAGCAAAATAACCAAGAGGCACTATGAGACAATTATGGAACATAATCCTGGACGGGACCATAACCATACCATCTCCTAACACAATAAAATTAGACTCACCTAGACAAAACACTGTGATACGTTAAAGCTGTATTGCTATCGCTACCAACAAAACCGCGACTAATCGACTTTGCAGCATATAAGACAATCAATTTTTTAGCATATAAGACAATGGGCAAATACAAACAGAACGAAGCTAAAATTCAAAAATTCTGTTTAGCAAAGAGCCAAGATGAAACACCAGGCACAAACCCAACCAGGACCATCAACATCAGCTCTAACCAAATACTCAAGGAAGGCAAAAATTCGAAGAAAACAACCATCCGGCAGCTCAAAAAACGCAAAAACACCTGACTCACGAAGTGAACTCAGGCTCCCAAAGCAACAGCCTCGAACTTCGACACCAAGTCAAAAGAAGCCGCCCTCGTACAGTAAAAACTAAGAAAAAATAAACGCGCTCAACGCCTCACCTCAGCTCTAATTCATAGAGACTTATCATCCGCTAACAACTCGGACACCGTTTAGACATTCAATCTGGTATCGAACTGACAAAAAAGGGCCGTGTACACCATCCGGCATCGATGGATGTAGGTCGAAAAATAGGGTATGATGAGTAGCACTTAGTAGCCGGATGCTGCACTCCAAGCTGTTCCCCTCCAGACAGTGTAAAGACGGCCCAGTCACAGAAATAAATAACAAGTGGAGAGGAAAGCACCTATATATATATATATATATATATATATATATAGCACACATAGGGAACTAGAATGGAAGGATTAAAATAAAAATGGATCATCAAGGAATAAGCAAATGAATAAAGATAAGCAGCCAAACACTCAGTGCAGCCTTCCCTCCTCCACGACGGCGCTAATCGAAGTCTCACTGAGAACACGAGGCTTGAGGGCACGACATCCCCTCAAGCAGAGAACACAGCTCCTCAGAAGTGCGAAGCTGATTTTCGTTCGGATGTAGCTTATAGTGTCGGCGTACGGCTCTCCGCGTTTTTCGCTGATCTTGGTTGCGAGTTGTTTCATAACGCGCGATGCTGATGGACCTGGACCACCCGAACAAGCAAAAACCAGTGCATTGAAGCTGCTGTGTTCGGTTTCGCGGATTCGCTCTTCGTACTTATTTCGCTTGATGCTCTCGTGATATTTGTATGCATCTTTTATGGTCTTAGGGCAGCTCTTCGCATGAGGGTTGAAAATCTTCACATCGAAGAAAGTGCGATTAAAGCGGGAGCCCCACAGACCGTTTGCCTTGATGTCCAGTCGAGCGTCATCATCAGTGGTGGTGGAATTACTCGAGAAAATTTCTCCATCGAGCGACTGAAGTTTTGGCTCTATCTGTACATCGTGGCAAACGTCATCCATCAGGTTTGCAAACACATCTCTAATTTCGTTGTGTCGTAGGTGCGTATAACCGCCTTTGGCGCAATGGAGGGCATGGGTGAGGCTGAATTCTTTCCCGCATGGGCATATGGCTGGCGTGTTCTTCGCTTCCCAGGTGTAGCGAAGTGCTATTCCATCACGGAACTCAGTCTTCGTGAGGTCAAAACCATGTTTTGACAACGGAAGCGCGTTAAGCCAGCTTGATGCTCCTTTCTCCGAGGCCAGCTGGATGGTATACTTCATTTCTGGTAGATTGTTTTCGATTCTGGATTTTTTCGAGATGAGTTCACGTTGATTGTCTGCTTTCTGTCTGAGACTGATCTTGGTTTGTTCTACTTCACATTGTTGAATATTATTGAATGACGCCAATGGTCTTGAGAGTTCAACTGATTGCTCAAGATTTTTGTGAAGATCTTGTGGGAGGGCGATGTTAAGCCCACCCATTCTGAGAGGGAGAGAAAAAAGTTCTCTTTCCTCTTGGATTACTTCTTTGCCGACGATGTTCGGTATGACTCGGCCAAGCCGCTCCTCCACTTTGTCCAGAACCCCCTCCATGGAAGGTGTAGTACGCGAAAGGAAGCTCAACTTCTGTTGAACCCCCTTCGTCAAACATGCATAGGCATTCTGGGGAGAGGTGAGAGCAAATTGACCAAGTCTGTCTAAACTTTTTGTGTATTTATTTTCTGCATCTTTCAGGAAATTTTTACTGGCCTCAGAGCTTCCGATAACTGATCCCAGGACTCGAGCGCCCTGCGTGATTTCCACATTTGTGCCTGCAAACACAGTTGACGCTTGGCGCTCGCCTCCTGGCTTAATTATCAACTGACACTTCGGAGGATTGACAAGATATCCATACTTGGGACCGAGCTCAGTGAGCTTGTCGAAGAGTGCCCTGATATCTTCTAACTTACCGACGACGCTACCATCATCAGCATACCATTTTTGGGTCAAAGAGTCATTATGAAGTCTTTTTATTAGGGGTAGGATTGCGATTCCATACATTGCCATCGCAAGGGGATCGCCTTGTGTGGTACCTTCCTGAGACAGTATGGTCGACTTACCGATGTAGAGATGAGACGGGTGGCTACAGGAATTCTGTAAGGCAACATGCAAAGATGGGCATAAGGCTTTCACGTTCTCTAAAGCTGTTCGTCTATTGAGCACGTTAAAAGCGTTTTTGGCATCAATTAGAAGAATTGCTTCGTTTTCGGGATCATCAAAACTGTGGCGAAGCGAATGTATGGCATGTTCTATGCCACATTTCTGGCCCAGGCACAGTTGCATGTTTCCACCGAGGGATGTTAGATCTTGCCTGATGCAGTCGACGATTATGCGTCCGGTGATGCGACGCATTACTTCACCAATACCAATAGGTCTCACACCTGGACATTTATCCAGAGCCACTAGTCGACAACCATTGTATGCAATCAAATCATCCGGTGGTATTATGGACGTGGCAAGCCTCTTAGCAAACTTGGCAACAAGCTTGCACAGGTTCGTGGAGGTTTGTCCGAAAGCAGAAAGTAGTCTACGCCAGTCATCGGCATCGAGACCTGAAGGCCCGGCACTGCCATGAGTCTTCATTGCATGCTTTCGGACGAGCCTGGCACTGATTTTGTCGAAGACAGCAGGGTGGTAAGGAAGCGTGCGTGGATGTTCGCTCTGAATGCAGTTGGGCTCCAAGGGTTGACCTTCAGGATGTTTGTCGCGTAAAATCTCGAGGACCGGTCTACCGTCTATGAGATCGGTATGTGCGAGCACGCCGCCTTTGTGCTCATCCGAAAGAACGCGAATAGCATTACTGATCTTACCACGAGACATGAAATCGTTGAACATCTTGAGCGTATCGAACTGACAGCAACAGAGCCCAATAACAATCGTCACGTCAATCCCCAAAGGAACTCATGATTCTAACCCACTCAAGCAAAACATCCATTGACACTATCGTACAAAATATGAATACGAACCAAAGCAAGTCAAAGAAAACCAGGCCCCAAGAGGATCCCAAGCCCCCAGCAGTAACGAACCCAGACAAGTCCCAATCGGGACCCAACCCAAACTCCGAGCGAAACGGAAGACGAAGTGAACTCAGTACACAACGAACCCACCTCAAACGAAAACATAACAAGACAGGATGCACTCCGACAGATTGAGTCAGCACGCATAAACAACGCCAACAAATCTCGATCAGAAATAGAACACAGCATCCGAGGACGAACAATACAAATCTGACACAGCCGAAATTCAAGGCAGCCCAACGTCAATTTACAGCACGGCCGCATCGGACATACCAACGCCGATTTTGGGGAGACTTAAGTCCCATATCATCACTGCACAAAGAGGACATCGAATGCCTCAACCAAATTCTCGATCAACAAGGCTGATCGAAAATTTCCCTTAGAGGGGAAGTGTGGTACTGAAGTACAACCCTTAAGGAACCAAGTTATAGACGTATTAATATAGACTCCTAAACTATGGTATTATTATTTCCCAATTCGGACTCAGTTCCAATGTTCGCTGTAGTACGCAAACTGTGATATGATTAGTTGAGTTGTTAAACACAGTGCTAACAGGTATTGTCTGGTAGCACTTTAACTGTCAGCTCGAGTGACGATGATTCATGGCTTTTGCCCGAACGTACATCGAAAATCGGTCTTAACGAATAGATTCTTTCGACTGCTCTTTTATTGGTCATCACAATTACCATTGCCGTTTTCAGAGTCCTCATTCCTGAAGGTAAGAAAAAAAATCGGATTTAAAAGTTTGCAAGAGGGATTAAAAATCTTGCAAAATTTGGTTTATAATCTTGCGAGATGGATTCGAAATTTGATAGAATCGTGCAAGTATGTTTCCCATGTAAGATTATAAATTTTTGGATCGCTAGGGAGGACACAGGCTCTAAAAGGTGAATTCTATCTTAGAAGTTTAATTAAAGTTTATTTGATTTTTCGCAAGCACGTTGAAGTTTATCGTTTATTCTTAACTCTATTTTAAAACTTTATTATATCATACCAACCAAATTGCCATTTCGTAGGTTATCTAAAAAGAATGAGATTAAGTTTGCTATCATGTTTAGTTACTCGTTCAGTTATTCTAGATTATTACAACTTTTAGAAGAACTAAATTGAAGAAAAGATCCGATGGAAACGTTCCGAATGATAACATAATATTTCATGTACTGACATGAGTTGATGAATTAGAAGAGGATGAATTTTGTCCGTTAAGCACCGCAGCATGATTGCTGTTTATAACATTACAATATATATGGCCCAATGAGCATAGAATGTATATTCACAACACAGTAACAAACAGAGTTTAAACGGTATTTCATATCCTGTTGACAATAAATCCCCATCCCGTTGTTATTGTTGCTAACCGGAATGCAAACACAGCCAGAGAAGAATTCTACCTTATATATTCCCATCCCTATCCCAAACAGACATATCCTATTAACATGTGTGAGAATGTCGTTCTAGAAAACAAAGTCATACCTTATAAAAAGATTGATAATGACAATTTTCCGTTACAAATATTCATCATTGTCATACTTTCAATACGTTCAGCGAGACAAAACTTATCTCGATGTGACTCAAAGTTTACCTCAAAATTTGCGTCTTTCCCATTATAGCCCCCCCCCCCCCCACCCCAGCTTAGCGGGCAGATAACGTATAGCCACCCCCTCCCACCCAAACCATGGTAATTATACCTTAATGGGGGCTATAATTTCGTGGAGGGGGGAGACTATATTGGGAAAGACTAAAAAACCTGACTCAATAAACCAAACTCAAAATGTCATTGGGGCGTGGAAAATGAAAACCTAACCAAGAAAGCCAAAATGTAGCAGAAAATCCATAGGAAATAGCACTAAGGGAATAATCCCCCCCCCCCCCCCCCCCGTCTCATGACAATTCAGAATTCAGTGACAGATGTCCCATTTCAACAGAGAACCTGATTTACGCTAAAACTAGGGCTGCCTACATT
>NC_134477.1:12625035-12976752 GCF_964194025.1 Convolutriloba macropyga
TCTATTGAATCTCACAAAAAATTGATTTTCGAATACAATACACATTGCCCTTCAAGAGAAAAATAAAAATGAGTTACGAAAAATTTCAACTCAACTCATGTAACTGGTAATTGAAAGTTCGACTACATACGCATTCGTCATTTCAGTTCAATGTTCAGCCCCCAATAAAAAATAAATTGAGAAATATAGCACAAAACTGTCTTCAACCATATTTTTCCCTCGAATTGTTCCCCTATTACACTTCACGAACATACAAAGAGATCTCGTATCGTATGGTCTGAAGCTAGTTCATTATAGTTTGGTAATCACCATTGACTAAAATGGCCTCTTTGTAAAAATTATATTCCCTGGTAATTAACTATATAAGGGATATCAAACAAAAAAATGAAAAAAAAAACACAAAAACTGGGTTATTCGCTCTGATTGGTCTGCATAAACAACCGTGGATTTCGATCATGCAATGTTAATCAATAAGTCAAATGTTTGAAAAACGACAAGACCAAATAGCAAACTGATTGCACGCAAAAAAAGACACAAAAAATCGTTCACGAACAAGAGTATAATAAAAGACATTAAGCACACAATTTTTTCAAATTTAGAAAAGGGCTCAAACTACTCAGCACGGTTTCTGCGCGTTCAACTTAAACAGTAAGATTGCTCAGATAGGAAGGTTATCGCAGACACCATACTATACTGAATTTTTGGCGTGCAACCTTTCATTGATGAAAAACTAAACAGACTTTGTGGCTAAGGAATGTTTTAATCCATGAGCAGAGCAATTTAATGCATTTTAGATGTCTAGTACCAGCTTGGTAAAAGGATAGTTTCGTGTGAGCCAGTTAACTATAATATATTATAGGAAGGGTAAGAGGTGGTGAATGTGGTTCTCGAAGCTATAGTCAAATAGTAGTTTAGAAGAACATTCATTGATCAGTTGGTGGTTTTAAAAACAAACAAAGGACATTCAAAAGGTCTAAGTCTACTAAGTTTGAAGAATGATTTTGAGTTAGTAAGCCGTTGAGTTGTTGAGGATTATTTTCCCCAGAAGACAGCAATAGGGTCTTCGTTAGAATTAATAGCGAATACTACAGTTCTGGCTACGTTAGAAACTTGACAACCGGTTAGATCGTTGAGTTCACTATTAAATTTCAGTTTTTGACTTGTTTTAATAGTGACGTTCTCAATTGTGCCATGATTGATAGAAAGAAATAAGAATGCCGTTTTGTCGAATGGAACTCCAGTCATAAGTTACAGTTGATCAGCTTTAAACGGAGCTCAGATTGTGCTCAAATTCAATATCTTGGGGTGTGCTGCATGTTGATGAATCGTTTATTTTAAAAAAGAATACGAAATTGTGTTCAAACTATAGAAAGATTTATATACTCTTTCTATAGTTGCGGACTGAGCAACGAAACTTAGCATTTGCTGGGGAAAGCGATACCAGGTATATGTGTTGTGAAGATTTGTTCTGACAACTATTTGCCAATAATCACATTTTGAGATGTTCATTAAAGGTTTGAATTTTTTTAAAAGTATCTAAGTTATTAGTTGAAAGGGTCAAATGAGAAAGATAGAATTAAGGACACACACACACACAGACAAAGAGAGATACAGAGAGAGAGAGAGAGAGAGAGAGAGAGAGAGAGGATGGTTAAGTTAGAGTTGAATTGAGAGTAAATGAAGTAGTTGCTTTCAGAAGTAAACTGAGAAAAGTGATTTTGTAATTTGGTAGAGTTCTTATATAGTAGTTCTAAGGGTTATTTTAACAAAATCTTTGAGCTGAAATCTGATTGGCTAATGACTAGCTTTGGTTAGTGTCATATAGCATGGTGCTGAAGTGGTGAATGACTCAATGTCATTTTAAACTCTTGATTTATGCCATTAAATCAGAAACTATATTAGAATATGGGCAAACATTGTTTTTTTTTTTTCGTTGTTCTTTCCAATTTTATGCGAGCAAAAAAATTCTGAATTCCAAATTAAATCTGATAGAACTCAAACAATTTGTAATCAGTTAGACAAAAACAACTAAATCATCTGAAACATAGATAGATAAATTTTGTGAGCAAACAAAAATTTCAATTATCAGCTCGAAGTAGGAATTTTTTCGATAACTAAACTAATGAGAAATTCGAAAAAGCGAACTTTATGTCTTTTATTATGCTTCTTGGGTTCGCATTGATGTGATGTTCAGAATTGTCTGTTTTAGCTTTGTAGTTGTCTTAGACCAACGGATTCTAATTAGTTTTTAAACTCTCTAAGGTGTTGAAGAGATAATAGGCTTTGATTGGCAACATTAAAATTCCGTTCTCGCCATCTTAAACATTGTTTTTTTGTCTATCGTTTGTTTGCGCTCTTGTGACAAGTTGTATAAAAAAGTTCCACTTAGAAAAAAAAGTGATAATTTTTGTAGCACGAGTCTCCTGATGAAATTTGGTTATTTCTTTGTGGAGAAAACTCAAAAATGTCTCAGCGCTATCTGGTCGAAAACAGATACAGTTTTCTAAACTATAAATTTTGGTTAGTATAGTTTCGTCTGGAGAGTGCAGGAACGCTTAGAACCTGAAAACACAAACTTTTTAGTAGCAAGGTTGATAACTATTTTATTCTTTTCAACCTTACAACGTTCAGCAAGCAATTGTGTGACCAACAAATGTTATTTGTCGCACGGATTGAAACTATTTGGTCAGTTCTCTCTCTGCTAGAGGGTCTAAAGTTTGCACAAGGGAGGTGACAGTACCTATAGATGGAGTCATGACTGCGATTCGTTATTTGCTCATAGCTTAATGTTGGGTTTAGACATTTTTTGGGTCTAATATCTAGACCAATTGCTGACAATTTGCTCAAATGCACATTTCCTGACTTATGCTGACTTAATTCAAGGGAAAAAATTCTGTGCTTAAGGTATTTAACTTAGATAAGGTGTTTGTACAAGGGTGACTAATTTGTTCTTAGTTTTGCTTTGGGTAACACGTGTTCTGAGCGTTATTTTGACAGAAGGCATGCATGAGTATTAAAACCGTATAAATGTTGGAACATGAATAGAAGTTGTGTGTGTAACCGATTGCAAGGTTTATTAATAACGTAATTAATTTAAATTTTGTGTTGTGTTATATTTGCTTTTTGCCTTGATATTACTGAAATACAGTCTCTCTCTTTACTATATTCTTGCAACTTTGCCTTTTCCGATTTCCAGTTTCCTCTAAAATCAACGTCTTTCTTTTCCCTCTTTTTGACGCTTCTTTATTTAATCTTCAACTCCTGTTCTTCGCTTTCAATCCACCACCATGAGTTGTTATCCGGCTGATTATACCTGCCCTGACGAGACGATCTAATCGATGACTGCTTTTGTTATTCCGCGCTTTACACAGTACGCTTTTATTATAGGAGTTTTGATATCGGATAATAAGGTGATTATGCGTTCATCATTTCTTGTTGAGTTTATGTGTCAAGACAGAAGAAAAAGGTTCACCAAAAAGTGGGTGGTTTTCTATTACGCTGAGCTCTGCTCATTACTTCATTTGCTTCAGATAAATGAGATGTATTAGGTGATACTGTAAGTGTTGCAAGGGTTATTAATCACGTAATAAATAAAAATTTTGTGTTTTTTGGTATTTGATTTTTGCCTTGACATTACTGAAATCTAGTCGCTCTCTTTACTATATTCTGGCAACTTTGCCTTTTCTAATTTCTAGTTTCCTCCAATTTGAACTTCTTTCCTCATTTTCTTGACGGTTATTAAACTTCACTTCTTGTTATTCATTTTCAATACTCCACCATGAGTTGTTATCCGTTTGACTATACCTGACCTGACAGCGAGATTAAAGAGTAACTAAAAGCCACCAACTATCAGTTAACTGAGGATCGGTTGGAGCTATCTGGTCGGCACCCGTATCTGGTCGGCAGAAGACGGTGCGCCTTTATATTTGAAGTAAAATTTATATCTCCAAGTGGGAGACGAGAGAAAAAAGATGGGCGTCCAAGTGGACAACGGAATTGATTGTCTAATTAATGTAAGTAAACCAACTCAACACAAAATTTTTTGGATTTGATGAGGCCATTAATGGGCAAAAAAATATTAAAAAGGTGCCGGAGATTGGAAAGATATCAAAGATAAGAGGGTAGCTTTAACAATAATCTTCCGACAAAATGGTTTTAGAACGGAAAATTTGTTCTTCAAACAATTTCTGAAAATGAAAGGCGCGCTAAGAGAGGAGCAGGAGGATCTACTAGATATATTTGAGCAAAGGGTTTGGTCTCTCTCACAGTCGTGGTGTTTTCCGCCACTGCAGCGGTGTTGCAAAATGTAAGGGGACCTCAAATAACAAGAATGCCTGATATTTGGGAAGACCTTTGTGACTACGACAGTTAGAATTTGTTGGAGCCTCATATGTAGTGGGTAGTCAGAAATAAGTGCGAGAAAAAAATGAAAGCGTAGTTTTTGCTTGTTATAATTTCGTGTTTTAGCCGTATCTAATCGATGAC
This sequence comes from Convolutriloba macropyga, assembly GCF_964194025.1. NCBI lineage: Eukaryota > Metazoa > Xenacoelomorpha > Acoela > Convolutidae > Convolutriloba > Convolutriloba macropyga. The sequence goes on from NC_134477.1 coordinate 12,629,521, forward strand.
TGCTTTTGTTATTCCGCGCTTTACACAGTACGCTTTTATTATAGGAGTTTTGATATCGGATAATAAGGTGATTATGCGTTCATCATTTCTTGTTGAGTTTATGTGTCAAGACAGAAGAAAAAGGTTCACCAAAAAGTGGGTGGTTTTCTATTACGCTGTGCTCTGCTCATTACTTCATTTGCTTCAGATAAATGAGATGTATTAGGTGATACTGTAAGTGTTGCAAGGGTTATTAATCACGTAATAAATAAAAATTTTGTGTTTTTTGGTATTTGATTTTTGCCTTGACATTACTGAAATCTAGTCGCTCTCTTTACTATATTCTGGCAACTTTGCCTTTTCTAATTTCTAGTTTCCTCCAATTTGAACTTCTTTCCTCATTTTCTTGACGGTTATTAAACTTCACTTCTTGTTATTCATTTTCAATACTCCACCATGAGTTGTTATCCGTTTGACTATACCTGACCTGACAGCGAGATTAAAGAGTAACTAAAAGCCACCAACTATCAGTTAACTGAGGATCGGTTGGAGCTAACACCCGTATCTGGTCGGCAAAAGACGGTGCGCCTTTATATTTAAAAGGAGTTCCGTCAGAGAGGAGTGCTCGGTTTGGATGCCCTCAGCTATTTATTTTTTTAATGTCCACAGCATATTCTATTTCTCAACTTGCATTATGGGACGAAGAAGTGTATGGGATATGTCGAATTAGAAATCCTGTACGTCCGTGGGAGATTAAAGAAACAAGATGCGTGTCCAAGTGGACAATGGAATTGATCGTCTAATTAATGTAAGTAAATCTACTCACGATTTGTTTTTGTTTTGATGAGGCCATTAAGGGGTAAAAAGTTATTAAAAAGTTGCCGGCGAAGAGGGTGGAAAAATATCAAACAGCAGAGGGTGGTTATAACACTATACTCACTAGAAATGGTTTTAGAACGGAAAAATTGTTCAAAGAATTTCTGAAAATGAAGGTCAGGATAACAGAGGGGCAGACAGATAAACCAAATGTACTTGAGCAAAGAGTTTGGGCCGTCTCACAGGCGTGGTTTTGTCCGACAATGCAGCGGTGTTGCAAAATGATAGGGAACCTCAAAAAACAAAAATGCCTGATATTTGGGAAGACTTTGTGACTACGACAGTTAGATTTTGTTGGAGCCTCATATGTAGTGGGTAATCTGAATTAAGTGCGACAAAAAAAATGAAAGCGTAGTGCTTGCTTGTTATAAATTCGTGTTTTAGCCATATTTAATCACTGACTGCTTTTGTTATCCCGTGCTTTACACAGTACGCTTCTATTATAGGAGTTTTGATATCGGATAATGTGATTATGGGTTCATCATTTCTTATTGAGTCTATGTGTCAAGTCAGAAGGAAAAGGTTCATCGAAAAAATGTAAATGGTTTTCTAATAAGCTGAGGTCTTCTTAATACTTCATTTGCTTCTGGTAAATAAGACGTATTAGGTGATACTATAGGTGTTACAAGGGTTATTAATCACGTAATTAATGTATATTAAGTTGAGAGTGCTACTTGTTTTTTTTAACTTGACATTACTGAAATCTAGTCGCTCTCTTTATTAAATTCTAGCAACATTGCCTGTTTCTGAGCCATATCCGGTGGGGTAAAGAGACTTTCTTGCTGCGGGCCATTAGGTAAAATTGTATTTTGTATTCTTTGTCTTGGTTCTAAGCCTGAATCTTTTGTTGGGGTAACACCAATGTTGTAAGTTGGCTGCAGTGTAGTATTTCGTAGAGTGTCTATATTTATTGCAGAAATTCGAAAATATTGTTTAAAATTTATTCTCTTATTTTAGTATCTCATTAGATAATCTGTTTTGCAGTAGTTTCTCTACTTGTTATTACAAATTTTTTTCACGATGATACTGTGTTGGTAAATTACAAAAATGTTTTGATGTGCATTTTGTATTATATCTTGTAGTAGTCGCCCAAAACTACGCGATATCGTGCTCGAGTCCATACATAGAACCGATAAGTGCAAAGCAGGAATGATGTATATGGCACACTTAGAATGGTTCCAACGAAACCACAGGAATATTGTACTGATAGCCCAAAGATGTAAACCTTGCACCAATAAACCATTATCCCAAAAAACAAACACTCAAAACTTAATTAATAAGCAGAACCCAACGAAGAAAATCAAAGACTTGACGGGATAATCCCCGATAAAAACAAGGAATCTTTCATCCTAGTATCTGTAGACAGAAAATAAAGATACCCTCACGCAGAAGCGTATCATAACTGCGACGCAGACATAGCAATAAAAAACTTAAAATTACATAAATTTCATGGAACACTCCGGTCAATAAAATGCGACCAAGCACAATCAATCAAATAAAAAAATTTGAAATATTTTGTAAAGACAATATAAAACAAATATTAGAACCAATCCGTGATCACAGAGGAATCTGAATGGTCGAGCGCATGATACAAACATTTGAAAGACGCTTGTTTGTACTGAACATCGATCCCACCTGAGAAAAAGAACACTAGAAAAAATTGCAAATATAATAGAAAACTTCAAACTCATACCAAATACAACAAAACGCAGCACACCTTTTGAAACCCAATTCGGTAGAACACCAAAAACACAACTAACAAACAAGCTCACATCCTAATAGGTCAAACCTCAATTACGAAAAAATAGGAAAACTTAATTTATACAAAAAGAGACTGAGTAATGCCAATGCTGACCGAAGCAGCGATTTGGAAGCACGATTCCAATTCGGAGCCCCATGTGGACATCAATTACCAAACCCCATCATGTTCGCACTCAGACTCGGACGCACTGCTCGTAAGCAGCAAAGTCGCCGCCCCAGCACAAAAACTTAAGCACATATAACCAGTCCTCGTCACACCTGATAAACTACGCGTGACCTTCGGAGATAAAAATATCGGTACCCATTAAAACAAAAAACGAGTAGCAGGAAAACCAATAAATCGAAGAGCAAAATAACCAAGAGGCACTATGAGACAATTATGGAACATAATCCTGGACGGGACCATAACCATACCATCTCCTAACACAATAAAATTAGACTCACCTAGACAAAACACTGTGATACGTTAAAGCTGTATTGCTATCGCTACCAACAAAACCGCGACTAATCGACTTTGTAGCATATAAGACTATCAATTTTTTTAGCATATAAGACAATGGGCGAATACAAACAGAACCAAGCTAAAATTCAAAAATTCTGTTTAGCAAAGAGCCAAGATGAAACACCAGGCACAAACCCAACCAGGACCATCATCATCAACTCTAACCAAATACTCAAGGAAGGCAAAAATTCGAAGAAAACAACCATCCGGCAGCTCAAAAAACGCAAAAACACCTCACTCACGAAGTGAACTCAGGCTCCCAAAGCAACAGCCTCGAACTTCGACACCAAGTCAAAAGAAGCCGCCCTCGTACAGTAAAAACTAAGAAAAAATAAACGCCGTCAACGCCTCACCTCAGCTCTAATTCATAGAGACTTATCATCCGCTAACAACTCGGACACCGTTTAGAAATTCAATCTGGTATCGAACTGACAGCAACAGAGCCCAATAACAATCGTCACGTCAATCCCCAAAGGAACTCATGATTCGAACCCACTCAAGCAAAACATCCATTGACACTATCGTACAAAATATGAATACGAACCAAAGCAAGTCAAAGAAAACCAGGAGGATCCCAAGCCCCCAGAAGTAACGAACCCAGACAAGTCCCAATCGGGACCCAACCCAAACTCCGAGCGAAACGGAAGACGAAGTGAACTCAGTACACAACGAACCCACCTCAAACAAAAACATAACAAGACAGGATGCACTCCGACAGATTGAGTCAGCACGCATAAACAACGCCAACAAATCTCAATCAGAAATAGAACACAGCATCCGAGGACGAACAATACAAATCTGACACAGCCGAAATTCAAGGCAGCCCAACGTCAATTTACAGCACGGCCGCATCGGACATACCAACGCCGATTTTGGGAGACTTAAGTCCCATATCATCACAGCACAAAGAGGACATAGAATGCCTCAACCAAATTCTCGATCAACAAGGCTGATCGAAAATTTCCCTTAGAGGGGAAGTGTGGTACTGAAGTACAACCCTTAAGGAACCAAGTTATAGACGTATTAATATAGACTCCTAAACTATGGTATTATTATTTCCCAATTCGGACTCAGTTCCAATGTTCGCTGTAGTACGCAAACTGTGATATGATTAGTTGAGTTGTTAAACACAGTGCTAACAGGTATTGTCTGGTAGCACTTTAACTGTCAGCTCGAGTGACGATGATTCATGGCTTTTGCCCGAACGTACATCGAAAATCGGTCTTAACGAATAGATTCTTTCGACTGCTCTTTTATTGGTCATCACAATTACCATTGCCGTTTTCAGAGTCCTCATTCCTGAAGGTAAGAAAAAAAAATCGGATTTAAAAGTTAGCAAGAGGGATTAAAAATCTTGCAAAATTTGGTTTATAATCTTGCGAGATGGATTCGAAATTTGACAGAATCGTGCAAGTATGTTTCCCTTTTAAGATTATAAATTTTTGGATCGCTAGGGAGGACACAGGCTCTAAAAGGTGAATTCTATCATAGAAGTTTAATTAAAGTTTATTTGATTTTTCGCAAGCACTTTGAAGTTTATCGTTTATTCTTACCTCTATTTTAAAACTTTATTATATCATACCAACCAAATTGCCATTTCGTAGGTCATCTAAAAAGAATGAGATTAAGTTTGCTTTCATGTTTAGTTACTCGTTCAGTTATTCTAGATTATTACAACTTTTAGAAGAACTAAATTGAAGAAAAGATCCGATGGAAACGTTCCGAATGATAACATAATATTTCATGTACTGACATGAGTTGATGAATTAGAAGAGGATGAATTTTGTCCGTTAAGCACCGCAGCATGATTGCTGTTTATAACATTACAATATATATCGCCCAATGAGCATAGAATGTATATTCACAACACAGTAACAAACAGAGTTTAAACGGTATTTCATATCCTGTTAACAATAAATCCCCATCCCGTTGTTATTGTTGCTTGCCGGAAAGCAAACACAGCCAGAGAAGAATTCTACCTTATATATTCCCATCGCTATCCCAAACAGACATCTCCTATTAGCATGTGTGAGAATGTCGTTCTAGAAAACAAAGTCATACCTTTTGTATATGACAAAAGATTGATAATGACAATTTTCCGTTACAAATATTCATCATTGTCATACTTTCAATACGTTCAGCGAGACAAAACGTATCTCGATGTGACTCAAAGTTTAACTCAAAATTTGCGTCTTTCCCATTATAGCCCCCCCCCCCCCGCCCCAGCTTAGTGGGCAGATAACGTATAGCCACCCCCCTCCCCCACCCCAAATCATGGTAATTATACCATAATGGGGGGCTATAATTTCGTGGAGGGGGAAGAGACTATAATGGGAAAGACTAAAAAATGTGACTCAATAAACAAACTCAAAATGTCATTGGGGCGTAGAAAATGATGACAATTCGGAATTCAGTGACAGATGTCCCATTTCAACAGAGCACCTGATTTACGCTAAAACTAGGGCTGCCTACATTAATTAATGTACAGAGCAGTGTTACTGTTCTTTTCATAATAACTATGATCGTGACCTTTTTACCACTCTACTCATTTAGTGGTTCATTTAATTCGGTTGTTAATCATAGAACGTTCTAATTTTTTAGTGTCCACACTTAAATTGAGATCACACTTAAAGGACGCACTTGCTTTAGTCACACTTGAGATCGCACTTGCTTTATTTGAAGCAGGTTTGGGGGTAGTGGGGGTGCGGGGTGAAGAAGTACTGGCATATCAAGGTATCAATCCAAACTAACGCATAATAGTTGCTCCAAATTAGAATTGAAGGATGGAATTTAGGAGCATTAAAACACGTGGTTACAGATCACAAAAAAGTTGACAAAAAAGCAGCACTATAGAATAAAAGGTTACACGACAATTTACCCAATGCCACAACATCCCATTTATTCCTCCGTGTTTTCGTTCAATATACCGATAACAAATTAGCAAATGAATGAATGAATGAGCAATCCGTTTGAATGAATGAATGTCCAAGTAGTTTTATCACGCTTAAGCTGATAATTTGGTCTCATGTTCGTTTCTAAAAATTTCGGATCTTTTCCGTTTGTGCTCCACCCCCCCCAGAACGTTATGCTCTCCCCAGTTACAGAGCACGTGCCATTACATAGTAAATCATTGTAAAAATTTGACAAATGCAACTGGGTGGTGCAAATAATACACCCCCACTAAGCTGGGGGCACAAACAGAAAAGATCCAAAATTTCATATCAAGAAACACGGCCCCTGAAGCATTGCCATTGCCCACGTGGCACGACAACAAGAATTACTACACATTGAAGCATTGCAGAATATACTTCGTTCGCCATGAATTATCTCTCATTTTTATGCTCTATAGTCTTTCTGATCGCTTAAACAATAGGGTAAACTATTGGATATATTTTGGCACTGGGTATTTTGTCCTGACACCGAATAAATAGTCGTCCACATTTATGGATAAATAGCCCTTGTCAATTTGAGGGTGAAGGAAACTAAAACTAGGCAAGACTTGTGATGCTAGCTGGACAGTTTTTACCAACAGTGTCAAAATCTGCACTACAGATTACGTAAAAGCTACCGATGCTCAAATCTGTTTCGACCAGAGTGCAAAAACGTTATATTCTTTGACATGAGTCTTCCGGTTCTCAATTAGTCTAAAATATCTTTAAAAAACTCCCTATTTGCATAACATCTCTAACTCATAACTTGTGACATACAACCTGCAATCTTAGATCTATCTTTTGGGATGCATCGCTTTTCAAATTCAGAATTTCCTCAATTTTGGAATTACTGGGTTTTGCTTCCAACTTACTCGAAACAAATTTTAAGAGTGAAAAAGTATAGAGAACTGAGGCCAGTACATTAAATCAACAGATAATAGCGTGATTAAATAAATCTGTTAGACCAGTTTAACTCTCGGATGAGGGGTAATGACTAGTCATTAAATTGGTTATAACTACTATATTGCCTGCAATAAACAGTTTGGCCGTTGTCAGGGTTAGCTCTTTAGAGAATAAAGACATTAACACACAGTTATGATAAGATATAATGCACATGGAATTAGAATACGTCAAATTAAAGCCATCAACAGAGGATACTTTGAGAGAATAGATAACTGTCTTCTTAGAGTTCAAAAGTCAAATCGTAACCACCCCCCCCCCCCAAATAAATAAACGTAACCATTCAGTCTAACTATTTACTCTTCTTGAAGCACAAATAAAAAATTATCTCTAAAGCATGTCGCCAACGATTATCTCCATAAATAAAGCAAGCCTATTCATTTTTTACCGCGTCCTTCAAAATAGGGCAAGTTGCCACTCGAATGTAATATTTATCAACGCTTAGTTTGCGCCGAAATTAGCAACAGAATCTGGAACAGATCTTACTTCTAACCTGAAGCAGAAATCAGTTAAAATTGCAGCGAAAAGTCCAAAGCGCCAAAAAATCAGATTTGACCCATAAGGAAAAACTAAAACTTGACTTAAATACCTTGACTAGCCAAAGGTGTAAAAACGGTTATTAAGAAAGTTAGAAAACAGTTTCCATAGTTAGATCAGCATCTTCAATTGGGAAACAAAACACAATATTTGGACATTTAGCACGGCCGAGGAAGTTATTATGGTCCCGCCTTAGTTAAACATTACAATTTGAATTAATCTCTATTTAGCAATTAATCATTGTTTGAAATGCTTTCAAATTTAAATAATCAAAAATTCAGCATTAACTTAGAATTTTAAAATGATCAAAAAGAACAGAAGTCAGGCTCTCGAAGCGTAATCGCTCACCACACGTTTATGCTTGAGTGCCGCATTACTGTTCGAATTATGGGTATGTCCGGAATGACTGATTCTTCTAAAATGCCCCCCACTTGTCCTCCTGTCATTGGGGTGCTGAAATTTACTACTGTTTTTCAACTCATTGGAAGCAGGCGAAATACTCGGAAGAGAATGGCGAACAGTTAACAATTCGTAATCTTTTCTTCTCACGGGCGGGAAGTTGTAATGTGCGGGCACATTGGTATTGTGGGAATTATTGTTACTCGGACTTCCAGCATTGTGCGCGGAAAATTGCTGAGAAGGAAAGGTCACTTTTATTCCATCTTTAGACGCTGATTTCGCACTCGCTTCTTTTGAAATTGATTTTGTTGATCCATCTTTTCCTTTTGTCGCAGACTTCTCATTTTCGTAGAATACATTACCGTTGGAGCTATCTTTTCCATTAACACAATCAATCGAGGACCCATTCCTGTTGCTATTTTTGAAAGAATTCCTCTCCGGGTCTGGGAACTTTTCCGCGGTCTCATTTTCAGGCACGTTAGTCAAACTTCCACCAGTATTTTCTGGACTTTTCTGGTATTCAAACTGAAGTTCACTTGAATTTAATACTGGAAGCTGTGCATTTCTGTGGAAGTTGTTAGGAGTTCGATTCGGTGAAATTTGATCAGTTAAGTCTTTGCTTTCAAAATCAGTCGAGGAACTCCGACCGCGATTATGTGTGATTGAATTATTGGTCACGCTGTTGCGTCCACTGCTCACGATATTCAATGAAGTGTTATCTTCATTTCCGTTGTTGCCTTGTGTGTTATTCGCAGTAGCCCCGTGGGAGAAAAACTTGCGCTGAAGGTATTTCCGGTTTTCCTCCATTTTTGCTTCGTTAAGTGGGAAAAAGTACATGACTATTCCGAAGAGGAGTAGGAGGCAGGTAGGGCAAGCTGCGCAGATGACACGGAGGGCTAAGTTGACATAATCGTTTTGGTCACACTTGGTTGCATCGTAATTCAAGATCTAAACCAATCATTTACCTTCAAGTTACAGAATTTCTGCTTTTTAACTATCTTTCCTTATTCTAAGCCTAGCTTGAAAAGAACCAAAAAATCTCTACAGTCCAATTTGGAGTAGAGGTTCAGAAAGAATTTGGGATAGGGGTTTCTCAAAATGTTAACCCTGACGTCTATTTTCTTCGTGAATTTACCTCATTAGCAGCTTCGGTGAACCGTACTCTTATAGCCCACTAAAAGCTTTTAAGAGCTGCACAAGACTTAGTGTACTCAGTTTTTACCCCTTTTTGATGACTGCAAGTCAAACGGTCAGACAGAAAATTGATCAAGCGAAACATCTAAAAGGACCGACATGACCCAAATAAATGCCAAGGACATTGCTTGATAGCAATTAATAAGGCTAAGAATACGTCACATTTTACTTAAAATCTGATGATAATGCTCAAACCTGGATTAATAATGAATTAACGGATTATCATTAGAACCCGGGGGTTGGTTTTATCTAGCTTAAGATTCTAAGCTTAGTCGCAGTTCCTTGGGATGGGTAGCAGAAAAGAGTAGAGGCGGCCCCAAATCTACATTAACTCGAAATTACCCTTCATGCCTTGAAATTCTTTTCACTCGACAGCTTCGGTGAATCGTACACAAAGGGCCTACTAAATCTCTACTGGTCAGACCCTTGGGCTTTACCAGTTCTTACCGTTTTTAAAGATGGACAGTCAAATTAAACCACTCAATCAAGCAAAAAAATTTCTAGAAAAAAGTCTAAATGGTCAAGCAATTTTTTTTTGCAAAATTAGACAAACGATTGCAATAGTTGCTTGAATCTTCCTTTGAGAGGAAATAACAATCCTTCTCCAAATATAGCGTCAAAAAGAGCTTCGAAAAATTAACTTTTACGTTGGCGTGGTATAGCATTGGAGCAAGGTTAAAACCATCGAGTAGCACTGTCACAAACTTCGACGCTTAAATCAAACAAGGATGCTCCTTAATGTGCGTTTGCACATGATGTTCCGACCCGAGCTCATCTACATTTTTGACTTAATTGTCAACCTAATGATGAGATAACTAAAAATAGATGTTTGAGTTTAAAAAACCGTTACACAACCGAACTACTAATTGAATTACATAATACCATGCTTCATTACAGCGCTCAGAGCCACTGCCATTAGAAAGACTACGAGAAAATAACAAACAACAAAAAAAGCAAAAAAAAATTTAGTGAATGTGCTAAAAGAAGAGAAAAAGAAACACAAATATTGACCACTCAAACTTTTATGAAAACGCATAATGTCCAACAAACAAAACGATCAGTAACGACATGATATCAATGGAAAAATACTTTTTGAATTACAATGAATTGGATGTAACCTCTCAATGATGAGAATAAGTTTCACGTTGACGAAAAGAACAAAAAATAAAGTATAAAAAAATCTTTAAAAACGAACAAAATCAAAAACTTAATTACTATTCGCTATAAACTGACTGCATTGCGTAATATCATTCATTCAATCATCAATAAGAAGCCTATGAGACTAGTCAGCATTTTACGACTACATGAAGCATTTTGAAAAAGGCAAAAACATCAAATTCAAAAAAAATTGAGCGAGAAAAGTGTCGGAGCCAAAAAATTTTTGGTAGAAAATTTTCTAACCTCATATATTTTTCAACAGTAATGGGGTTCTTCCTTTTTAACAATATGACTTCAAAAAATCAACAAGTATGAACAAATATAATAAAATCACGAAATTTTTGAGAAAACCCGTTAAATCAACGCCATTAAATTTAATAGCTTTCAACGGAAGTAAAAAAATACTCTAAGTTATGCCTCAATGAGAAGGCAAGGATGGTTGTCAATCATAAGTTATCAACATGACATCACAATAAGTCTTATCAAAATGAAAACAACAAATACATGCAAAGCCAAAAATTCATTCGAAAAGTGCAAGAAGAAAGGGTAAAAGCCATTTAAACTATAAACTTGTCTCCGAAAACTTTATGTATGATCCATTGGACGTATTTTCTAAGCCAATGAGAACTGTCAATATTAGGATAATGAGATAAGATTTCAAAAGAAACAAAAATTTTTCAAATTATGAAAACTCGTGTTATCGAAGTCATAAAACCAATAGTTAGAAGATGAATCCGCTCACCAGATTTATTTTAGTTACAGTAAAAAGAAAGGGGTCCTGGAAATACCGAGAGTGACTTACTGTTCATGAAAAAAGTTTAATATCGGTTGATGTTCAAAAAACATTTCCAAAAATCATTTTTTAAAGTCTTAACAGCCATTAGGTGTCCACTGAAAGCACTATACAGGTTTACCTCATGCACATTAGGAAGCTGATTGCATTTTTAGTTAGCGAGTTTATGCTATAGGACTCCAAAATTTAGTAAAATCTGAAAAAGAAAATCAAAATTTTATTAAAAAATTCAATTAAAAACAAAAATAAAAAAAAGTCAAAGATAAAAAAAACACGAGTGATTTCTTGAAAACGAATTTTTTGTCAATTGGGTATCATTTGACTCTAAATGAGGTTTGTCAATAACGGAACCTCGATATGAAAAGTGACCAGACTCTAAGTGACTAAAAAACAATAATAAATAGGAAAATTTTTAAAAAACAACAGCTCTCTCGTTTTTTTTTAATAAAATTCCTCATGAGACCAGAACTATCCTTTCTATCGCTCTATTGGTTACACAAGATTGATTCATTTTGTAGCCTGAAATGTAATTTTGAAATGAAATAATTTTTTTATAGAAAAGCCTTAAATTGAACAAAAATTAAGCTAAAAGTGAACGAAATCATGCAAATATCACGTATGTTCACACAAAACTTTCAACCTCGATAACTCCTCGAAAAAAAGAAATTCAAAAAAAAATCTTTTTAATTTCGAATTCTACGCTGGTCAAGCTTTTTAAGTTAACCACTCACATTTCTCTACGATGAATATATCGATCGGCCAAAATTGTCTGAACAAAAAAAATCGACTTGAGTATATAGTTCCTCCCCCCACAAATGGGGTCGGAACATTTATATATCGCAAATGAAATCAGACACAAACTCATACGCTTGTATATTATACAAATAACTGCTTTTTAACACACTTTATCAATGATAACAGTCCTTATTTCGATCATACTCGTTACGACGAAGAAAATAGTGCAACATACATCTTATGTTCAGTCATTTTTGTAACTATCTAAGAACTGGATTCCGGGCCTGCGGATGTGGACCTGTAGTTTTTTTGAAGGATGTCTTCACACAATTTCGACGATTTTGAAGAAAGATAAAAAAATGGTAAAGACATGACATGAAGTCGCGGCGACTCTCTAAGCTGTGTTTCAAATATTGTGTGTGATACTAAAACCGAATTATGTTTTTAAAGAAGGTTCGTTCTCGAAGCTCGTGTCAAGAGTGGACCATTTCTTTAGTATTTTTGTCAACTTTTCAAAACAAAAAAAACTTTTACTGGAGATAAGTCACAGTTCATACGTTCTTGTTCGCCCTAAAAACTCAGAACCTTTTGAATTTTTATGTATTTCAAATATCCAATTTCCAATATTTTTGTCTATGTTTTGTTCCGAATGAAAAAAATAGTTCTCAGGTGTGCTATGGTTAGATGTTGACCAGGTGTAGTTGGCCTTGACATCATAATAACAAACGTACAAGGTAATAAACATAACCGACTAACGTCGGGCGAATTGCTCTCAAACGACCGGCGAGCGGTTGGCTTCAACAGCTAGCCACGGTTTAGTGGCCTCAGGGCATTACATCTTTATCCCGTTTCTGAAGACGAAAGTCAAATGGGTCAGACGAAAAATCGGCCAAGCGAAAACTTGCATAAAAGACAAACAGGGTTAATAAATTTGCTACAAATTGCCTTTGAGAGCAATTAACAATGGTTTCCTAAAAAGTGCCTGTTAGGTCAGTTATGATAAAAAACATTTCATCTATAACTCATTGATAATGAGGATCAGTGATGATGACATTACGCAAAGATGATGACATTACGCAAGATATTACTATCTTAAGAACCAACTCATTGTCTCAAGAGACTATCCGGTATCCCTGTTTCAAGCCAGAAATTGTTTCACAGGCTCATAAAGATCCATACACTTGGAACATACAAATTTTCCAAAAATTGGAAAAGTTTAAATTTTATCCAAAAATTGCTAACACTCGAGTCATAAAAAAAGTTGATCACCATCCCATTAATTCTAGAAACTACGCAGCAGCTTATTATCAAACCTTGGAGGAGGTTCGAGGGCCTCTGTTGCCGGAAAAAAATAAAACATGAAAAACAGCAAACATTTTAAAAAATTGCTTAAATTCGTGATATTAAAATCTTGAAGAACATTCCGTTACATCTCTAAACTATGCAGTAATAAATTATCAAACCCTAGAGGAAGTTCCGTGGCCCTTGAGACTAGAGAAACCTAAAAAAATACAAAAATTTTTAAATAACTTAAAAAAAAATTGAAAGTTTTATTTAAAAAAAAGCTATAACTTGTGATATTAAAGATGAAAATTAATCCATGACCAACATAAATTTTCCAGTAACTTATTATCAAACCCTAACGGAGGCTTTATGACCTTTGAGGTTCAATAAATCTGAATAATGAGTATAAAAGTCAAAAACTGAAAAAAAAATGGCTAAAAATATCAAAAATATGCTAAAATTCGTGATGTTAAAATCTTGCAAAACATTCCATTTAATTTAAAAATTAATCAGTAACCTATTTTCAAACCCTAGAGGAGGTTACTTGGCTCTTGAGTCTGAAATAATCTAGAAAAAAACTACAAAAAATTTAAAACTTGAAAAAAGCAAGTTTTATCAAAAAATTGCTAAAATTGGTGACATTAAAAAGTTGAAAAACTATTCCATGGCCATTAAAAATTTTTCAGTAACCTATTATCGACCCCCTTAGGATGTTGTCTGGCCCCTGGGTCTGAAAAGACCGGAATAAGAAAATGTCAAAAATTACACGTTTTGTCAAAAATTGCTAAAATTCGTGATGTTAAAATGTAGAAACCATTCCATTACCACTAGAAACAGTGCAGTAGCCTATTATCAAACTCTAGAGGAGGTTCTTTGACACCACTGATAAAAATCATAAAATTATCAAAAATTTTCAAAAAACTTAAAAAAAAAATTGCAAAAAAGTATAAATTTGCGTTTTTAGCAAGCGGTTGTTCGTCAGTAGCTAGCCACGGAGGGAGAGGGTGGGGGTATGGTGCACTGGAGGCAGATTGGGGCGGGGGAGGCAAAACTGGTTGGGGGCAACAGCGCGGTGGGGGGTGGGCAATAGGGGGGTCAACAGTGGGGGTTGTCTTCAACCTCTAAGAACCGCCCTTCACACCATAAATATAAGTTTACTGTTTGAGCTGAAACAGAGCTGAAAGGCTCTAAGAGCACTTAATGCCCGCTGGGCGCTACCTGTTTATCTCGTTTTTGAGGACGAAAAGTCAAAAGCGTCAGACGAAAAATCGCATAAAAAAGACCGACAGGACTAATATAATTGCAACAAACTTCGTTTGAGAGCAATTAATTACTGTTCTTTTTCCAGAATTCTGCTATATGTTTTTGTAATAAATTTACTTTTAGAGATGCAACAGAATCTCGTTTAGTAGTAGGACTCCTAATAACTAATAATTCGTTTATGCAATACGTAACTTCGGACGATTTTTTGGCCTGATTTATTAGCTGTTGAGAATCATGAAAATTTTCTTGATAGCCTTTTTAAATTTGGTTTTCTTCACATTAAAACATAGCCGGCGAATTGCCAGAAAATAGCCGCCGTTGACCCGCTGGACGCACATAGGGATTTGGAACAAAAAAATGAGAAATAGAAATTGACAGAACTTTTCTTAGTGTCCAAAGTGTTATTTCGTGTGCAAATTATGCATATTCGGTTAGATTCTTAAATTACACTCAACTCAGTTTCTAAACTGAAGACTGTTAAGCATAATACTAATACCAGCTAGCAATAGCTTTAATGAATTTTGATAACCTAACGCACTATGTTTATCTGGCTTTACATGTTGATCCCTTTGCTTTTGATTTTGCTCCGACTTTGACCGTATTCCCTAAACTACGTAATTCAATGCGTGAAAATAATATCCATTCAGTTGAAACAGTGCATGAGGTAAGCCAGAAGCCAAACGTGAAAATCGTGACTTATGAAAAACAAAAAACGAGATCAAAAGGTAAAGCGAAATAAAAAACATAGCAGGACAAGTCCTGGCCTACAATTTAAAGAATTTTCATTGACTAAACAAAAAAACAAGACCTAGAATGGACTATGACTGAATTGAAAAAAACATTTAGAAAAAAATTATATCAAAAATATTGAAAGAACAGTAACAATCAATGTCAAAATGCCGCATGTGAACAAAAAACCACAAGTGATAAAACGACTTCTTATTTAAACATCGTTTTGTCACTCTAGTTTAAAATTAGAGCGAAAAAAATTCAACCACTCTTTCTTTTTGCTCCACTTCCAGTTTCGACATGACCAAAATCATCACTCTATTTTGACTTCAAAATCACGAAAATGTGGGAACAGCGTCTTAAAAATACATAGCCGAAAGAATGCCGGAAAAGACTCGAAGTCGCACCCTCCACAAAAAACTGCATTTCCAATCAGCTAAAATCTCTTTGCAGAGCACCTCAATGCAGTGAAAACAACAGCCTCAAGTCAAAAACAAAATCAAACTTGTCTGAAAAAACTCATATGAAAAATAAGGAAAATTCCATTTATCCTCCATGTAGTACAAGTACAAATAAAAACGAAAAACGCTGTAATGAAAACAAGTTATCCAACCACAACAAATCAGCCAAGCCTTAATGATCTCACAAAAGGAAACCGAAATTGTGTAAAACTTTCTCTCCAATTTCACCGAAAGAGACAACTTTGTAGTAAAAAAAAACTTTCAGCCTTTATATAAAAAAGAACTTACAGGCGTGAGGCGATAATTCAATTACCAACAAATTCAATTAAACAAAATAATGGGCCAATTAGCAAAAGAACTCAAAATCAGCAAAATAGTTGAAAGGCATTCAAATTGATCAAAAAGACAAAAGAAACAAAATATAATTCCATGAAAAATTTTCACAATTAAAAATGAGATCCCAACATTCGTAGAAAGTAATTATCAGTCAAAATGTTTATATCGCATTTCAAAATTGCAAACAAAACAAAAATAAAAAAGGCTAAAATCATAATTTTTAGCAACTGATAAAAACAGAGCTGATAGAATTACAGATCTCAGGAAAATAATAGACTGATACATGCTAGAATGCGGAGAATAAGGACCGAAACAAAAACACACAAAAAACTTTCTTTCTGAAAGTTAAAAATCAAATTTAAAAAAATGAAAAACAAATACAATTCCTTATTCAGCAAAACATTATATAGCTATCCTCTTGTTGAGATTATTATTTAGAAACATAAATCAAAGATTGGAAACAATCAAATACTTTGCAATGAAATTGTCGGAAAGTTTTCCAAAACTGCACTTATGAAAAAATTTACGCAGAATTTCCAGTACTGAAAGCCACAAAATCATTCAACTGTAAGTAACAGAAAATTAGGATCCCTGACAAAGCTTAAAAAGAGTTTCTAATAATTAAATCAAAAAGAAACAAAAAACTGAGAGAAGTTGCACGAAAACTGCCCAAAATCGGACAAGCATGTGTACAGTTCTATAAAACATAGCCGGCAGATTGCCGGAGTAGCTGCGAAATAGACTTGCGTGCCGTAAAATACAGATGGAAAAAGATACAGAAGTGAGTTGATAATGGTTATCGCCGCCGCCTATAAAACTTACAAGTTTATTTCAAAGGAGGTTGTTTTTGGGTGCAAAAAAAGTTTCCCTGTCGCGTCTCGAACCGGCGATCTCCGGATTAACAGCCAGTCGCCTTAACCACTCGGCTGTCGGACCATACAATCTGTTTTCTTACAATCAACTTTGTTTTAGGAACAGATTCTGTTTCTGAATAACCGCAATTTAGGTCACGCAGAAAGAATGAAATCAAGCGCGAAAAAGCCATTTAAGCAGTGACGAGACAGAATGTTCTAGAACAAATGTAAAACGAAAATAAAGCGTCAGACGACGAAACAAAAAAAACCAAGAGCACCGCAATATAGCTACGCTCAGCTTACAGCTTCGCAGCTATAAACAAAATACCTCACGTTATAAAGAGGCCTTCAATGAATGAAATATCAGAGGTAAATTGCCTTATACACTGAGTTTTGAAAACTGACTAACAAAAACTTTTTGGCTTACATATCGATTTGAGGTTTACATATCGATACAGCTTCTATTAAATTATTTCTAGAAAAACTAAATTAACATACCCGGCAGATTGCCGGAAAATAGCCGCCGTTGATTCCAATAAGCATGATTGGGATTGAACGAATAGAATATATTGAAAAAAAAAAGATTTTTGTACAAAAATATTTTTTAAGTCCGATTTATTTTGATGGCAATTTGGCATTTCGTAGTTGAACATACTTCTGTTTCTTAGAGAGAGGCTACAGGGGCTACTATCAACACCAATAAGCATTAGAGGTGGTAACTAAGACTTATAGGAACGACGTTCAAATAGCGGGCATCTAAAATTGGGCTTAATGGGTTTATCCCGTTTCTATTTCTGACTTCAATTTTTATACTGACTCTGTTCATTTTGAATTGCTTTGCTTAGCAACTGATGTTCAAATTCACTTTTAGCAGAATGAGAGAAGAGAGAAACTAGCCTAGAGAAGTCAAAAAGATTTCACGCAAAATGTCGAAAAAGCGGCAAAATGGTAAAGCGAAAAAAAGTTTGACGAAGTAAAAAAAAATACGAGCGCAATAATAGCAGGCTGAGAAAATGAGGGCGGCTATTAATAAGCGAAAAAACTGGGCCAATTGGACGAAAAAACAGCTGAAAATGGTTATCTATATGAGGCAGTCGTTCGTTGAACACTTTTCAAAGTCGAAAAGTCATTCACTGATTTAAGTGCATGATAAAAAAAAAACATTTCGCTCAGAATTAATTAGTTCACACGGCTATTTTACTATTTCGCTTTTATGTCAAAACGCCGTCTGAAAGAATAGTACTTCCGGTAAAAAAAAACTTAAGAAAACCATTACTCTTCCTCGAGCCGAAAGACAGCGCCCCAATACAATTCAAATTCTTTGAATTGTAAGAAGGAGAGCGCCTAAAAAATAGCCTCTGAGAGGCTGACGGCGGCTATAAATAATTTTATAGTATTTTGAAAACGAAACTTTTGTTTTTATCAGTGATATTTTTTTATCGTACCTTTCATTCTTTATTTGGAATGTTGCGATGAACTTGTGCCTTCGACCTAGTGTTGTGACAACTTTCAAAATTCCTGGATTTTATTTCAGGACTGGCGCCGCCATCTTTCCTTCTAAACTGCGCATCAACTCTTCACTGTAGTCATTTATCGCACTACTTATTCAGTACAGTATTCTAGGCTATATTTACACATGTAAGTGATTGATAAATCAGCTAACTTGACTCTTCAGTAAGTCAGGTGTCCGATAACAGCTAATATTAGATCGGAAATGAAATTGGTCACTAAAATCAAGCATGCTTGTAAATTACGCTCATAAATCTACAGCTTTACAACCCTTGTTATCAATGATTACCTGCCTCGTCTTAATCCATAAATAACCCGATATGTACAAAACCAGCAGTCTAATATACACTAAATGTACCTTGAGTGTGAGCATGGTTCCTCCCGTGACACAGCCAGCCGCCAGTTTACTCAGGAAGACGAAGAATCCGTAGAAAATGCTCTCATTCCTCTGTCCAAACTCAACTGTGTACGCGTCAATCACATCCGGTAACAATACCTAAACAAACACTTGATCTCTTTGATTCTTCACTTTATGCTCAACTCCAATACATTGTGTTTTCCATTTTGCCAAATCGAGTAATAAAGTTGTTTTTACAACACCCACAAGTAAACAATAACCCGGCATTTATATATCCAATGACCTCTGTTTGTTTAACGAATTGTTTCGAGCGCCCTTAGTGGGAGAGGAACTATATGCGGAACTGGTTTTTTTGCTCAGCCAATCGATTAATCGTAATGAGTTGTGAGTGGTATCATTAGACAGCCCGTAAAGAGTAAAATATAATTAAAGAATTTTTTTGATTTTCGTTTTTTCGAGGCAGTTAACAAAGTTTAAAATTTTGTGAAGATTCAAATGATATCCGTTGTTTATGTTCATGTTTGCCTGAATTGTTGCTCACTTTTTCATCAATTTTGCTAAAAATTGTTAAATTTGCTAACAATAAACAGTTTTTTGGTTATGCCTAAACATAAGGAGGGCATATGAATTGTTTGAAACAAGAATTTTCGCTCAAATTTTTGCTGAAGTTTTTAAAATTCAGCCTCTCATCATCAAAAATGGAACCAATCATACTTTCTTAGCCACTTCTTTGTTCAAATTTGCAGGAAAATTCAAGACCAAAAAACTGCTGACACCAACTTGAGTGAACTCAACAAAAATATATTTTTACGTCAAAGAGTCTGCTGGAATAAACATTTCGCCCTTTCTTTGCTACCTTAAAACAATCATTACCCGAAATGAAACATTTATTTGTTATATTGAAATTTACGTCGTCAAATTCTCTAAGTCCGCAAATTTAAGAACAACTACTTGTTATTAATGAAAAAAGAGCAATATCGAGGATAGTTTTCGTCTCATCGCTTTTAAAAAAAACTCCTATTTACGTAGAAATGAGGCCAAATCATCTTAAATTGTTTTCAGAGAAAATCTCACTGATTTCTCCGGCTTGGAAAAGTGTTTTCGCAAACTTAAATTGGATTCTTGTGCTTTGTCCAAGTTTGATGCTCCGTCTCAGTCTCATGACATAATATTACTAATTAAAGACTTATAATAAGTCGACTTCTTTAAATGGTGCAAACAACCATATACAAAATGCTTTCAGCTGATACCTAATGGCTCTGATGACATAGATTATATTTCCGAACTTAGGCACATGTATCTTAATTCAGTCAACTGGTCACTTAGTCTCAGTAAAGACAGGTTCCAACTTCTGTTCTTTCCAAAGAATGAAAATTCAACCTTTCTAGCAGTCATATTTTTTAATTAAAGGCTTCTTGGCCACGAGTTTTCAACAAGACTTCGTAATTTTTGGACATTCGCCCAAATTTAAAGTTGTTTTTTGTTGCCATGTCAGATCACAAAAATAGCAGTCCCCTAATAACAGCAAAGTTATTAGAGAAAAACGTATGGCTTTAACGGCTTCAAAGCCGATTTCATGGAAAATAGATTTGAATTTTTAATGTCTGCCAGTATTCGTCATTTTTTTCCTAGTGGTAGCACATATTCTGGATAAATAAGGATCTCAGAGGCTTCCTCTGGGGGATATAATTAAACGTAATTATTGCAGTTGATAGTTAATGGTTTTAGTGACCTTGAAATTGATTTGAAAACTTCAAAAGACTGTAAACTCTGACCTTTTTTGCTATTCTCTTTGACATCTAACTTAGTCTTATTGATGACAGGTCCAATCATTTTTTGGTGAAGGAAACAATAATCTCTGTATTGTTATGTTGCAATTGGTTATAATGGCCTTTGAAAAAAGAATTAAATTTAAACAACTTAAGTTTAAACGACTTTTTGAACTCTGCCCTTTTCGCTCTTTTTGACAATATGTCACTTGTTCTCATTAACAACATGTCCAATCATTAATAACATTTACAATTTCCACTAAATTATTTATTGTTTGTATGTTGCAATTGATGGTTTCATGCCTTTAACACTGTAATTATATACGATATACGATTTTTTGAGTTTTAATTTGATCAAAGAAACTGGTTCTTTTTGCCGATCCCCCCCCCCCGCATATTCCGTCTGAAATTAGGGCCGATTAAAGTTCAAACGTGACACTAGTAAACACTTATACTCCTTTCAGTTGATAGCTTCTGGTGTTAATGGCGACGAAACTGTTCTCATAACGTTAAATGTGGAAATTTGAGTTCTACCTGTGGTCTTAAGATTGTGGTCTTAAGATTTAGTCTCAACAAATTGTGGTCTTAAGATTTAGATTAAACAAATCAGAGGTGCAACTGTCTTCCTAACAAGTTACAAGTTAATCTATATTGCTTTCTACAAAATTTTGCTTGTTGCAACTTTCCAAAAGGTTTGGTTTTAAAAAAAAAACAAAGATCTTTTCAATTTTTCTTACTCTTTTCAACTTGTAGCACGGACACAGTAAACCGAGGTTGCATCTTCTTTCCGGATAAATAAATTTAATCCTTGGAGCCTATTTCTTGAATTCACTTGAAGGATTCATGAAAAATTGGGCGATTTCTGCATATCTATTTCGCGGATTCTTTATTGATTTCTTTTCACATTGCTACATTAATGACCGTTCTCAATGGCTTCGAGGATTGGTGTAGGAAATATAACGTGCTTATTCTTAGTCAAGAGTTAAATGTTTCTACGGCTTCGACACCTTGAATTTTTGGACTTATTTGTCGCTTTTTGTGTAGTCGAATGACAATTCTGGATAACGACACGACCCAATAGCTTAATATGGTGGTATAGAAGAACCTATTTTGCAATTCCAATTGATATCTGATTTATTCAGATAAAGCCTAATTGTACCTCCGGATCCTAAGAGAGTTTTCTTGAAATAACATTTTTGCGGTCTTCCACTAATTTAAACCGACACTTAAAAAATGTAGTTTATTTTTAATTTATTAAGATTGTATATTGCCAAAAACGCTATTACGCATTTTTTTTATTGGAAAAAATCAATATTTTAAACAGCCACGCAGCGATAGCCAGGTCAGTTTAGGTCTCAACGTTGATTTTTTTTAATGAAAAAGGATTCTGATTGTATTTTGCGTCTGTCATTTTTTCAATTTTTTCAATAATTTTTTCAATTTTATCATCCAAATTAATATAAAGTCCTTTGTCATTTAAATGTTAAATTGATAAAAGGTTCCTTTATGATCCAATAATGTCCAGTGAAACAATATTGTGTTCTATGCGTAAAGCTCGTGGTTTTAATGGCCCCGACAAATTGTTTCCGGATATTTATACTTAATTTTTGTGTTCTGGCGGCATGTCATGTTATTTCTGTAGTCTTGTGGTTGAGTATAATTAATTAGGGTTCTGATTCAATGACGAAGAAGCTTATAAAGAAATTCGAACGCAGTTGGTTTTTGGTAACTCAATAAGTATCCAAAATTCATCACTTATTTTTCATGACTTTTTGGTCAAATTAGCTATTTTGTTAACATTTGGGACCTTTTTATTGAAATGGAAATGCAGCAAAAGGAGATCACTTGCTTTTAGATGTGGCATTTTATAGTTCAAATTTAATCGGATTGTAATGGGCCTTTTATATTTTGAAATACTTCTGCCCTTTTTGGTTTTTATTATGTTAGTTACAGGCCAGAATGATTTCAAATCGAGCCTGAATTAAGGACGCGTCAAATTTACGTGCAAAGGGAGGCCACTCAACATAGATAAAAATTTCCGCTCGAAGAATATTATTTTTTGGATTCAACAGCATTTGCATAAAATTGTTCCGGAAATTTTGAGTTCTGCCCGTATTCGTTGCTAAATTGTAGTCTTAAGATTTAGTCTCCAGAAATCAGAGGTGCAACTGGCTTCCTAAGAAGTTAAAAATTAATCTATCTTGCTTTCTACAAAGTTTTTGGTTGTTACAACTTTTCAAAAGGTTTGGTTTAAAAAAGAAAGATCTTTTCAATTTCGCCATTTTTCATACTCTTTTCAACTTGTAGCACGGTCACAGTAAACAGAGGTTGCATCTTCTTTCCGGATAAATAAACTTAATCCTTGGAGCCTATTTTTTGAATTATTGGTTTTAAGGCTCTGAAACTTGGAGTAGTCATGAAAAATTGGGCGATTTCTGCATATGTCTATTTCGCAGATTCTTTATTGATTTCTTGTCACATTGCTACATTAATCACTGTTCCCAATGACTTTGAAGATTGGTGTAAGAAATATAACGTGTTCATTCTTAGTCAAGATCTCAATGTTTTTAACGGCTTCGACACCTTGAATTTTTGGACGTATTTGTTGCTTTTTGTGTAGTCGAATGACATATTCTAGAAAACGACACGACCCAATAGCTTCATATGTTGGTATAGAAGAACCTATTTTGTAATTCCAATTGATATCTGATTTATTCAGATAAAGTCTAATTGTACCTCCGGATCCTAAGAAAGTTTATTTGAAATAACATTTTTGCGGTCTTCAACTAATTTAAACCGACACTTATAAAAATGTAGTTTATTTTTGATATATTAAGATTGTATATTGCCAAAAACGCTATTACGCATTTTTTGTTTGGAAAAAAATCAATATTTCAAACAGCCACGCAGCGATAGCCAGGCCAGTTTAGGTCTCAACGTTGATTTTTTTTAATGAAAAAGGATTCTGATTGTATTTTGCGTCTGTCATTTTTGAAATAAATTTTTTCAATTTTATCATCCAAATTAATATAAAGTCCTTTGTAATTTAAATGTTAAATTGATAAAAAAGGTCCCTTTATGATCCAATAATGTCCAGTGAAACAATATTGTGTTCTATGCGTAAAGCTCGTGGTTTTAGTGGCCCCGACAAATTGTTTCCGGATATTTTCACTTAATTTTTGTGTTCTGGCGGCATGTCATGTTATTTTTGTAGTCTTGTGATTGAGTATAATTAATTAGGGTTCCGATTCGATGTCGAAGAAGCTAATAAAGAAATTCGAATGCAGTTGGTTTTTGGTATCTCAATAAGTATCCAAAATTCATCACTTATTTTTCATGACTTTTTGGTCAAATTAGCTATTTTGTTAACATTTGGGACCTTTTTATTGAAATGGAAATGCAGCAAAAGGAGATCACTTGCTTTTAGATGTGGCATTTTATAGTTCAAATTTAATCGGATTGTAATGGGCCTTTTATATTTTGAAATACTTCTGCCCTTTTTGGTTTTTATTATGTTAGTTACAGGCCAGAATGATTTCAAATCGAGCCTGAATTAAGGACGCGTCAAATTTACGTGCAAAGGGAGGCCACTCAACATAGATAAAAATTTCCGCTCGAAGAATATTATTTTTTGGATTCAACAGCATTTGCATAAAATTGTTCCGGAAATTTTGAGTTCTGCCCGTATTCGTTGCTAAATTGTAGTCTTAAGATTTAGTCTCCAGAAATCAGAGGTGCAACTGGCTTCCTAAGAAGTTAAAAATTAATCTATCTTGCTTTCTACAAAGTTTTTGGTTGTTACAACTTTTCAAAAGGTTTGGTTTAAAAAAGAAAGATCTTTTCAATTTCGCCATTTTTCATACTCTTTTCAACTTGTAGCACGGTCACAGTAAACAGAGGTTGCATCTTCTTTCCGGATAAATAAACTTAATCCTTGGAGCCTATTTTTTGAATTATTGGTTTTAAGGCTCTGAAACTTGGAGTAGTCATGAAAAATTGGGCGATTTCTGCATATGTCTATTTCGCAGATTCTTTATTGATTTCTTGTCACATTGCTACATTAATCACTGTTCCCAATGACTTTGAAGATTGGTGTAAGAAATATAACGTGTTCATTCTTAGTCAAGATCTCAATGTTTTTAACGGCTTCGACACCTTGAATTTTTGGACGTATTTGTTGCTTTTTGTGTAGTCGAATGACATATTCTAGAAAACGACACGACCCAATAGCTTCATATGTTGGTATAGAAGAACCTATTTTGTAATTCCAATTGATATCTGATTTATTCAGATAAAGTCTAATTGTACCTCCGGATCCTAAGAAAGTTTATTTGAAATAACATTTTTGCGGTCTTCAACTAATTTAAACCGACACTTATAAAAATGTAGTTTATTTTTGATATATTAAGATTGTATATTGCCAAAAACGCTATTACGCATTTTTTGTTTGGAAAAAAATCAATATTTCAAACAGCCACGCAGCGATAGCCAGGCCAGTTTAGGTCTCAACGTTGATTTTTTTTAATGAAAAAGGATTCTGATTGTATTTTGCGTCTGTCATTTTTGAAATAAATTTTTTCAATTTTATCATCCAAATTAATATAAAGTCCTTTGTAATTTAAATGTTAAATTGATAAAAAAGGTCCCTTTATGATCCAATAATGTCCAGTGAAACAATATTGTGTTCTATGCGTAAAGCTCGTGGTTTTAGTGGCCCCGACAAATTGTTTCCGGATATTTTCACTTAATTTTTGTGTTCTGGCGGCATGTCATGTTATTTTTGTAGTCTTGTGATTGAGTATAATTAATTAGGGTTCCGATTCGATGTCGAAGAAGCTAATAAAGAAATTCGAATGCAGTTGGTTTTTGGTATCTCAAAATGTATCCAAAACTCATCATTTAATTTTGATGACTTTTTGGTCAAATTAGCTATTTCGGTAACATTTGGGACCTTTTTATTGAAATGGAAATGCAGCAAAAGGAGACCACTTGCTTAAGATGTGGAATTTTATAGTTCAAATTTAATCGGATTGTAATGGACACTTTATATTTTGAAATACTTTTGCCTTTTTTGTTTTTTATGTTAAATACAGGCCAGAATGATTTCAAATCGAGCCTGAATGAAGGATTTTTACGCGTTAAATTTACGTGTAGAGGTAGGCCAATGAACATAGATAAAAATTTCAGCTCTAAGGATATGTATTTTTGGATTCAACAGCGTTTGCATGAAATTGTTCCGGAAATTCTGAGTTCTGCCTGTATCCAGTGTTAAGGTGTAGTCTTTTGACTCAGTATCATTAATGACTTGCAAAATTGGCTTCCTAAGAAGCAGTAATTTAAACTTTACCATTTTTTGAAATGTTGAAAGATTACGGTTGTAACGGCTCATGCTTTGAAAAAAATGGTTTCAAAAGGTCATTTGAGACTTACCAATTTCAATCCTAATTCTGCGTAGTCTCAGCAAAAGAGATCGTGAATCTTTTTCACGGGAATCGAAATGTAGATTCGATCATTGGATCGTTGATACAAGTTTTCGTAAATTTTGTTTATTTTTTGACATTATCGAGTTTTTGAGGTGATAGTTTGATGTCCTGTACGATCATCACATTAATGGCAACTCGCCTATCACATTCAGGGCGCTGCAATAAGGCGCAATTGATTAAATGCTATATTTTTATTGAATAGATTTTGATCTTACAGGCTTCGACACTGTTTTCTCGCAATATTTAATTGACCTGTGAATTTTTCTTGTATTGGTTCGTTTTCTAGTAGTACATTCTAATTAATGAAAGATCTCAATAGTTTTGTCTGCATGTATAAACGAATCCAAAGAATGATTTCAGTTGATATAGCTAACTGCTTTCATGAATTTAATTATTTTCAAAAGCGTAAACGTATTTTATAAATTTTGCCATTTTTTATCCACTTGTTAATTATTCTCGGTAAGGACAGGTCCCATATCTTTTCCGGTGAAATACAAGTTATTTGGTTCAGTTAAGTTTTATCTGATGCTAATTTGGTTTTTTTTCTAAAAAATAGATATATATTGAGTTCTGGTCGTACGTAAAGCTTGTTGCTTGTCTTGTCTCTTACTCTCCTGAATGGCAGGGTGGTTAGAGCTTGAAGTGATTTCTTAAATGGATACACGAATTATTTTCGAACAATAAGTGATTTTTTGAAGTTTTCTATCTCTTCCTCATTTGGTGGACAATTAAGTCATAAACCTGGTTGGGCGTGTCGGATTATTATGTGCGAAAGCACATTACTGAGCCTCCATGTTGGTTCTAAGTTTGCATGCACGCGCACTGAAAGATAAACGCTCCGCCAGTAGCGTATCGCGTTTTAATAACTAATCTCTAGCGATCTCAAATTATTTCGCATACACCAAACTTTGATACGCGCTTTAGCTTATTCCCGGTACCGCACTTCAATTATTTTCGGAGAAAAAGAATTCTAAAATGTATGAGCGATAGAATTCATGATTTCAATGACATCAGCTTTGCTGAAAGGGTACTTAAACTTCTATTTATTTTGCATAATTGCACCAAAAAGGAGACTTGGACAAAGTTGCCTCGGAAGTATCAGAAATTCTCCACAATCAGCACCGAAAGCACATGAACTTCTAAGCTAAATAACCAAATTCTTCTTATTTGTGTGGATATTCTAAAACTCTAATAAAATATTCAAGCCTTGGTATGTTTTCTAATGCTACCTCTCTCATACGCTCTCACATTTTTCTGGGGCACCTACAATTTGATCTCCCCAAAACCGACTGAGAGAAAAGAGCGTCGCGCTTATTGTAAAACATGGACTACAACGAAGGCAAAAAGCATGATTATCTCCAGAATTTTATGTCCACTTAGTACAAATTGTCAATAAATAGCATAACACAGTCTATTTCTAATCATGGCACCGTTCTGCCGTATACGACTTTAAAAGATTAACAGCTTTCATCAATATTTATCTATTTTGAAGCTTTTAAATCTAATTGAAAACCAACATTCGTCCTTTAAGCCGGAATCAAGCTGCATTAAGCAAACGGCGGCAGGCCTTGCAACGAAAACAAACATGTTTCTCTATCAACAGTTAAGTTGACAGCAGTTCACACGATTTGGTCTAAAAAGGCTATAATAAAATCTAGATTTTGAGAGTGAAAAGAGCTCTTAGAAGCGAGTGTATTCAACGTGCGTGCACACTTCAGTAGTGACATAAGCACATCTGTTAGCCAAATTCTACCAAGCGTGTGAACAAATTTCAGTCACGTTGAACCTCGCCTAAATGGTACAGTACAGTTAGACTTCACTGAACTGTAATGGTGAGAAAATAAGACGCAAGCAGCTTTTAACGGAATACACAAAAGAATTTGAGGTTATTGTATACCAACAATTGACTGGTACCAGAGTTGATATGTCTCTTAGTATACACGCTTAAGATGCTGAGCAACTTAGATTAGTTCTACGATTTTGCTATTCCAAAAAGCACAAAAGATCAGTCTAAGACTATTGTGAAAATATTTGAACTAATAAACGACCGCAAAGGCTGAAGTCTATATTCAAAATTAATTTTTTACTGTTAATACGACGTACTAATCCAAAAAAGTATTCCCTACAAAGGAAATAAAAATTATCTAAATATGACACTAAAATCCACAAACTAATAACTAAAAAAAAGCCAACGGATGGCTAATATAGCCACTACTAACTATTAAATATGATGGTAAAGCGCGTCTCAAAATGCATTTATGCTAGATTTCAAGATTAAGGAGCCCTAAAACATGCTACAACAGGAGCGCAGTTGACCATTGCGCTCAAATGCGACTGATATTTAGAAGTAAAATTAAAGCGGAAAATTAGACAATACGACCAAAACTACTCGCTCAAAACTTAGTTTCATAGCAATTTTATGGATAATGGTAATAGAAAAATACTTCAAACTTGAGATTAGCAGTCCTCCATCTTACCAAGTGCGCTATAACCACAAAAAACCAGAATCGCTTTTATCAAATCAACAAACATATTTCAGATTAAGGGCATTTGAGATCACACAAAAATCAAAAAGTACAGCGTAAAAAACTTAGTTGAAAGCTAAGTGTTCTCGAATAGCGCAGCATCTGTAAAGCTAAAACTTTCAGAAAAACACACGTTTATAATAAATACTTCAAAATTCATTCGGGAGCAATGAAAAAAACACGTAGTACCCATGACAGTAAATCCTCCCTCTGGGCTAGCATACTTTCAAGCCCTCATAGCCTCGAGGCAACTGCACCTGACTAACAGTCTTTTGTTCCAGTTTCGGTTCTCACCCATGTACTTCGCGCCTTTAGGTCATCGACCTCTCTCGATATGTTCGCTTAACCATGCCTCTTAATGCGGCTCTTAAACATGCGCTTCGAGAGGCCTCTTAATCACGCAATTTTTTCCCCAGTTTAGAGCTCACGCGTTTACTATATAGGATTACTTAACTTCGGCCACAATGTTTTATCGATAGGTCTCCATTTTTAAGATGTGTTTAATTAAGAACTTCAGTTATTTGTGTCAGGATTTAATCTAGTGTCAGGTTTCTAGTCAGGTTTCTAGTCGCACGTTACGACAGCGATAAGTCAGTGAACTTCCTTGACTAGAAAAAAGGAAGAATAAGAAACCAGGAAAATGCTCTCGTCGGACGAACTTCCCAAGACCAAGTTTTGGGGCTGGAATTATATAGTTATCTGCTTCAGTCGGGGGAAAGGTGTCATCTATAGGATGGGGTAATCCATTCACTAAGAGGCTTCAAATGATGCCAATACAGGTTATTGTAGACCACTATTAAGATCTAAAGTTTTAAAATGAAAACAATTTTGACGCACTTTGCATTCAACTTATTGAAGTAAACTACCACCTATTTAGTTCTCAGCTGCTTCAAACAATATTGAAGAGCAATCGAGATCACGCATGACGCAAGAATTTAATGACGAAAAAGTCACTAGTGAAGTCAAAATGATAAGGCGAAAAGGGTTAAACAATTACTACACTTACAATCAGCAGGTTTAAGTTGATACAAGTAAAAATATTTACATTACTGTTTCACAACTTTGAAGCTAAAGGTTAAAGTTCTAAGTTTTCTGCAAAGTAAATATAAATTTGACATTAAATTATATTTTGATCGCAATTTAACTTTCCGCATTTCAGAGGAAATATTCTCCTTACGGACGCTTTTTTGATGTAGGGAACAATTACTTGATCTCAGTTCAGCTTTCATCAAGATTAACAACATTCTATTTGCAACATTCTATCTGCAAGTTAGACTTTTCTTTGCAACATTCTATCTGCAAGTTATTCCGTTCCACCATGTTTGCTAATTCGAAGATTTCAAAAAGTATATCAGGAGCACTTGCGAGCGATATGTTCAGTCAGTGACAAACTACGGGCAAGACGAAGCAAAAAATTAAAAGCATCAAACAGCCTGTAGATTGCCCGAGTAGCTGCGGAATAGACTTGCGTGCCTTATAATACAGATAGAAACAGATACAAAGTTGAAAAATTATCCACACCACTCAAAAAGCTATGTAGAAACATTCAGCGATACATAAATTAATAAGGCTTGATAAAATTCACTCCGCAGAAACTTTTTTATCAGAGACTTTTATTACACGTTTGAATTCCTTCGAGCTTAAGACTATTTCAATTTAAAATTAAGTTTTAAAGGGCAAAAGTAATTTCATTGATTGAGGTAATTTACGTATGATCAAAATTTAATCACGCAAATTACCTTCCGCTAAGAGTGAGAAATGACATCACGCGCGCAAATGCCATTAATGAGAAGAAAAAGTAATTCCAAAAAATAGACTTTTTCAGCTTTGCTGTGTCAACAAATGTAAAACGAAAAAAGAGCGCTCTAAAAACTTCCCTTCAAATTCTAAGAACCGCCCTTCACACAATGAGTAAACCGTTTCTGTGAATCACATACTTGGAAACTAAAGAGCTGAAAGACTCTAATAGAATTTTAGAAACTGAAGATTATAATAGAATGCCCTCGAGGTCAAAATTAAGACCTAGAATGGACTTTGGATGGATTGGGAAAACCATTCAGAAAAAAAATACCTGGCAGATTGCCGGAAAATAGCCGCCGTTGATTCCAATAAGCATGATTGGGATAGAAAGAACAGAAGAAATTGAACATAGCCGGCAGATTGCCGGAATAGCTGCGAAAGAATAGACCTGCGTGCCAAATAAGAGATAGAAACAGAAACACATCTAAATTGAAAAACAATCGACGCCGCTCAAAAAACTAGGCTAAAAAACATTCAGCGATAAATTCACACAGCTTGTTATAATTCATTCCACAGAAGCCTCTTATTAGGGACCTTTACTGCACATATGAGTCCCTTTGACCTTAAACAAATTCAATTAAAACTTATGTTATAAAGTGCAAAAGTCATTTTATTGAGTGAGGTAAGTCACGTATGATCAAAATCTAATCACGCAAATAACCTAAAAACTTTTGCTAAGGCGAGTGAGAAATGACGTCACGCGCGCAAATGCCGTTAGTGAGAGGAAGAAGTCATTCAAAAATTTCGACTCTTTCAGCTTTGCGCTGTGAGAACAAATGTAAAACGAAAAAAGAACGTCAGACGACGAAACAAAAAACAAGAGCACCGCAATATAGCTACGCTCAGCTTACAGCTTCGCAGCTATAAAAAGAGTTTTGTACAAAATCATTTTTTAAGTCCAATTTAATTTGATGGCATTTCGTAGTTGAACACACTTCTGTTTCGTAGAAAGAAGCTACAGGGGCTACTATCAGTACCAATAAGCTTTAGAGATGGTAACTAAGACTTATAGGAACGACATTCAAATAGCGGGCATACAAAATTGGGCTTTATGGGTTTATCCCGTTTCTATTTCTGACTTCAACTTTTTATACCGACTCTGTTCATTTTGAATTGCTTTGCTGAGCAACTGATGTCCAAAGTCACTTTTAGCAGAATGAAAGAAGAGAGAAACTAGCCTAGAGAAGTCAAAAAGATTTCACACAAAAAGTTGAAAAAGCGGCAAAATGAGGTAAAGCGAAACATTTTTTTGTTCGACGAAGTAAAAAAACAAAGCAGGACAAGTCCTGAAACACAATTCAAAGAATTGAATGAAAAATTTAGAAGTACTCTGCCTGCAGATCAATAGATCAATGCCAGCCAAAACAAACAAAATCACCTCAAAAAAAATTGAGAAACTAGAACAATCAAACAAACTAAACAAAAATATACTCATTACTAAACTCTTCAAGCTTACCCCTTAGGCAAAATTTCATCTCTTTAAATATACCAATCTCAAAAATATGTTCAAGATCACTTTTTGTTTTTGAAATCGGTCCAGTATTATATCTGCATGACCTGAAAAAATTGGACCTTGAAGATCGATTAACTCAAAAATGACCGAAAAATATAAAATGAAATCAATTGCAAAATTTAATACAATTTTCCTGAAAATTGTGATATTAATATCTTCAGAATCTTCTTCTGTGTCTATAGAGACTATCCATTAACTCAATTCCAAGCATTAAAAAATTCATTGGCTCAAAGATCGATAGGCAATAAATTTCAGAAAAAATCTCTCATTTCAAAAAATAGAAATTTGTTCTATTAAAAAGTTCAATTGCCCCCTAGCAGCTATCTAACAACATACTATCACACCCTGGATGAGGTTAGCTGGCTACTACGGCAAGAATAACTCAATATAAGGCAAATGTTTTTAAAAAAAACTTGAAAAAAAATTGCGACTTTATAAAAAAATTTCTAAAATTCGAAAAGCTAAATTGTTGATAACAAATCCATCTAAGCCAACAACCATGCAATAACTTGTTATCAGACCGTGGATTAAACTTTCGGGCACTTGAGAATGGAAAAATATCAAAAATTGACATAAATTTTAGGAAATTTTGAAAAAATTTCAAATTTTATATTAAAAAAATGCCAAATTTCGAGACATTTAAATGTTGAAAACCAATCCATCGCTACTACAAACCATGCAGTGCTATTGTCAAAGCACAAAGGACATTTCCTGGCCCCTGAAGCAGGAAAAACTCAAAAAATGACAAAAATTAAAAAAAATTGAAAAAAATTGCAAAAATTAGTATCAGTTTGCATGTTTGTACTAGTAGTACCAAAACACATGGCTCATAAAATGGTCATGACAAGTTATTTTGTCTCGGAAAAGGCCTTCATCATTTTTCAAAAACTTCAATGTAAGACTAAAACAAAAAATTTTTTTAAAAAAATCACAAAAAAACACGAAAAATTGCAACATTTTGAGCCCAAAAACTCCTAAAAAAGACCTTTTAACCTTTAACTA
Organism: Convolutriloba macropyga; assembly: GCF_964194025.1. Lineage (NCBI taxonomy): Eukaryota > Metazoa > Xenacoelomorpha > Acoela > Convolutidae > Convolutriloba > Convolutriloba macropyga. The sequence continues at coordinate 12,662,231 of NC_134477.1, forward strand.
AGGCGATCCAAGCAGCTGCACCACTCTAAGCACTTGAAGGACTACTGAAGCTCACTTTGGGCCTCTAATGAAACTTAATGCCGGCTGGGCTTTACCTGTTTATCCCGTTTTGAAAGATCAAAGTCATTGAAAAATGTGTGAACACATCTTAAAACACAGCGTCACAAAACAATTCAAATTCTTTGAATTGTAAAAAACATAGCAGGACAAGTCCTGATGTACAATTCAAAGAATTTTTATTGACTCAACAAAAAATCCAGACCTAGAACGAACTATGAGTGAATTGGAAAAACCATTTCTGAAAAAAAAAACATCAAAAAAGTAAAAAAAACAAAATCAATGTCGAAATGCCGCATGTGCGCAAAAAACCACTAGCTAGAAATGGAAATTTGGTTCAAACAAAAAACTAGGCATAGAATGAACTATGAATGGATTGGAAAAACGCTTTAGAAAAAAACCGATCCAGAAAACGAAAAAACAGTAAAAATCAGAGTGAAGTTGCCGCATGTGAACAAAAAACCACTACCGAGAAAGCGAATTTTTGTTCAAATACCGTTTTCTCACTCTACTTTAAATTTCGAGCGAAAAAATTTTACGCCGCAAAACCACTCACTTTTTCGCTCCACTTCCTGTTTCAGCGTGACCAAAATCACTACTCCAATTTGACTTCAAAAATCATGAAAATGTGTGAACATATCTTAAAAAAAAGACAGCGCCCCAATACAATTCAAATTATTTGAATTGTCAAAAACCAGGAACACGACATTATAGCTACACTCGCAGTTATAAAAATAGCTTGTTTTGGTTCACGAAAATAAGGTTCACAAAAAATGAAAACTATCACTGCAATGCAATAAATGTATATTAAAAAATATAAGAATGTTAGAATTTTTAAAGGGAAGCCTCCATGCTATTTTTAAAATTCTATAGAGGATACCAACCCATGGTATGTAGAATCCACATGCACAGCCTGGGCCAGTGATGACAGCAAATGCGATCAGATAGGGAGTGGTGATGTCTTTGGTGATGACACTCAACATGGAGAAGGCAGGCACTGTCACTGCCACTGCACAGAATGACACTTTCCTCTTCCCGTACTTGCCTAATAACAGCACACGCTAATAACGAATACTTGTTCTGGTTTCAAATGCAGATTTCAGTCAACCGTTTTCACTTAAAGGCAACCGTTAACAACTTCTCTGGCGATAACTGAGAATCGCTGTGAATGGCTTCGCTTCAATATCTGATGATAATTTGTTTACAATCTTTAGTTTCCAGTCAATAAAAACACTGCCGGCAATTGAGCGTGCGTAAATTAAGAGAAAACTCATTTACCCAAAATCTACCCTCTTAAAACTGCGACCAGAACGCTTGTGGTTGAAAAGACTTCATTCAGGCAAACCGACCGATCTCTTGCCGTGGATAAAGTGAAAAACACCATAAACCATAACAATAATTTCAATCTCCACACACACACACACACAATATATACGGTAATAATTTTCGCCGATTATTAATGAACAATAACGGTGTGCATGTTTTCATTACACACAATATTATTTTGACCCCATTAGCTTCAACATTGATAAAATAAACGCGGCTCCATATTAGTTTATCAGTTTCATATTTTAACTCTCAAAAAACTTTCACAGGTTTCAAGTTAAGAACGAGATAAGATACGATTACGAACCGATGAGTAGTTTCCACAGAGGTATGGAGAGGGCTCCACTCACCACAAGGGCTAACATGGCAACAGTGAAAATCTGCTCTTTATCTATGACATATTTGAAGTACAACAGAAGACACCCCTGTGTGATGTTGACTGCCACATATCCAGCTGAAACGAAATCAGCTGAGAAATTTCCAGTTAAAAAGAAATGCACTATCAAAATTTCACCAGGGCCATTTTTTTCAGACTCTTGTTGCACTAACAACAGTTGCATAGGTTAGCGACGAAATGACTTGTTAGCTACCTGAAATATTATTGCTAGTGACAAACAAACCGATTAATGTCAGACGAATTACTTTCGAACGATACCCTGAGGCTCGACTCAATTTAATCCTGCTTCAACGTGCTAAAATTACTAGCGGGGGCGAGGGACGTAAAGCCTGGTTAGATGTCATTAGAGCTTATGACCAATAATAAGATTTAACGGGAAACAAATCCAATTGCGGCGAAGCGCACTTTTGATGAGTTTCTTACTAGAAAACTGTTTTAATTATCGGCTTAAAATCTGAATGAGAAAGTCACATCGCTCAAACGAACAAAAAATTCTAACATAACCGACTAACGTCGGGCGAATTGCTCTCAAACGACCGGCGAGCGGTTGGCTTCGTCAGTAGCTAGCCACGGTTTAGTGAGGCTAGCTTTAGCTTGATTCGACTCTGCAACTTTTAGTTTTCTAGCCATGTTAGTAAAAAAATCAAATAAAAAACTGATATTTTAAAAATTTGCAAAATAATTCGAAATTTAAAAGAAAAGCTTCCAGATTTCGCAGTGAAAATGTTCAAAACTAATTTTTGTCTCTGGAGTTATGTCAAGTAACCATCTGCAAGACTTGAAAAGCTTCGTTGGCCAGTATTGATCGTTAATTTTGAAAACAATCGCAACTTTAACAAAATCTTGCTACAATTCAAGATACTAAAATCATCAAAACCATTTCATTGTCTCAAGAGACTATCCAGTATCTCTATTTCAAGCTTTAAATAGTTGCACTGGCTCATAAAGATCCATAAACTAGGAACATAATTTTCCGAAAATTTGAAAAATTAAATTTTATCAAAAAATTGCTAAGGCTGGAGACAAACAAGTACGCAAGCAAGAACAACAAGCAAGCAAAGCTAAACAATAAATGCTAATTTAAGAGAACAAATTTCACCGTTAAGAGAAATATCAAAACGGGCAAAACAGAACAAATGAGTGACAACTTCGGACAAAAAGTAGTGTCAAACGATAAGAAGCTCAGATATGAATCGAAATCAATAGAGTTAGATATGGATTGAAACCGTTAAAAAAGGTTCAGTTGTGCCCCGTTAGCCAATTATGCCAACAATCCTAATAATTAATGAGACCATAACAAAAAACTATAAAACAGTAAAACTCAAAACTTCATTAATAATTTACAACACAGCCGGCAGATTGCCGTAATAGCTGCGAAATAGACTTGCGTGCCGTATAGAGATAGAAGCAGATACAGATCTAAGTTTAAAAATCGACGGCGCTCAAAAAGTTATATAAAAAACATTCAGCGATAAAATAAGCCAGCTGGTTAAAATTGATTACGCGGAAGCCTTTTTATTAGGACGTTTATTGCACATATGAGTTCCTTTGACCTTAATTTAATTAAATTAAACTTAATTTATAAAACGCAAAAGCCATTTTATTGAGTGAGTATGCTCAAAATCTTGATAGAGAGAGTGAGAAATGACGCCACGCGCACACAAGCCGTTAGTGAGATGAAGAAGTCATTCAAAAATTTCGACTTTTTCAGCTTTGCGCTGTGAGAACAAATGTAAAACGAAAAAAGAGCGTCAGACGACGAAACAAAAAACAGCACCGCAATATAACTTCGCTGATCTTACAGCTTCGCAGCTATAAAAAACAAACAATTTCTAAGCCATAAAAACAATTAGCTGCTCTTTGATGAGTTCAAGAAGTATGCAGCATTGGAACACGTACGTCATCTTTTGAAGTTCAGGTAGATGAAGTTTAAAAAAATGAAAACAAGTGAAGTTAACGCAGAAATTTGTCAATCGAAAGCACAACTGTGGAATATAAACCGACTAACGGCGAACAATTTGCTCTCGAACGACACGGGGACAATTTATTTAGAGGGGCTGAACATAGATAAATTTTTATGGGTGAAAAATTCTGATCAAGGATGGGTTCGAACCCCCGATCTCCGGCGTGATAGACAGAAACATTAACCACCGGCTATCAGCGCCTTGTGTATCTTACAATCGCTCATGTTTTAGCAACAGATTTAATTTCTAGCTGAAAGCAACTTAGGTTTCGGAAAACGTCACCCGAGAAGTGATATCGAAACCAAAACGTGAAGCGAAATTTTTACATGAAAACGCTATACATTTTTACAATAACTACTCCAAACTTCGCTTGAGAGCAATCAATCATTAAAACGCCCACTCAACAAAGTGAAAGCAATAATAGTATCAAAAACCTGAACAAAAACTGCAAGTTGACAAAAAAATTTCAAATTTCCCAATTTTTCCCAAAGTTCTCAACAGAAAAATCTGGTTGATACCATCAAACATGAACAACTAAAAATTGATACATAAATAATGCTTTCAGCAGTAGGCGTCTATTCAATCTTCAATCGAACGCAATGAAACAAAACCTTAAAACCACAAAATGGCTGAAAATCCTCCAAATTAGTACAGAACTCAGACTAAAAACAATCAAAATTCAGAAGACTATCAATAGAAATTTAATAAAGTTTCTATAGCATATTTAAACCTCTTCAACGAAAAAAATAGTCAACGCCAAAAAAAGAAGTGAAGAAACCGCAGCTGAACAAAAAATTCCACTCGCTTAGCAAACATTTTTTTAGATCAAATTCTCGCTGTATTGCGAACAGGGGAATGAATAAAAAGTCACTCTCTTTTCGCTTCATTCTTCAATTTTATTCAACACTGAAACCACTTCATCAAATTGCTTCATGCATTTCATTTTCTGCTTTAAATTCACTCCAACAAAATGATTAGTAAAAACAGCCCACCAATACAATTCAAATTCTTTTGAGTTTAAAAACGAAGAGAAGGCCAATAATAACTTGCTATCGCAACTTATAATATATAACTAACAACAACAAGCGTTAGAATGTTACTTTAAAAGTGATATCTGTCCGAGAAAAATTTGCATCACAGACCAGCAGGCAACAGAATTGCTGAGAAATTTGCTTAAGTGCAATTAAGAACATACCTATAAAAGATTGGCCGTAATTGATAATCGGTACATTAATTTTTCTACTTTTATTGCTAAAACTTGTACTTATTCAATACAAACTTTCTTTGCTTTCCGATAGTTCCCCTCTCTTACTGTTTTGCAGTGAAATTTTGACAATTTCATTTCAGGTTAATGAACTAATAACTCATTCGAGGGCTGATTAACAGCCGGTTGTCAAATGAGACATCCTTTACCCTTATTTTTACATCCTTCTTTACACCACAACAACCTTAAGTAAAAATCTCACACTGATGTTTTCTTAAAATTTACCATTAATCAGATTTCGCGCAAACATGTTTTAATTGAACTTTAGGATATCTTGAAAACATTTTCATTCTTTAGAAGCAATCAAAGTACGTTTCAAATAGCAGAGCATGTGAAAATTGTATTTCTTTCATGCCTCAAACATTTGGCGCTATTTGTCACATGAATGCTTTCAATATCAGCCGTATCATAGTTCGCCCATTAATCATAACATGATTGTTTGAGGTTATAGTAGAATGTGGTTTATATTTAGTTGAGAACATTGGTGTGTTAGCGGCTATTTAATAATTGATAAGGAATTCAGGCTATCCAGCTACACTCATTAGATTCCATTTAGATAAACCTAGTTTTAAAATCAGGCAATTTTGGTTAAATCTGAAACGGTAGAAAAAAATTTGGAAAAATAAATGATCAAAAAACAATTCGAGCATGCGCAAAATATATTTGAAGAAAAGAAACCATCGCTGCATGTTAATTCTGAAAAAAATTATGGTCAAGCTTTAGATACCTACAGAGTCCAATTTACTGCTCATGTTTTTTGATGCAGAAAATTAAATAAGCAACCGCCAAAAATTCGCAGAATGACCAGTCTTACAGCAAGAGCTTATCAAATAAGTTGCCAAATCAAACATGATTAAAATAACTCGACAAACAACGACACGCGTTCAAAAAAACTTTGTTACATAAATGCATCATTGCCGAATTAAAGAGCTAGATCAATTAGATCAAAACCATCGAACAATTGAAACAAATATTGTTTACGTGTGTAACTTGCTGGAACAGTGAGTTTCAGTTATTGAACTTTTTTGCTTATTACGATGTCATTAAAAAAAACTGAAATTATATCATAGCGACCAAAAATACAGCTGGATGAGCCAGAACAGGTCGCTGATAAATTGTGTTAACGTATGCGCAGCAAATTGAACATTTTTTCAGCAAATTTAACATAGTATTCGGTGAATTTATTGTTAGAGTGTTGTGATATGTTTAGAAACAAATTTGACAGCGTTTTCTTATTTCCAAATGATGAAAATAACAAATTTCAAACAGAATTTGTCAAGTGCTAAGCTACCTCAGTGGATGAGGTTGATGACACCATTTTCGTTTGATGATTCAAATATGTTTCAAACAAAAAACCTCGATTGAGTGAAGAAATATTTTGGGTTACAGCAGAGCAACATCAAAATGAAAAGAGCTGACACTTTTCAACCGCTGAAAGTGCATAGTAGAAATAATGGCAGTGAAGATTAACATTTTAGGAATTGAGAGGGTATTTTTCTGATCTTAAGGGACAGCTGCGTAGTAGCCAGAGCAAACTAAGACGCAGATTAAGGTTGTAATTTTTGCAAAAATTGAAGCGAAACCCAAATAGGTGGGAAATTTAGAAAATTAGAAAGCTGCAGGAGGCATATTCATCATGGAAAAAAACTCAGTAATGAGTCCCGAAATTGAAAGAAAGCTTACTTGCCAATCTAAAATTGAACGATTTTCTGGGTTTCAATGAAGGGTGAGGTTTCAATTATCGCATTCTTCAACGGACAGCCGTCGAAAACTTCACAAAAGAGCTTGAAATGTTGCTTCTAGAGCTTCATTGTTAAAATTTGTCCAATAATGGTCGCTAACCGAGATAGGCAAAGGCCAGTAGCATGTATGGTCGGAAGGTCATGGCATTTTTGAAGCTGCTCCACATTCCCATCTTAGCATCTATGTGGATATCAGTGTTCTCCATCGACCCAAAGAAACAGTACAGGCCTAAACAAACATTCATGAAATTACTCAACTCGAGAAAATTATTAGTAAGATTTGGGCATTATTTAGAAACTCAACTGTGCAAATATGTTTCGAGTTTTATTGCTTTAAACTCAAGAAAAAATAAGCGGGGATAGATAACGGATCTTTAAGCCCAATCTGCTCTAACATTTTTTAGACAATTTGTTTAAGATAAAGACAACGTTAAAGATAATTTGTTAAACTTATTCGCTACTTTTCCTCTCGTACGTCCATCTAAACATTTTTCATTCAATTTTTCATTTTTGCAACATTTTTCATTCAGTTTTTCTTCAATGAGATAGAACATTTCATTACTCAATTCATATTCATAACATATTTTATTATTAGGACAGTAGTTCAACTCAAATCAGGATTTTTAACTCACGAAAACTGATTTTCATTGACATTAAAAAAATTAAAATACTTTTAGGACAGCGATATACTACAACCAGAAGAGGCTAACCAGTGATTAGAATGATTAGAGACCCAACAGCTCCTTGCATCATAAACGTCTGTCTGTACCTGTTCAGAGCATCCGGTGCTACTGAGGAGTTATGGTCACACTGTGTCTGCAAAAACATCAACATTCACAAAACATCTCATCAATTAAAACAAATCGAATGACATGACCAACTAGAGCAAGTCATTTGTAGCCACGGCCTAAATTAATGCTGCTAAGGCCCTCTAGAAATGACATTTAATGGGTATATTACTTCTGGACACACTAAGTTAGCGGCCCCTTTTCCCTCGATGCCTTTGAAAATTGTGTAACAGTCCAAAAAAGAAAAGTTCTAGCATTGCAAGCTCAAAGTTTTGGCACCATTTGTGTCTAATGTCAAGAATCTTGGAGATGCCCAGTTTTTCCGCTTGATTTCACTATCATTATTCCAGTTTTTTTTGACAATTAAACATCCCATAAAAATTAGACTCCATCTAGAGGCAGTTTTTTTATATTGAGGCGTCCAACAGACCTCTTTGCAATTATTTTCTTTCAAACATGTTTCCTAATGTCGTGTTGTTTGTCACAAAGATGCTATACTCTTTCGTTATTTTTTTAAAACTGTTAGCTTTTCTGTCTTATTTTGGCGGTGCCAATTTTTACTAGTCTTACAGCATAGCTTCACAGCTTTGGGTGCTAGTTGTCATTTCGCTTTTTTCCACATATGAATTTAAAAGCCGTTAAAATAAAGGAAATGTTTCCATATTCAAGTCTAAAAGGAATTATTGTTTTGATGAGAAGTCCCCAATAATCGTGTTATAAGGGCCAGAAATGATAGCAAAACAAAATTGTTCAAAAGCTAAAAAACTTTGAGTTCAACTTGAGTTATGATAGTATACACTTAATTTAAATTTCAATATACTAACGTTTTCGAGGGATCCACTGTCAGTCAGCATCTCAGCAAATCTCACAACAAACAGTGAAAGAACCGCAAAAATAGCTTCGCCCACAATGCGAAACGAAGTTGCCGCATCTCTCTCACTCTGATCTGTGCTCTGGTACATAACGAGTGAACAAAATGGAATACTATAGAGCGTAAACGCCATTTGTAGAACTGTGTAAATGATGAGGTAATAGACGAATAGCATGACAGGCTCTTCTAATGATGGCGGGACGTACCACAGGAAAAAGAAACTCAACAGAGAAATGGGGAGTGACAGAAGCATCCACTTTCGTAGAGAACCTCCTTTTTCTTGGGTTTTGTTCACCATAGCACCAACGGTTGGATCTAAACATTTCACCGGTTTTCTGGTTCCACGTTGTCTTAATTTTACCAGTCCGCGAAAAATGAAACATAACCGACTAACGTCGGGCAAATTGATCTCAAACTACCGGCGAACGTTGGTTTCGTCAGTAGCTAGCCAAAGTTTAGTGAAGCTAGCTGCAGCTTGATTCGACTCTAAAACTTTTAGTTTTCTAGCCTTGTCAGTACATAAATCAAATAAAAAACAATGATATTTTAAAAAATTTGCAAAATATTCCAAAATTTAAAAAGTTTCCAGATTTCGCAGTGAAAAAATGTTCATAACCACTTTTTGTCTCTGGAGTTCTGTCAAGTAACCCATCTATAAGACTGACTAAAAAAGTTTCTTTGGCCAGTAATGATCGTTAAACCCAGAGAAGAACAAAAATATTCAAAAATTTTGAAAACAATCGAAAATTTTAACGAAGTCTTGCTAAAATTCAAAATATTAAATCCCGTAAAATATTAAAATCTAGTATCCCTTTTTCAGGCTTTAAATAGTTTCAATGGCCTATAAAGATCAATAACTTTGAACATGATAATAGCTTTCCGAAAATTTGAAAAAAAAAATTTGTCAAAAAATTGCTAAAGCTGGAGTCATTAAAATATTGATAATCATTCCATTAACTCTAGAAACTATGCAACAGCTTATTATCAAACCTTGGCGGAGGTCCCTAGGCCCATGGTGCTTAAATTCGTGATATTAAAATTTTGAAGAACATTCCATTGCATCTAGAAACCCTAGAGGAGATTATGTGGTTCTTGAGGCTGGAAAACCTAGAAAATGACAAATTTCAAAAAATTAAAAACTGCATGTTTTCTTTTAAAATGCTAAACATTGTGTTAGGAAAAAAACTAAAACCTAATCCATGGCCAAAAAAAATTCAAGTAACTAAATATCAAACCCTAACGCAGGTTTTCTGAACCCTGAGGCTAAAAAACCTGAATAATGACAATGCCAAAAAAATTGAAAATTAAACGTTTTATCAAAAAAGTGCTACAATTCGTGATGTTAAACCATTTTGAAATCATTCCAGTACTACTAGAAACTATGCAGTAACCTACTATCAAACCGTAGAGGAGGTTCATTGACACCCAGGGCTAATAAAACTAAAAAATGACAAAAGTTTACAAAAGCTTGAAAAAATTAGTATAAATTTGCGTGTTTTTAGCGAGCGGTTGCTCGTCAGTAGCTAGCCACGGGGGGAGGGGTGACCAGGGGGCTGCTGGGGAACAGTGGGGTGGGGGCACCAGCGCGGTGGGGGGTGGGAGCAATAGTCTTCAATCTCTAAGAACTAAACCGCATTAAAAAAAAGACCGACAGGACTAATATAATTGCTACAAACTTTGTTTGAGAGCATTTAAACAGTATGAAAGATAGATGGCTTTTGAATTCGAGTATAGTTTGATAGGATTGAACAGTACCGAACAATATCAAACAGTACCGATGGATAAAAATTCAAGGATCTATTCTAGATTAATGTCAGAGAACCAATTCAATGCAAACCTTTACCACGATCTCAGTTGAAAATTATGTAAAAAAGGTCCACAACTTGTGACGTCCGCTTTTAGATTTTATTTGAAACCGATGTCAGAAATAAAGACCCATCGGAACAGTGCCTTACCAGAAACGGCATCCAAAATTCTGGCCACAACAATTATTGTAGTAGCATACATTGGAAGCACTCTAGCAACGTCTAGAAGAAACATCTGTATGTACACTGTGGTAGTAACAAGTGGAAGAGTTATCGGGCCCGCCCCAATTGCAAGGGCAAATTTGTGCCCAAATGTTAAGTGTCCACCTTTCTCAGGCATTCCGGACATCATTTTTTGAACACGGACACTTCGCCTTCTAGGACACGATTTTTCAGATGGACTGACACCTATGCCAACATCGGCAAGGGCGCTCATTTGGGTAAGAGAATGTGATGCAGAGATTGTTTACTACATTGAAGCCTGAAAACGATTCGAAATCTCTCAAAAATGTATTGTTGATAGAGTTTGTTTCTTAAGGCCAAAAAAGAGACAAACACTAAGATCAAGCTTCAACTAATCAATCTCTAAATATATAAGATAGTTGACACTACAAACAAACAAGTTACAATTTTGCATTGTGATTGTTTTCAGTACTATTCCGATTACGGGAATTTTGAATTCGAAGTGCCGACTCCAAATTGATACAATTTTTTATAACATATTACTTCTTCGGTCTTCTCTTAAACTTAATGCCGTAATTTTTCCGTACACCGTAGCATCGTACTCGTTGACACTTAGAAACAAATAAGAGAATGCGAGACCAACTCAATTATTTCTACAAATAAAATAGGCAAAAACGGGGTAGGATCCACCCTATGGACGGATCACTGAGCCTCAACTATGAAAGATTACAGGAGCGTATAACAAACCATCTACAATCGGATGAATTGCTCTCGAACGGCAGGCAGGATGCAATTTATTTAGAGGTGTAGCATAGAAACTAATTTATGGGTGCAAAAACTCAGACCCCATAGAGGTTCCAACCCGAGACATCTGGGATAGCAGTCAGATATTTGACCCATTTAGCAACAACGGCTAAAAACCTTGAAAAACAACGGCTAAAAAATCTTGTAGTAGAAACAAACTCGGTTTCTGAATGAGAGCAATTAAAATAACTTAAAAAGAAACGAAGCGTGAAAGTCATTTAAAAATATGTGAATCTAGGTTGGTAAATACATCCAACAGACACAAAACCAAAATGATTATCGAAGCTATATATATCAGCAAGCTGAAGCCGGCACTAAACACACGCGATGAATATGGGGGGAGGGAACTCACGCTAAAATATTAGTTCAAATAATTGCAAGTAGTTTTTACAACGCGGAAATTAAGATCGTGCCTCCCCACCCTGAAATCATCTTTCGAAATCTTAGAAAAAAGTGAACATGGATGGGGATTTGGCTTTTCTTGACATTAACGTAAATGTGAGCAGCAAAAATCATAATTTTGACTAGATGAGAACACATAGGGCAAAAAACATTTTGTGCATGACAAAACCTCCACAAGAGGGATACTTATGGTTAGGGCAAATTCGGAATAACCTTAAAAATACAAGAACATGGCCAGAATCGAAAAAATCCGTAATAGGAATGTTTTTATATCTTAGAAAAAGTGATCATGGATGGGGATTTGGCTTTTCTTGACATTAACGTAAATGTGAGCAGCAAAAAAAATATCACCTGTCATTGGTATCAAAAACCAACTGACACTGGAATAACAAAACTTGCTGGACCAAAAATCAATATCCAGAGGAATGGTCTTCAAAAAGAGTGAATCAGACTCTAGAAAAGATAATAAGTGGCGGTAAAGACCAATTAAGAACAACACCAAAAGAGCATCAAAAAAGCAAGACTAAATCTATTGATAAGCCAACTATTTTTCTACAATACAGAGGCAACCTTACTCAAATCTTTGCCAGCAAACTGAAGAAACTATGCGAATTGCAAGTAGTTTTTACAACGCGGAAATTAAGATCGTGCCTCCCCACCCTGAAATCATCTGTCGATAGAGACCTGAAATTCCACGTGGTATATGAGATTAAATGTAATGGACGCGGATCCATCTATGTTGGGCAAACAAGCCGGCATGTTACCACAAGGATAACAGAACATCAAAATAAGGATTCACAGGTGGGTCAACATCTGGTTGAATGTCGTGGCGCCACGAATGACATTGAATGGAAAATTCTGGACGCCTGTCGGACAGTAGAAAGACTAATGATTATCGAAACTATATATATATATATATATATATATATATATATCAGCAAGGTGAAGCCGGCACTAAACACACGCCATGAATAGCGGGAGGGAACTCACGCTAAAATATAAGTTCAAATCATAATTTTGACTACATGCGACTACATAGGGCAAAAACATTTTGTGCATGACAATACGAAATTTGCAAAACCTCAGCAAGAGGGATACTTATGGTTAGGGCAAATTTGGAACAACCCTAAAAATACAAGAACATGGCCAAAATCGAAAAATCGGGAAAAGGAATGTTTTTAAATAAATTGATAACAGACGTAAATATGAGTTGTAAATAGGCTAAATATTGTATATAGGGAAAATTTTTCGATTGATTTTGTAGAATAGTTCCTAGAATTGTTTTAATTGTCGTCTCAGACAAATGTAAATACATATTCATTTTATCTTTTAACAATTTGTAAAACAGTTTTAACCTGACGATGAACGTAAATTTCGAAAACGTTTGTTTTAAATATTGGAAGTAATTTTAATTTGACAAATTGGTTTCCCGTACATTATCTGTAAATTTAAAATTCTGTCAGGAAATAGCCAACTCAGTACTTTCTTGACACCGTCATCTGATGGGGGCAAACGTGGTCTGAAACGATTATTGCATTAGTTTTCCCGCTTTGGTAAAAAGCATCCAATTAGTGTCCGGGTGTTTTGAAAATTGATTGAATACAGATCTAAACGATGCCTCAAATAGTAAATAGACTCCTAAACATGTAATAGGCCAAATCTGATTGCTTCTTTTTGAATGATTCCTAATTCTGACAGATTAATATTACTGACGCTTGCCCAAACAACTGAGCAGTACATAAAATGAGAAATAATAAGTGATTGATAAAGCTTTTTGATATGCTCCAACCCATATCCCGCAAGCTTTATCATCAACAAGAGAAACAAAAGTGACAAAACTTTCTTCAAAACATTCGCCACATGTGCATCAAATCTCAAATCAACCGTAACGTTGACGCCAAAAACTTTCAGAGCATTGTCCTATGCCAAAGAAAGGTAAAATTTCTGGACCAGAATGGAACTATACACAAATCTCGACACTCCTACACTCATTAAATATCATATTGTTGCCATCGCACCAAGTTGTTAGCTCCACTAACGTTGCCTAAGTTTTACCGGTTTCATTTAGTCTAACAGGAATAATTGGAGAAATGTCACCAGAACACTTGATCAAAAGTCCCGGCGCTTCTGAAATTTGCAACTCATAGTATACTAAACTGATCATCGTAGGACCAAATATGGTTCCATGAGGAGCGCTAGAACTTGTCCAAGGCACAGTTGACTGTTCTTAGGTTAGCGTTATCTTTTCAACTCATTTAAGGAGCCAAAGGGTATTTTCGAACAAAAGCGCGAAACATTCAAGCAAAAATTTTTCACAAAAATGACACACGTTCTCAAAAATCGCTTCAAACTTTGTTCGAGAGCAATTAAAACTTAGAAAAGTATTGAAAAATTTTCAGCTTAGCAAGGCTCTTGAAAGCCTAGAATTTGTATTACAGCAATAAGGTGTCAAGCTTTCTCTCCTGCACATCACAGCAGATGTTACCAACCTTGGTTGCACGTTTTGAACCATGGCCCCTATGAAACAGGTAATTCCGCTGCTTACTCTGAAACTGATCTGTATGTTTTTGCGTCCAAGTGTGCGTCCTGTCAAAACTTTTCGCTGCTAGTTTCAATCATAGTCCGTGTTGCAGATGGCAGAGTGCACCCTGCAGGATTACAACAGTTGAACAAAACCACGTTTTACCACTCTCAGCGTTGATTTATTGGCGATAACTGCCTCAAGATACTTGTAGGTTTCCAACCGTTTTCACGGCACTACATGACATACGCTGTAAAAAAAATTTATGCCAAAGAAGGTTCTGTTGAATATGCAAGTTCTGCGGAAGGTTCGCATTGAATACCTTGGAAATAAGTAATGTGATTGGAACTGCTAGCGGACTGGAAACTGAAGAGTAATTATGCTATTCCTAAAAGCGGCAGCAAATCGAACTATTGAACTACAGGCCCTCAAACCTGAAATCTATCTGATGCAAAAGTATAGAAAAACTATTCAGAGGTAAATAGTGCAACACATCTAGCATAATAGCATCCTGAGTGATACTCAATTTTGATTTTTTTATCTGGTAGGTCAGCAAAGATGCAGTTGTTGAAAAAGTTCTATGAATAGAAACAATCATTGGATGCTGGAAAGGAAGTTGATACTAATAAAATCGAAGTCAAATATAAAACTTAATGTTATAAAATTTATATAAGATCTTTGATTTATTCAAGTTCTTTAATTTTAGATAATTAAAAATTTTAAAGACTTTCTACCCTTTCAGTCACATCTGAGAACAATTCAATGTTTCGATTCGCTAAGATGTAACTTTTGAATTCAGCAACATGAGAACTAATAATTAACCTTTCAATGTCAACTCCTGGCTTCTGTACTCAACGAGCTGGTTCCGTAATGACCTTCTTTGTGCTATAATTTTTGCTTCGACAGTCTTGAATTATCCTGGCACATTACACTGATCTATAATACGCATCAACGAAACGGGCGTGATATTCCCCAAAATCTGCTTACATGCTGACCTATCAGTGGGTCCTTTTTTGATGCTTTTCCATCTGCGTGGTTATATGTCTGAGAGTTTTTTTGAATTAGTTAAAATGGCATGCACTACATGTTTTTCCGTATACCACGTTTGATTTTAGACTCTGGTCAAAACGGGACGTTAAATATAGTAAGCAGAGTAGTAGTTTCCGTGTTAAGTGGATCACTGTGAGTTGCGTCATCTTTTGCAGTTTTTCCCTAGGTCTAAGGAATAGTTGGCAAATAAACTTTGGAAAATTGTGGGTGTATTTTTCTGCTTTAGTTTATTGGTCGGCTTACATTCTGCTCTTGTTTTTACGGTCTTTTTAGATTCACCTTAAATTCTTCCAGTTGTCTGACTTTCAATGACCGGCAAGCAATTTCATGGATTTTGAAAGTTTTAAATATATATTTGTGTTACTTTACGACTTCATCAAATCATTGCCAGTGGCTTTTAAATCAACAAAAAACTTATGGATAGTACCCGCTACAAAATTCCCTTTATGCTGACGCGGAGCGTAGCTAAGAACTCAGTATTTTCCCAGTGTATGTGTGCTCTTTGGTACCATTTACAGGACTTTTCATCAACTCAGACTGTTTTTAACAGGAATTATATTTCATGTTTTTATCCAGTTTTGTCCATTGTCATTTCCAAAGTTTATGCAAGTGTTTTCCTAATTGATACAAATTGTTGGTGTTTGTCATTTACTCTACAAATTATATCATCTACATAAATTCCAAATAGTTTTCGTCTTCTAGTTTGCTTATCAATTAGATAGCTTTCACATTGAAAGAAATTTCAAACAACAACCTCTTTTTTATGCATTATTCCTTTTCTTATATTTTTATATTTTATGTAATAGCAGTTGTCACGTTTTTCGTACTCGACGGTCCTGCTATTCCAAACCTCTATTTTTGACAGATAGCAAGTCTTTTTTGGAAATTTTGCTTAGTTTGAGTTCATCTCATCCTCAGCACTAAGTTGGCCTTCAATTATTTTCATACAAATACGGGCCAAGATAACTGCCAGGGAAGCCTTCATTGCCGAATAGTTTCTTTGACAATACCAATTACCATTATTTTTGACATTACCATTACAATTACAATAAAGTTTGTGACTGAGTGGGAACTTCAGTGTCGAATCGAATATCCAATACTGGAGGCGGTGTCAAAGGAGTAAAGACACCGTAGAGGAACTTTGTTGGCTTCCGACACTGGAATATTATTTTGTAAACTTTTTACATCTACAGATACAATTTGCTCAATCAACGCAAACTCCCCAGTTTCATTTATTTGCTTAGGTATATGTCTCGAGTTTTCATGGCAACCTTCAAGCACCTTTTCCAAACGTGGAGTCCAGGTTGTGTGAAATGTGATAAGAGTTTCCGGGAACAGAAAAAACAGGGAACATTGGCGTGTTTTCTTTTATTTCAAGTAAAAGACCATTATTGTCATTTTCATTTTTGAGGAATATTTCTTCAATTGTTGTTTCTGTCTTCAAAAATTGGAAACAATCAAGCATTTTAATCAGTTGTGACTGATTTTTTGTTTTCTTCGTGGCACAAATTCTATTACGCTTACCGAAAGTTAGAGCTATAAATTCATTCTTGTTGAAAAATTTTGTCACCGTTGATAGTCTTCTATCCGCTGGTGTCTCTTTTTCTTTCTCAGCAAACCATTTGGCGGATGCTTCTACCTTACAAATTTTTCCAGTGCAAAAACCGTTTTCTTGCTTACTTCTCAGTAACTTGTCAAGGTCCGTCAACAAATAAGTTTTGTTAAATTTTTTGTTATTTGTGTGTTTTTGCGCAAAAGATAGTATTTCATTGACGAATATTGGTAGATCTATTCTGTGTAGGGTTTTGACTGCGTGATCAATTTCTCTAAGCGGTCTATCTTGACAGTGCGACAGATTTCCAAGTTTTTGATTCATTGTTCTTAAACTGTTTTCGATCAGAGTGCAAGACCTTTTTGGCACCAGAAAAACTACCGAAGATAAATATCTTTCTTTAATAGAGCTCTTTGTTTCTGACATACTAGTCATGGCATTCTCATGCAGGTCAATCACGCTACATTTAGCTTTTCTCAGCTTTTCTTTTTACAAGTTCTTAACTCCCTGCTCAGAGAAAAGGCTTGGAGTATTCTTTGTAATCCACTTCAATTTTTTGAAGGCATTCGAGAGCGTCCCCAAAGAAAGGTTGCAGTCGGTATTGAGATTCTGAGGGATATACTGTAAATGCATCTCATGGGTACGCGATTTCTTCTCTGGCTGCCTCCAAAGGGTAGTAATCAATGACTTGATATTGTAATGGCAACCAGTTGTAAATGGTATTTCTTAACAATTGGTGCTAGAACCAGCTCTTTTTTTATTTACATAAACTGGACTCTGGAAACCCTTAAATCGCCAACAATTCTATTCGATGACGATGCGATAAGCTTTAGAAGACTGATCAAAATGGCCTGATGAATACCTCCCTATAAAAAATGAAAGAAATTAGGTGACAATGACGTTCAGTAGCAAAGAAAAAGCCACTGAATAGAGAGTATTTCATGACGGCGAAACTTACATGCAAATATTTGATATTGGAAAAGATCTTGCCATCATGATCAACATAACACTTCAGTTTGACCATCAAACATGCACCATAGTGAAGATAAAGAATATTGTGGTGCCGATCATAAGACAAAGTTTTCTAGTTCTCACGGAAGAAATATTACGCCACCTCTCTAGAGCATTAGAGCGCCCACTATCTGGAAAACTGCAACCAGATTTAATACACGAAACTAAAGAAACATAAGCAGCTGATCGAAAAAAGGGTATCCTTTTTGTACTCAAATCCGCACTAATCCATAGGAAACACGACTGACTGCGGCAACTGAAATTAACTCCAATGCTATACAGGACAGTAAGGAGAGTCGTGATAAGTACTTATAAGATCGTCCACAGCATCTACTTCAAAAGTGCGACACCTGACATATTTCAAATAAACGAGAGATCAGAGAAAAAATTTGAGTGTCGTCACAGAATTAATGCACCAGGAAGCGGATTAGAAACCAAAAAGTTGTAAAAAATGATCAATCTGCCAAATGATGTGGCGACCAGCAAGCCATTGAAAGTTTTCAAAGCAAATTTGGACAAACACTGGAAGCTGGGACCTTACAAGACCAAAATTTCGTAAACGGAAAGTCTGGTGACTAAAGAGCTCGTCAAAAACGCTATCGCCTACGGCCATTATCTCTGACCTTACCTAACATGACATGACCAGACATCCCAATTGTTATTTTTGAGCTGTACTATTTCCTTACATTTTTTATTACAAAAAGTCAAACTGTCAAATAAAAAAACCGATTTCTTTCTGAAGTCAAGTAGAGCATTGTTTTAAGCGATTGCAGAATTGGGGTGAAAGCTTTTGCTTTTTTTTAACTGGAGTGGTGGCTCAACTTTGACGTCAGCGCTAACGTCATGCAATGCTTTTGCAAACTTTAGTATAGTTGATCTATTTTCATCTCATCCAAGGATCCGAAAACATGAAAAAGCAAAGCTTGAATTATCCGGTTTGCTTATGATTGTAACATATGACGAAAAGACAAGACACCGTTATAGTGAAACCGATGGGAAAAAATCTCTTTAGCTATGTCCTGGAAATCCATAACCACAACAGCATTAACAATTTACCAGTCGCATCGCACAGAGTTCAAAGCTCCGAACCCTTTTCTTCATCATATTCTTCAATTATTTGCCTGATCTGCTAACTCATGCTAGCTCGTGCATATGTTTTGGCGCTACAATAAAAAACCAATGAGTGGGAAACAATGGAATAGCAAAATCGCCACCTCAATGGAAAGAAAATCAATTGATGTTTAAATGTAACAGAACACACCTCTTAGATGTCAAGGGAAACATAATAGCGCCTGCTGATAACCATCTGCTAGATCAAGAGTCAGGAGCCAAAACCATTGCAACGTTGAACTCGAGACTCCAATAAATCTTTCTTGGAATGAAGACTGCTCATTTTGTGCTTAAATTTGAGTCAAACGAAGACTATTTATTCCTGAAACCAGGCAAAACAAGACATTAATTGTGAAAATTTTGTGCTCAAATTAATTATGTGTACTTTTTAAAATCAAGAAACAACTATAGAAAGTATCAAAAGAAGTCACAGCTAAACGGTTTTTTAAATTAGGTTGTCCCGAAAATTACTTTCTCCTCTCAGGCATGGTTCGCAGAAAATAGGAAAGAAAAGATAATGAAAAGCTACAAGAAAGGTTTAAAACATGGAATTTGTCTGAAGAACAGAACTATAAACAGCGACTTTTAAGTTCAAGCTAAAATGCCCCCGCTCAGTCTTTAAATAGAAAGCCTTGACTTATTGTACTCTACGGCTTTGAACAAAAATAAACGTGACGTCAAGATGTATAGAAACATTGTAGTTTTTTTTCAATCCTAGTTTAAAATTCTAAGTCAGTAATCACGTGGCTATCTCTTAAGTTGCATATTTCAGGTTTATATATATATATATATATATATATATATATATATATATATATATATACAATACACACACACACACACACATATATATATATATATATATATATATATATATATATATATAGTATATATATTATATTATTTTGGTACTTATTAAATTTTCGGAATAATTTTTTATCAATTTTTAATCACTTTTTTGTCAAACACACCCACATAAACGATTAAAAAATATAAATAAATATCAAATCCCTAGAAGTTGTTAGCGTTTAACGCTCAAGAAAAAGCATCAAAATAAAAACAAAACCATGTTACACAAATTTTTAAAATTTACCTTGATACAACGAAGCTCTAGGAGCGCTAAACTTTAATTAGACAAAATGATTTTTGTAAAAGTGCAATAATTGATCTTGTAGTGTAATGTTATTCGTCATATTTAATTTTTTTTTATTTTGAAAAGTATGAGATAAGAAACTATTTAAAAAATTAAGTTAAAGAGTTCATCTCTCAAATTGAAGTAAAATTATCAGGATGACGTAAGTTTTTTTGCTCATAAAGTGCTTATAAAAGTTGGAACATTTATAGGTTTCAAATTAATTTGTTTGTTTGGTCAAACCAAGACTATTTATTCCTGAAACCAGGCAAAACGAGACATTAATTGTAAAAGTTTTTGCAAACGATGCACTAAGGAAATTGTTAGAGCACAAAATTAGGTGAAAGCATCTCGGTGCCACGAGCACCAAGGTTGGTTTCAAGAAAAAAATATGTATAAATATCCCTTGATGCGATTTCACAGGAGCTGTTGCATATTTTATTTCAAAAATTCCTTAAATAGTTTGTTGAAAGAAATAACTAATTGGAGAAGCCAGACAATAAAGATAGCTGAGTATTTACGGTTCCACGCATTTTTATTATGGTTGCAACACTACCTCTTCTCTACATCCATTAGAACTGAAAAACACTTTGTTAAGTTGGTGGTATGACGTTTGGCTACAAGAAGCAAGTTATTATTAGTAAACCGGACTCAATTTTCAATTCAATCCAATTTGGGCACAACAATCCAATTTGAGGCACAACAAAACAGTTACAATGATTTTTTTGAACAATTTTGAACAAAAAGTTCTTTGTTAATATATAGGAACTAATCAATTGAGTGATCAAGTCAAATTTTTAGTCATGATACGCTGCTTAGTAATAAGAAAAAATATCTTATTTTAAAAAAACGACAAAATGCACAAAAAGATAGGGCAAAGGAAACAAAAACAAAAGAACGAATTCAAGCAGATTTGAGCAAATGTATAAAAAAACTACAGGTAATTCCTAAAATAACTCTCCCAAAAGAAGATTGCGCATTCATTACACTGATTTGATGATCATCAAAATCAACCAGACGGAAAATCTGGACTTAAAAAGCTTTGTATGCATCCTTATCAAAGGCTTTTTTCATTTGAGGACATTTTGGCGAAATTTAAATTTGAAGAAATAAAACAACATTTGCAATCAACTTGGATTGATATAACTTTAATCGTCATCTTAAAAATCAAGCGAATTGTCAGATTATGGATCGCAAAATTAGCAGAGTGATCAAGCATTTTTTGAAAATTATCTGCCTCAAAACGACCCCAAAACAAAGCCAAACTGGAGTAATAACTATTTTCTGAATTTCCACTCTTTCTTCTTTGCTGCCCAATTAGGTTCCACAGGTTGAATCAATCATGGGGGCTTCTTGACAAATTTTGAGATAAATCCAGCACCGAATAGAAATACAGAAAACAGCCAATAAGAAAAACCGTTGAAATTTAAAGATCTTTTTGAAAGAAGGTCTAATTAACAACACGAAACAGCTAAAACCAATGCTACAAACAATTGACAAGTACATGTCGAGATTGCAATTAAAATTCTGAGAGCTAAAACTGAAAATTAGGATCTTGAGATCGAGAAAGAAACGTTGATTTCAACTTTTCTGCTATATGAGCCATCAAGAAAACATCTTTTGAATCTGAATATCAAAAACTAAATGTTTTAGATCCAGGGAGGGAAGAAATGAGGAACATTTTTCCCGTCTGAATTTTTTTTAATTTACTGAATATGATCGCAGTAAAATGCGGATCGCAGTAAAATATCACCAAGATACCAGATCTATCTTGAGAAAGAAAAATTACTTGCAACCAGAATATTGCAAATTTCAAAAAAAAAACGTTTGCTCAGAAGAAACATGGGCATCAAAAAACTTAGTATTAGTTAAGATGCTGACAGAAATTAATGCATGAGTTCTTACGTCAATATATGCAACGAACGCAGGGAGTTAAATCCCTGAAAGTATGAAGGCTATGATGGCCGTGATAAGTAATTCATTCACACATTGCAGAGCGTAAGAACCACATAACATTGTAAGGTATTTTGTGAAACATCAAAACAGAAGAAAGGCACAAACATATTTACGAAGGTAGAATAGATTAGAAAGAAAAGATGGACATCCTCAAAGAAAGATAACAGATGCGGAAAGAGGAAACAGGACAACACAAACAAAAAACCACACAATTAATGTTTCATGTTTTACACTCTTCGACGAGAAAACAGGACAATAACGTATCAATGTAAAACCAAAATCAAAGTTGAAGATTTCAGTGAAATATGCTTTATTACAACTATAATATTGGCCCACAAAACTGCTTTGTTGGTTGCGTTTACGATCCACCGGATGTGATGAAAGATGTTAAGTTGACAAACCATCTTGTTGGAAAAAACTATAAAATTTTTACGAGTGATCCGAATAGTTGGCCATAATAGGTTTTGACTTCAATCAGTATTACATTGATTTTCTCAAGAATGAGATAACACTCAGCGACGCAAAAACGGACCCTTACCCAGAAAATCAGTAAATGATTGTGCTTGTACAAACAAACAAAAGTAAATACTTGTTCATTCTGAGTTATTCATTTGCAGTTTTATGTGAATCTGAAAAAAACATTGAAATGGAAGACAGAAAATGGCAGAAACCAAAGCCGACAGATTCGTTTGGACTCTTACTCGACAACACTGACCTGGGAGTTAACAAAACCTTTGAGACATGCGTTTCAAACTATGCTTCTCTTTAATTTATGAACAATATTTAAGAACCAACATGCCTCGAGCCTGGATGACATGTGCTGATCCGACGTAGATGGCCAGCGAAAAACATATCCTGCCAAAACAAAGGCACGAAACGACGAAAAAAATAGTACAGATTCTTTTAAATTTAGGATTGCAGATGGAATCAGGACACATCTCAGAAAGAACTGAAATTAATCCAGGACTGGTGCAATGAAGTATATATTTTGACTGCTAGAGCAAAAAAAAAAGTTGTGACAACGGATCCTCAATGTTTTAATGACTTTTTTGTCAACATAAATGCAACTCATGTTTTTGATATTACAAAAAACCTGTACTACATCCAACAAAAAAAACACGAGCCACCGGATTTTTTTATTCACCGAGTCTAAGAAGCAATAAGAAAAATTAAAAATATGAGCATAGGTCCTGCCGGATTACGGGCATAGGTTTGAAACGAAAATGCACACTGTCCTGTGGAACACATATCTGCAAAATCATTAACAATTCTCCTAAGTTGACTGTTGTTGAACAAAAGATGAAATTCACCCGATTATCGCCTGTGCTGTAAATTGAAAAAGCAGATAAACTTAGTTATTGCAGACAAATATCTGTCATTTTTTAATTGTACGTTGTTTTGGGTGGATTGTGCTCAAAAGTTTTATGTTTTATCACATCAAAATATCTCCAGATGACAAGTTTCCACTACAACAGCACTTTCAAACTGTAGCACCATATTGCGGAATTTATAAATTAGAAGGTAGCCACGCCACGTAAGACCAGTGTCGATTGAACGAAAAACGAAAAAACGAAAACTTTTTTGGTAGAGTACAGCATTCAAAAATTTGAAAATTGAAACATTCAATCAATTAGTTGTCATAATCAATTTCAAAACAGAAGCAGCATTATTCAACTTTAATTTTAAAAAGTGGTTAAAAATATAAACGCTACGTTCTAGAGTTTACAACCCTTTTCTGGAAGCGTACTACACAAAGTCATAATCTTTTCAAAACCTCGTCTATTGATCAATTTTCTGTTTGGCAATTTAGGGTATATAGAAGCAAAAACAAAAAAAACCAAGACTGAAGCGTTTACATTTTGGCTTCGAAGAAAAACAAAACCAACCATTTATATGCAAAATACAAATAGTACAGCAAATAAAAAGCAATCAAAGATTGAACTATCATTTTTATTTTAAAAAGTTTTTTTTATGCATCCTTGTCTGTGAGGTGCCTAACCAACAAGAAAGAACCGAGTTCGCAAATCATTTTAAGAAAAGATATACAAACATGAAGCAGTAGCTGAGTTCAGAAAGAGTGGAGCTGACAGTGAAATCAAAAAGATTTCAAGATATATCTAAACAAATCGTTCGGTTGACGGTCGAACGCCAGTTTGGCAGTTTATATATAAAAACTGATCTGAAGATAATGATTTATCAAAAAAAAATTGATTATTTTTTAAAATCTTTTTAAGAAACCAGCTAATAGATAGGAATCTGAAAAAAACTACATAGAAGCAGAATTGAATTGAGTTGGTCAGTATTAACAAAAAATATGACGCAATTTCGTTTTAATACATTAATACATGCGATTTATTTGAACCCCATTAAAAGCTAGGCTTATCTGATGATAAAATAACAAAAAAGAATTCCCAAGATTAGAAAACTTAAGCATCGAGGGATTCAGTGTGCGAAGCTGGTTCGTAGTCTGAACTCCGTTTTTAAAGTACCGTAATTCCTTTCTATAGCGTAAAAATTTTTAACGTTTGCCAAAAATTCCATCAGCTAGGAAAATAAATTAAATAATATTTCTATAAATTTTTTACTCAAATTCTTATTCGAGTGCTAGCGACAATTTAATATTGATTTCGGCTACAATTAGGCGCCGATTTATATTTAGCTAGAAATTGTAATATTTAGTTATAATTATGGTGGTTTTTAATATTGTAATTCAGTTCCACATATTTTGATTTCAAATATCAGATTTCGTAAAAGCTATTCCGTTTCAGAACATAACACGATTCCGCAAAAATAGGAAAATATTTTTTTGCGGAATTCCATGCTGGTAAAAGCATTCAGAATCATCGCAAGTCCATCTTTGCGGTGTAGCGACGATTTTTACTGATGAAAAACTGTTTCACTGAGGAAACAACTTTCTGTCTGTTTGATTTTTGAAAATTTTTTTCTATGGAACATCAGTAGAAGATGCGCCATTTTGTATATAATTGAGTTGTCTTACAACACTTTCCATTAGGTTGATGAACTGCGGAAGGAAAGCTATTAATTAGATCACTGTTAAAGGAAAGCTATTTATTATTGTATCACTATTACATGTTTACGAAAGATAAACATCAATATATCACACAGCGGACACATTTCTTGTCACCGCTCAAATTGAGAACAAACTTTGCCAAAAACTCACAACTTATATATGCTCAAGATGATATAAAACAATGTCCTAAGGCGAAGAATATATGAAAGATCTTAAAACATGATAAATCTTTTCACGCTAGCTATTGAACAATGGCTGTTCAATATTTTCTAATTTGATCATTTCATTTCAACGGCTGTAGGTAATTGCATCCTTTTGTTTTTTTTCGAACAAGATTGCTACCACTTGATCAATTTTGATATCTGTAGACTCTGGTTATTTTCTCTCATGAGCGAGAACAACAGTGTGGTAATGCTTTCAATCAACTTTCCTTGCGAATACATTATTCTCAGATCATAGCTCTTCTGTAGCTTTTTAGACTACTTTTTTCCTCTTGTCATTCCCCGGCAGTCTTATCGGAACAATGGAGGAAAAACGGAGTCAAATCGCCCAACAGGTTTTTCCATTGTTTACCGAAACTAATTTCAATTTTTTTAATAGTGTTTGGTGCCAAACCTCTTCCTGATTCTGCTATATTGTTGACTCGCGTTGAAAGTAGTATAACTATAATGTCTGATAGGATATTGGTATGTTCTTATAACATCACAGAGTCTGGAATTTGAATGCGAAAAGTCGTCAGTCTTCCCTTTCACAACTCATAAAGTTTTATAAAAAATTATCAGACAGACTCAGTACTATAAAACTAACTTAAACCTGTAAAATCTTATCACACAAATTTAGGTGCATATAAAAATTTTTAATTTTGCATAAGTTAGACAAGAGACCTTTTGCGGCAAAGGTTTCAAAAAGTGTCAAAAAGATTTGTATCAGCAAAAGTCTCTCAAAAAAGTTTGAGAGACTTTTGCTGATACAAATAATGAACTATCGCAGCTAAAACGTAGGGTTAAACCGTAATCAATTTGTTTTGCCAAAATAGTTTACGGAATTTGTACTACGTCTCTGCGAAAAAAAAATAAAGCTCGAAAACCAACGAAAATACTGTATCCATGCTTTGAGATCTTGCAAAATTTGTTGAGGTCTTGCTTTGAGATCTTACAAAATATTATGCATGAAAATTTTTTTATTGATTTTCCACGGAAAACATTTTCTCTGTTGCGTCCTTATTTGACATGCAGAATAGTGCCCCTTTCTCGGAACAATGTTAACAGAATCCTAACTATTTTTTTCCTCATGGAAGAGTTTATGGCCACCAGCTTTGCCTATATCATTTAATGACTTCTCATGAAGAGTAAAAAAAAATAGCTAAGATGTCACCCAGTCTGTGGAAAAAATTAGTATTTTCCTCAAAACATTGTTGTGAGATAACTTGTCGCATAA
Organism: Convolutriloba macropyga; assembly: GCF_964194025.1. Classification (NCBI taxonomy): domain Eukaryota; kingdom Metazoa; phylum Xenacoelomorpha; order Acoela; family Convolutidae; genus Convolutriloba; species Convolutriloba macropyga. The sequence continues at coordinate 12,688,634 of NC_134477.1, forward strand.
TATTGAAAATGCTTTTAACAATAGAAATAGCTTCGTGCTTGAAAAAAATGTAACAAAAAATGCCAAAAGGCAGACTGGCATTATTTCATTTCTGAGAAAAACATGAGCTAAACAATTTGTTCCAAAATAACTTTATAACACCAGCTCAAAGATGCAGATTTCTTGCAATTCATCTTGATTTCATATTTGACCTTTGAAAATCAGAGAAAACTGATTGTGTTATCGCATTTTTTTTCAATAAACTATTTTAAGCACTTTTTTACCACGAATTTAAAAATATCGACATAAAAGTTTGCTGTCAAAATTGTCAAAAACTGATTGATTACTTTCGAAAACAGAAAAATTACAGCTAAAAAAATATTTTCATTATAATTATTTAATTCATTTGATACTATGCAAATTGAATCATGCGGATTGGGCAGTTATTATTTTATCTTTGAATAATTTTTTGAGATGTTACTATTTGGATGAAAAAGTCTTTTCTCTGAACTTCAAGACAAATGATCAGATTTCTAATTTTTATGAAAAAATAAGAATAAATAGCGCAATTGATTATGTGTTGTCATTGACGTCTAACTCTTGCCTAATTTTTGACTTTTTTTTCTGTTAAGTTCAACTTTTCTTGCTATCTTGAAAGGTACTCATTTTTTGTTTGATCTTATGAGATATCAATTTATTTGGCAGACTGTTGCAAGATAATAATTTCTTTTTGACAAGGGTATTTTTGAGCCGGAAAAGAAATTTGTACTGTTATCTGGTGTTAAGCTGGAAACGGATATTTTGCAAGCTTTTGTTTTGCAAGAAAGAAATTTGTCAAATTCTGCGACATCACCTCATTTTTGACTGTTCTTTTTGGATCAAATGTGTTTGCAAACAGCTTTCAATTTCAATTTATTGGCAGCAGTTTTGAAAATGAAATATCTCTGAGTAGAAAATCATGACTTACTCTGCTATGCTTTCAAGGTCTTCTTTTATATATCTTTCGTTCAATCAGATCTTTTTCTTGTTTTTCATTTTGTCCATTTCAGTTTATGTTCACTATTCATAAATTTTGATTTTTTAAACTATTCGTGATCATTTTGTCGCATTTTGCAGGCAAAATCATTCCACGTCAATTGTGTTCTGTCAAATTTGTTTTCTGACTTAAAACTTAAATGTTATTTATGCTCGACTTTTTATAAATTTGCGGCATTGTATACATAATTTCCGACACTTTTCTCATTCTCAGAAGCTGAAAAAGAGTTGGGAGCGTATTCAATACTTTTTGAAGACAACATTTGCTGAAAGCAGCCACAAAGTCTACAGTGAATGTAACTCAACCAAACCCAAATTCACTATATTCTTAATGTGAATTTTTGTGACAACAGGCATGCGTAAATCCGCTACTAATCTCTCCAAATCGCGCAAATGGCGTCCCTAATTTTTGCACGGATTTGCACCACTCATTTGCATTACGCGCGCATGCAAAAGTGAGTTAGTGAGTTTAATTTGGAGCTTGAGCTCTTACAAATGAGTTTTTAGTAGCTAGCGTCTGTGCTAATTGTAATTTATCCACACATCAATAGCTCAATACAATAGTGATTACCGACAACATTGAATGATGGATTGGTAACTTACATTTTTTCGACTACCTAGACTGCAAACGTAATGGGGGGGGGGGGCAAGAAAGATTAACGAACGCACTGGGGGAAAGGAACATACTGAGTCGGTTGAATAAAATATTGAGAAGGATGTACTACATCCCCTCCCCCAAACACCTTCCAGTAAAAAATGTCTTTTGTAAAGCTATGTTGTTCTCTTGGTAATTTTTATCCCTTTCCTTATTCTACTCTCAACTGAAACAAGTAAAAATGCATTTAGACTAAATGACAAGTCTCAGAGCCAAGGAAAAAATTTTACTGAAAGCTATTGGCACGGCCAACAATTTTAACTTCCTGCAATATCCATTGCTCTGATAAAAAGCCTTTACAGTGTTTATATTATTAGATAGAGCGAAACATTAAGAATAACCTGTCAAAATTTCAAAAAATTTTGTGCTGTAGCTGCTAATCATTCTAATAAAAAATTAAGAATAAACGTAAACTTAAAGTAAAACGTAAATAAAGCAACAGAATTAATCACAGTAAGTCTCTTAATCACTTCATTTTACACCATTTGCGTGCAGATTTTTTTAATGCACGCTTCAGCAGTTTTGAGTTTCGTCACAAGGCTCTCAAGCTTCACTGTCGGTGGTCTCCTTGCCTCGGCTTTGACTCTGTCAAAACGTTCAAAAGCAACTTCGGTGGTCTCTGTTTCGCCATTCATAAGTGAAATAATCGTCAAAATTGCAAAATCGTAAATATCTTCGAGTGAAAAGTCAAGTGCGGAAAACGCACCTTTCTATGTTTAAAATTCATTTTCACTTTGACCAGTCAGCTGGAAAATAGAACAATCAATAACAGAAAGAATTTTTTTAGAAAAAAAATACCTCAGTTTTCCGCATTTTAGAAAATTTGTATGAAATTTAAAAAACTTTCTCAGCGGCTTCCGTCAATAAAATTAAACATCAATCAGGTGAAATATCAAGTGTGGCTTCCTAAAGTCAACTATCTTTAGTTTTGATCAAACTTTTAATACGGAAAACTTTTTCCCAGAGAAATCACTAACCTCCGTTTTTTTGATTTTATATCGAATTATAAGAACAATAAAAGATTTTCGAGGCAGCTTTAGTCAATTTCATAAAACATCAGTCATTGGAATTAACAAGTAAGGCTTTCTAAAGTCAATTATCAATAATTTTTATAAAACGTAAGAAACAGAATGGTATTTTTTTCAGAAATATCCCTCGCCTCTTTTTTCACCTCCACTCCATATATAACATTTTTTGCTTACAGAAATTTATACTGCGTAATTTTTTTCATTTAACGTCAAACTAAAAAAAAACGATTTACTTTTCTTCATTACACTAGTTTCATAATAATCCCCCAGTAAGATCAAAAAAATTTGCATTTATAAGCAATACATAGAACCTCCGTTGAAACAAAGTCTTCAATCTGTGAGCATTCAGGTGTTAGTTAGACAACTGTGCACTACAACTGAAAGGGTCTCCTGGAAATGTGTTGGTTCGCCTCTAAATGTGGTCTGGTGAGAGTGTCTGCTGAAACAAGATCCAAATATATAAACCGTATTATCTTTAATCAGCAGGATGTGAAAACCTTGATAACAAAACGCAGAAATTGGTGCCTTGAAAGCTGCGTAAATTAGATACTGTAAACAAGTGGAAACTGCCGACATAAAATTGCGAAAATCAGTGACTTTTAATCTGCGGAAACTGATTACTGGTACAGATTGGTGGCCGCCTATATCAAAAGTGTTTAAAAGAAGGACGAAGAGTCTCACCGTTTTTCGCACTCGCTTATTTTTCTGACGTTTATACATGTGTGTGGAGAACAGCGACCATGAAGAGTATGCATACTCAGTACGATGTGGTCTTAGTTTTGTAATGATTATTTGTAGATTATCACCCGCTCTTACATCTCATCCCCCACAGCAAAAAGGAATAATAAATGAGTGTTTTTTGACGAAAAAAGAAACTAGACTTTCCACGCAAACACTTATTCCGCTGATCGCAGTACATTAAGTTAACCAAGCTCTGGCATTTACGCTTTGTCAAAATTATCAAAAATTATTTTTTTAAACAAATTCTACATAACTTCTTTGGACAGTTAATTCTTAAAAGGAATGACTTTGAATAACTCATCTGAATAACTCATTGCTAACTAGTTGTAATATTCATAACTGAAGTTTATTGCTTTGGCTGTCGTAGCAATTGTCAGAAAACTCTCAATATTTGGAGAAAATGATTGCATACCAATCGGGCTATCATCATACATATCTTATTGATTAATAGCCATATGATGGTTAATATATACAAATACACCCTCGACAATAACATATTGTACCATAATTGGACATCATGTTTTCATTTTGCAATATGTGTTATAGCCAAAAGGTACTTGAATGCAACTTCAGGTCATAACTTGTCTAATTTTCACAGTTTTGATTATTAAATTAGAATAAAAGAAAAGTTTTCTAAAGTGGACTTAATGAAGGGTTTTGCGATCAGAAGTCTTGTCATCCTCTACTTACTCACTCAGGTTAGTTAATTCTGGTGACCGACTGCCTAGCTGAGGCTGAGGTGCGCGACCCAAGGCAGCCCTGATCAGATCAACTTAGGTCGCGCACAGGGGCTACTAAATGATCTAGATGTAGCCTTATTAGGGCCCAGTGCAGACAATGAAGGGTCTGCTAAAAGCGTTTCGTACGGTATTTCTAGTCTAATCAAAGCTCCCCCCCCCCCCCCACACACACACACACACACACACACACGGCGTCTTGATGGCCGCTGTTGATGGAGCACTCTAGAGACTGATACAGAGTCTGATAGTACAGAGTCTGAGAGTCTGGTACTCTAGAGTCTGATAGTCTGAACAGAGTCCTTTCAGGCACATAAGCAAATCTTGCAAGGTAATTTCACGGCTGCATCTCGATAAGAACCAAGAGATGCAGCCGTAGATTCCTAGTAATCACAATAGGATACATATGATTTGTATGATTTTTTAATGGTCATTCAAAGATCATATAAGAATCATACTAAAATTTGAAAGCCGAAAACTATATAATTTTAATTTAAAAATGCCTTGGAATTCACACAAGGTCATATATGGTACATTAAACATTGACTGATGCCAAAATTTCCCGCATAATATGGTTAGAGGGCGTTTAAATTTACTATAGTGTATATGCAGTCCACAATTGAGTATTTGGGTGCACTAAAACAATAAAATCAGCATTTTCATAATGAACGAGCATCTAATTGTATAAACTGGCTCCAAAAAACATAAAAATATCAGTCAAATAGATAGAGTTAATTGTTTTTTCAATTAGCAGCAAATTCTGCGATAATGGTTGCACTGCAGGCTTGTTGCACTGCAGGCTGTTTTGGCGGATCACAAAGTGATACCGGGGAATCACATAAGTGATGCCATATCGAAAAAAATAAAAAGTCATTTCAAGCAAAAAAGCCAAAAAAATTGATTATCTTTTCGTTTGTTGACGCCCCAGTGTGCAAAACAAACAGATCGGGCACCTCATATCCATATGCTCAAACTCAGCAGGTATGGTAACCCTCGCGCGCGACCAAAGGTAGCTGATACCCCGGCGTGCAACTCAAATTGTTCTAATCAAGGTCAGCGTGAGACGTGCAAATCAGCTCATTTAATGTTAAAAAAGATGTAAAAACTCTACTGAAAACGTTTCGAAAGAAAACATTATCTGAGCCGCCTACATAATAAATAACCTGACCTTATTCTAGCAATCTAAAGCTTTTGATTATGTCTTGTGGGCCATTGGGCACAACTTAGCGCATTATCGATTATAGCTTAAAATGAAACCGTCACAACGGAAGCCATAAATTTTACTGAAAACTCATTTTTCCCCTCGGATCACCTCATTAATTATATCGATGTTCATATAATATCTCAAAAGGTCTGAATATGGCAAGTGGAGTTGTCTATCGGTAAATGTTTAAATAAATAGAAAATCTGAGCGCAGAAATTTTTCTAAAAGTTTTGTATTTACAAGAATGCTTGTTAAAATGACGCCATCAATTCTATGCAGTGAAGCACTTTAATTTCTTTTTTCTGGTAGATCAGATCTCATAATGATCTTTGCAGCAAAAAATTGGTTTATAAGAACTGTACCAAGAGTTTCTCAAAATGGGTTCAATACTGGTTTTAAAATTATGCATAAGAATCAAATAAAAATTTTCAATTGTTGGAGATTTTTCTACTGAATGATGCATACCAAATCATGATACATTAAGTTGCTATTTGCACCCATGACATTTTAATCGTGCCACTTGTTACGGTTTGATTGAGAAAAAAATCAGACGATGAACATGTCATTGCCAGCTTTGAAATCCGTAAAAGCAATTTCGTCCGTTTATTAGGTAATAACGCGAGAGGGTAAGAGTAATTCTCCACCAGAATTCACGACTTCATTCAGGGACCTCCAATATCTGGACACTATCTTGGATATGTTCAATTAAAATTTGCAGGTAATAAAACGTTCAAAGAAATTCATGGTATTGCGTAATCTTCTGAAATCTTCTGAAAAACTTGTGAAAATGTCATGAAATTTTTGAACTTTTCAAGCACTTTTGTGTGCAATTAAAATAGACAAAACGCAAGGGTGCTTACACAAATATCCGATACAAAAACGATGAACTCCACGCAATTTAAACAGCAAAGAGGTGTTGTCACGTTGAAGAAAACTATTCCATTGTTTTTGTTTTATTGTTTAGCGTAAATGAATAACTGTTCGTTGCAATATTTTATAGCTAAACCACTTTTCCTCGTTAAAATCTAATTGATGGTAGACGTAAAATGGCGGTCAACTCTTTTGTGCGGATATTAACCAACAATGTACAAAAAGCCTTCGGGCAAAGCCCAACAAGGCCAGGAAAACTTAGCGATTAGTGTATTGCCAACTTTAAATAGTGCTTCATATGTCTCCTACTCTAGCTCACGCAAAAAAAACCTACTTCTAAGAGCTGGTAAATTTTTAAACAATAATTATAAGACGAACCTGTTTGGCTCCTTTTGATCAAAGCAATACTACATAAAACTATGAGGGTTTTATGTTACAGTACACATTTTTTTCATGTGGAGAGAATTTTCTCCGGAAATGCAGTTATCATTTAACATGCATTGGATCCTATAATGAGGTTTCTATAAATTCCCAACCAAAATTAGGTTGGTTTTGCCGCATTCTTAATCCCTGCATTGGCATTCCACGATTGTCATTTGTTTTTTATGACAAGCGTTTACTCAAAAGCGGATTCTTGTAATGAACAGTCGGGCTATGTAATTCTGTACCACCGGCGTCAGATATATTATTGTTTGTTTTTCTTTGTTTGAGCATACTGGAAGAAAACGTGCGTAGCAGTCATTTAAGGTAAAGTTTTTGATGTTAGAAAACAATTCTAATTAACATCTTGGTGAATTTTCGTGTCTCTAGTAATTTTCGTGAATCATTGATGGTAATCGTTTTAAAAAGTAACTAGACATGTCTAGGATTTTAGTTACTATAAAAACTTTCTAGTAACTCAATGACTATATGAATTTTTTTGGACTGAAGTTGTTCCATTGATAGAATCCAATGTGAACACATCTCTTTTACAGAAAAATATGCCGAAAAATGAACCAAAAATTTTGATATAAAATAATAGTAAATGTCTACAAAAACTTCATCCAACAATTAATGAATTATGCAAGAACTAACAAATCAGTTCATGCTAATTAATTATTGATTGCGATGCCATCTATCAATCCCTTGCAGAAATTTTAAGAAATGCTCGGTTACTCATTTGAACTCAAGAATATCATAGGCATTGTTGTACTAAAGATTTGAGAACTCTTCAATTATTCATTTTGGGAGAATCGATAGCTAAATACAAGTACTTAATTTGGTGTTCCTTATATTTAAGTTTTCATAAATAAAAGTTTAACAGGGATAAATATCAGTGTATCTGAAACATTCTTTTGAGAAACATTTTAACAAAAATTAGTGAAGGCTTCCTTCAACTGCATTTCACTCGCGCAATATAATAGAAATAAGAACAATAGAAAATCCTGCATAGTAGTTAAAACATAGAACCCGGGTACGCGTTTTATATTACCGATATTTTTAGTATTAATTAAAAATGAGCAAACCGTTTTAACAGTTTTCAGTACTCAAATTGAAGCATCTATACGAACAAAACACGACACAATTAAAATTTCTGCAGTATTTAGCAACGAGTTTGTTAAGATAAGAGTTTGTTAAGAGTTTGTAGTAAAATACAGAAATAAGCTAGCTGGTGTTTAAGTGTCTAAGTGCAAAAACTGATAATCCTGCCCTAGAAAACTACAGATGTAAACACTTCGTTTCAGAGTGTAACCTGCCACGACCCTGACGTGTGGCGTGATGCGGCTGACCTCGTGACCACTAAGGGGTACCCTTGTGAAGAACATACAGTCCCCACTGAAGACGGGTACATTCTCAAAGTGCACAGAATACCACATGGGCAATCAGGAGCACCCAGTGAGTTGAATTTGGGCGATTCAGACTTTGAACTCATGACGAGAGACCAATTGTATCGAATTTCATCACCCCTGTTGACCAGACTGCCCAAAAACAGTCAGAATGTTGTGGGAAATTTCTGGTCGTTTTCGATCGCTTTTGATCGGTCAACTTAGGAAATGGTGGTTTTTAACCGTTCTTTGAAGACACTGCCCATTTTGAACGCTTTTTTAGGAGATACTGTCATTCTTGATAGTTTTTTTAGGAAACTACCGTTTTGGCACGTTTTTGACAGTTTTTATGTTTGATTTCAACGCACGCAAATGTCCGCTATTGCAAAAAGGAAGCAAGATTAGCGGTGAATGCAGTTAGAGAAGTGAGCATTGATAACAATTAACACAGTATAAGATATTAATGACTAGAGGTATGTCGTCTATGATATGTAGTGCAAGATTAGGTATAAGATTATACATACCAACGGGCCTTATGTCTCGTCAAGCAGGTGAAAAGCCCGAGACTATATTGAAGGAGATCTAGCGAACGCTAATTTAGGAAATTAATCTTCTAATTTTTCATTCAAAACTAGTAAGAATAACACCGCAGCTTTGTACCTAAATTAAGGTAGAGAGATTTCGCCCTCGCGAATTAGAGTTAGGTTAAATTTTCTGTACGTTAAGATATAACTTCGCTGTATGCAGTCAATGTAGTATGTATGTATGTATGAATTCTTTTGAAAAATTATGGTAGTAATTGTTCAGTGCAAACATTCAAAATGCATATTACTCATCATCACTCAATTTTGCTTTGAACTGATTTTTGTGGTAAAATTAAAAACGAGGAAAAGTTCTGGGTTACAGACCTCCCCTTTTTTCAAAAACGCAGAATTGGTTACTAGGTATCTTCGTTCACTCAAGCATTGCGTAGTCAACAGTTGACTAAGAATCGTTTTCTGACATAATTAGTGCTTACAAAGCCTTCATGTCAACAGTTCACCAAAAACTGAACGTTGATTTCCTTGAAAAAAATTATTTTCCCATATCAAAAAAACTTTATGGATCACAAACAAAATTAAAAACCTCATAACAAAGGGGGACAGAGAAATTAATCTGTATAACACTACCAAGTGTAACAATCAGAGACCTCAGAAAAGAGTCAGGAAGTAAATCAGAGATTGCAAAAGTTTTTATCAGCATTAATTTGAAAAAAAATATTGTGATTCGAGATCAATATTTAAACCAATGAGACAACTTTCACGCAAAGATCGTAAACAAGGAAGCGCTAAGTTTCTTCATAGTAATTGCTTTGTCAATAATAACAGTGCAATAGCGTAAAGTTTCAAGGAGTTGCTTGCAAAGGTTGTTAAAAACAAAAACCCTATTGAAAACGGTAAAAGAATTATTACAAAATTTGACAAAATTATTTATTCGGTTGCACAAACGAATAAGAGCTTGAACTATTTGTTAAAGAACTTAAGTCAAAGGCAATAGAAGGAGTTTGTTGATTATCCAGAATAATTTATGTTGTGTTTCTGATTATTGAAGAATCAGAAACACAGCTCGTTAATACATTGAGATATTTTTTAAATCAGAACTTCGACAGAAGAAATTTTTTTCGCCATTCTGAAAAAACTGTAATCGTGCATATATTTAAACAGAAACAATTGTGAGTATTTTTCAAGCAATCTCACTTCTGCTTGCCAGTAGTAAAAATAATGAAAAAAAATTTTTTATAACAAAGTTTACAGTTTTGTGATGAATTATAATTTAATCTCAATTTTCAAAATTTTTTCGGCTTTAGATCGAACATAAGCACCACAAATACTGTGTTTGAAGTAACTGAAAAATTAGGTCTTTGCTAATTAACAGAACCATTTACAGCCTTATTGGATCTTAAAATAGCATTTGACACAGCAGATCATAGTGTACTGTTGGAAAATTTATCAAAAGACGGTATTAAATGAAAGTTTTTTATCTTATCTGTAAAATTGTCTTAAAGAGTGTCTGCGCAATGTAAAAGTGGGAAGTGATACATGAAGATACATTGAGATGAGCTTAGGAATTCCTCGTTGTTCGGTCTTAGGACCGCTTAAATTTTTATTATACCTGAGTGACATTGAATTTCTTGTTATTAACTCATTGCACTAATCGGCTCGCTATTAATTACAACTTTTCAACAAAATTTAAAGGGCTAACAGTTTGTGCGTCTCATAGCTATCTGAAACAATACTTCAGGGCAACAAATCTCGCGATTAATATCAAAAAATCTAAAGCTGTGTGTTTCCCTCGTTAAATTGAAACTGTATCTCAAAACCACGCTGAAGTAGATTAACGATTGAATAAAAATATTTCTGCATAAAAATGAACAATAACTTTTGTTTCAAAGCACGTACAGATAAATTGACAAAAAAACCTAATCAAACTATCTCGACTTACAGCAAGAATGCGACTTCTATGTCCTTGAAATTATTTGCTAAACTTTTACATCAAGATCTTCAGAACAAAATCCGATTATGTTGTTCCTAATTATGGATCAGTCAGTGAAATAATTTGGAACCTCTGATAAAAACTAAGCAAAAATATCAGACTTATTTTTTCCAAAGATTTCCAGGACTCCCTTCCTGATATCTTTGTTAACTCGAATTTAAAGACAATTTATGATCTATATTTAAGAAAACTTCTCCTGTTTGCATTGAACGCTGCAAACAATATCCACTGGAACAGTATCCAAAACCATCTTATATAATCGGAATCAGGAACAAATAATGAAACAAGACGACCAATGAAAAACTGATATAGCATCAGTATATGCAAAACGAAGAGAGCGCAATTTTCACTACGAAGTAGAGCAAACCGAATGGTTAACTTTTTAGTTTCCATTGATCTGATACCGCAACATTACGAGTCCTACACTGAAACGCAAATCAGAGGTTTTGTAGGAAAGCATCTACATGGGTTGTTATGCAAAATGAGTCTTTATTGGACAAGATTTATCGAAGAAAATTAACGGGGAATACTCTATAAAGCACCGAGTGGTGCTGTCGCTGTGTCATCTTCGTGCATTTGTAGGCTGCTTAGGGGAAACAAAGTTCTGTGAAAAACGTATTGACAAAGTTTAATATATAATCAAGTGTATGCTTCTATTGTATATTTTTAAAAATATATATTTTCTTTGATTATCCGAGAATGCTCGCAGTTAGTTTATTGATCTGGACGATTTTGCCGTTTGATGTCTGTAGAATTTTTTCTTAGTTTTTTTTACCATCGAAGCCTTCACTTTGACTTTTCAAAGAACTCAATACTTTTTGAGCAAAATATTTAGCTCATGTGCTCCACTTTATGGTCTGAATAACTGTTTTAGGAATGTTTTCACTTGACAATTTGAAGCCAATTACTAAAAAAAATTAATATGCCCAGGTATTTTATGCAAAATTTTGTTTGGGTAATATTGCAGTAGTCTTGCTGAAATTTGCCTATCTAGAATTTTCGGTTAAGTTGAACTTACTTTTTTCTCCAGAATAAGTCCTTTTCATCAATGATATCCAATCGAGTTTTCATTTCATTAAAAATCATCATTGCGTTATTCGCCTGTATACCTCTATGAAGTCTTTGGCAAATAGTTTATTTCAAACCTTTCGGAATCTTTTCAGTTCTTTTTTTATCATGTTACTTTTTATGCTAACTCTACCCAAACTACTGTAATAACCCAGCTTGTGGTATATCAAGCTAACAAAGTTGCTACTTCAGCAAAGCTTTGGTGCAACGGTAGCATGCCTGGCCGCAGTTATGGAGATGGCAAGTTCGAGTCCTCTAAGCTTTAATTCTTTAGCAGTATATGGAGGCAGCTAATACCACAGTTCGGTTGTTACACTCCCTATAAACATTGGAAAAACCGAATCTTTTCTGTTGACAAGGTGACTGTTAAGTATACATGCGATAAGCGAGGTATCTAATGCCATTGCAATGCGTGAATTGTCTTTCGTTGACGTCAGCAACGCCCAGAAAAATGCTGCCATTATTCTACATTTGAAGACCCCGGGAGGCGGTGCGACCTGTGGTAAAACTTCTCAAAGTAATTTTCTTTCAATCCATTGCGTTGAAAATTGGACAATTATAGCAGTCAGATGTTCGGGTACAATTTCCATTTTAAGGAACTCTGGTCTGCGCCCGTTCAGATATACAGGCGTCCACCATTAAAACTTTGGTTGCCCCCCACCCAATTTCGATCATTTTTGTCAGGCGAACCGACAACAACATTGATTAACTATAATATGTACTGTTCGGTTTTGACTTCCCCATTAAGGCGGGATATAGTAGTTCCATCCCCGCGTTGTATGGTGATTCTTGAAACAGTTTGTGAACCTGAAATTTCTGTTCAATTCCCCGAAAGAAACTGTAAAATGTTGAAATTTCTTTTGTTCAGGTACGAAGGGCGCGGTGGTAGTGATGCACTGTCTCGAGTGTGATGCTACAATCTTCATCACAAACTTCGCCAATCAGAGTTTAGGTAAAAAGACAATTTGTCTACAGTAAAGTTATCTCAGGCGAGATGTTAAAAAGCACGCAAAAATTCGTTTCATTAATCTAGAGCTTCTCGTCTTACGATAAGTTTTTAAAAATCTAGGAGTCAATATTGACTATGAGCACTCGGCTAATATCATGTCGAGCTATAATGTTTTTTTTTCACGAGCCGAGGTCTAAAAAAGGGTTATTCAATCACACAATTTTTATAACTGGAAAACTTTGTGTGTCTTGACAAGATAAAACAGATTCCTGTCCACGCACTCGTTTTGGTACAATTCTGAAACGTTTTGATGGTTGATCAAAGATATTTCTGTAAATGTATTTTGTGAAACTTTGAGATGTTCCCTGAAACTTGATTTATTTTATGATTGACTAATTATAAACCTTTCCCGAGATAGTTGACTTTTTCGCGGTAATCTCTCCCGACACGATTTCCTCATTTCCCTCTATAGATATTACAGTTTGGCAGGGATGGCAGTGGTCGCTCAAACTCCACAATGATTGTTCCTGTTTTTCACATGTCCCAGGCTGAGATCTCAGACCAAAATCAAGTATGCTCACACCGACCCAGATGGAAACTGTCTATGTCCAGAACGACCCAAAAATAAGGCTCTTATGCCCAGACTTTCATGCGTTCACCAGAATTTCAAAATTTTCTCATTTTCTGGAAAATATCTCAAAAAATAAACACTTGAAGTCGCGAAAGATATGAAAAAATGTTTCAGGATTTATACTGGCGGACGCTGGCTATGATGTTTGGCTTCCAAATGTGAGGGGAACCAAGTACAGCAGAACACACAAAACCCTAAAAGAACGACAGGTACTACGTCATGTCATAATTTTTGATATTATATAGATTTAATTTGTTTTTCTAATTTTTAATTTAAATATTCGATTCAAATGACATATTGGCGTCAGGTATTTCAAATGACGCATAGTTTAAAATTTTATCAAGTAAAATATTATATATAATTTATTGGAAAAAAATATTTTATCCATGTGCAAAAACACTCTTGCTAATTTAGTTCCCCAAGATATTGTGAAATATATTTTTTAAAAGGAAGCCACCTTATTCTTGTGTCAATCGGATTAACTGTTGTCCTACAAAATGTACCTTTCTCTGTTTTTCTTTAGTTTTCATTTCCAAAAAAAACAAATCTTAAAGCTAAGTTGATTAATTGCTTAATTTTTTGTCAAGCTAAAGTAGTCGAGAGAACAAAAAAGGTAATTTGAATGTAATTAAGGTAATTTGAAAATAAAATATATTTCTCGAGCAATAAGATGCGAATCACCCTCGTGATAAAGGAGTACCAAGCATCAATTTTTCGCAAAATGTGTCAAATAGTGGCTATGAAAAATGCCGAAAGTTATTTAAAGTTATTGCTTAAATTTCCTCATCGCCAACTCATAATGAAATTAAAAAAGACAATATTGAATTATTTTTGATTTTTTCGTTTTCGTCGATTTTTTTATAGATATTAAAATGTTTAATGAATTAGCAATATTTTCACGGATGTGGCACGTTGGATTGTGATTTATTTCTGACCTTGTGTTTGTTTGCATTATACCAAAAATGTTTATGATCAATCATTCCCGGACTAGACCTTTTGCTCACTATTAAAGCTTGGTTTCGGATTGAATATATGGGACATTTTCAGTTGACATATGCTCATATAAGAAATAGCTTGATCAAATTTGCAATTTCTTAAATCTTGAAGTGCATTAATTATAAATAGTTTCTTCTCAAAACTCTAACTGCGCAAAAATGAAGATTTGTCAGGTCTTGACCAAGACTTGACTTAGACTTGAGACAAGTCTTGAGCAAGCCTTGACCTGTCTTCAATTGAAATTCATTCCGGGTTATTTTGGTGAGTGGCCGCTGTGAAAAGACAAAAAGTCTTTCCTTCAAAATGGACATAACCGACAATTGTTTGTTTTTCAACGGACACGATGAAGTTTTCGAAACATCTTGGAATCTTGGTGTTTTTTTTAAAGAAAATCTCAAAAAGTATTTTTTTGGAGATTTTGTCAATTCAATGTCAATTTTATTGCGTGCACTTAAACATTGCGTGCGCTGAAATTTTAGAAAAAGGAAAGTCTCATTGTATACGAATCTGCATGCACTGTGCACGAAAGCGATAATAATTTTTTGTAGAAAATCAGTTTTGCAAATGTTTGTAACTTCTCTGCAAAATTTTTATAAAAAATTTCATTAATTTTTTTGATTTTTTGTGTTTAGTGGGAGTTTTGGGAGTGGACGTGGGACGAAATAGCTTACTATGACTTGCCAGCAGTGGTTGATTACGTAACCAATTACGTAAACGAGACAAAGATCAGCTATGTCGGATACTCACAAGGAACTATGAGTTAGTAACAGAATAAGAGCACTCTAAGAAAAATGAAAGAAAAATAACTAATTCAGAATCTTTTAGCTTCAGTGTTCATTTGTGTAATGATGTACATGAATTCTAGATCGGTTAATGCGACTGTACAATTATAGGCAGAAGTTACTAGTGGAGGTAAAAACGGTCCAGTGAACTAAAACTTGGTACATCTTGATAAGAAACATACTAAATCTTGGTAAATCTTGCCAAGATCTTGCCATGGTACTTACCAAGAAAACATCAAGATATGTACGAACTTGCAAGTTTTTGCAGGGCTGTCAAGAAACAAGATCTTGGCAAGACTTTCAGGAAAGATTGACCATGACATGGCAAGATATATCAAGTATTAAAAATTCAATAGCACCCAAAAACACCGGTGCAGTTAGCAATTATATTGAGATGATGCAATATTTCAACTCCTCATTTGGAATTTATTTTCTATTTCAGTTGGATTTGCTGCATTCTCTTACAACTACCAACTGGTGTCCAAAATCAAGTTCTTCGGTGCTCTTGCCCCCGTAGCTCAGATCGGAAGCACAACAAGCATTCTCAAAGATTTCACGAGCCTCGTGGAAAAGGCCAAATTAGGTATACGTCATTGGTTTCTCTAACTTGCAAAATCATTTTAAAAAACCTGCAAGAATCCTGCAATATATTGAACCCCCAATAATATTAGTCACCTGTTTATCACAAACAACGGGTTAGTTGGTCAAGCTAGAAAGAACAATTGTAAGCAATAGCTAGCCATACGTATGTTAGAAATATCGTCTTTAAACATTTTTTGCAAGCGATCTCCGGTGCTTTTTCTCCTCAATTTTCCTTTTGGTTGTTGAACAGGAATTAAGCTCCCCCAGAGTCCTTCAAAACTAAAGTTGAATTAAATACCTCGGCGTCTGCTACGTTTAAAAAATTGATAACTTTTGTTAGAATTTTCGAGTATAATTATCGATATTTAGCTAGCTTCGCCTCTATCACTTGCAGCAATGCCTTTGGAAGCATGTTAAGAGACAAAGACAGTCACATTTCCTAACATTTATTTAAAAAAGTTTTGTGTACAAATTTTTCTATATTGAACTTCTTTTTTCAATTCGGTCAGTACCTAGAATTGCTCAAAAACTGCAACAATAAAATGTTTTATGAAAAGAAAAACTGAAAACTTCGGTTTACAAGACCTGACTACGTTACAAATGTGTTTTTAAACTAATACAAAATTAAGTGGGGGTTTTTATGTGGTTTTTTTTCCGAGACCGGTTTTGCTTCATATAATTATAGAACAATTAGTAACGTTTTAGCAACACACATTATCCTGGCTATATATTTATGAAGTACGCAACGTTGCTGCTCTAATTCCCTCTCAAAAACTGACCAATTATTGATAACTGTCTAAAAGTAACGCTCAGGCTGTAAAGAATCATGTTGCTTACAATTTTGAACAAGTTGATATCTTTGAGTTGAACATAGTGAGATATTTGCAGTTTTTGAAACAATCTGGGTAGTTGTGGGCATCTAAATGTGGGAATATATCTGCGAGGCTGGCCTTTTGACAGATTGCCTTAAATTTTAAGAAAATAAGAAATGACGCAATTTGCAGAAAATTTAGTTTAAATGGAGTTTAGAATTTCATGGGTAACTCTCTACAGTTTCTATCCCAAAAGTTAACGATTTAAATATTTGACCCAAATTTCGAAAAAAATTAGTTGGCTTTTCCCGCAACATATTGCTAAAAAGCTTTTGGTCCGCTTGGTTAATCTTTGAAGATTAGAACCTATTTTATAAACCTTTTGTAACAAATTCTATAGAAAAAAGAAGACTTCAGGCAATTTAGAGTTCTCAAAACACCAAAAAAAAATAAAATTTGAAAAATTTATTCTTTCCTGAGTTCTAAAGTTGTTTTTGCCACAAAACTTCCTTATTATATCAATTTTCAACATTTCAGTATTCTGAAATCCGCGGAGACGTAAAAAAATTGGTTTTTTTTGAAAGAACATTAAATCAGTCAACAACATCTTTGAAAAATAAAGGCGGAAAGTTTTTTATCTTAGTTTATTTCCTTATATTATTAAAGCATAGCGTTCGAACTAATCTTCCTAATCATAATAAATCACGGAAGAAAATGAGAGAGGACCGCCAAAAACTTGACAAAAAACAAATAAATGTTCACAACTTTTTTATTGAAAGTTAGAAGAAGAATAATTTTCTACTCTGTTTTTTTTTAAATTGCTCTTAAATATCTTGATTCTGTGGGCGTTTGTGTAAATTGATAAAACTAAGTGGTTAAATAATTGTAGGGGTTCCTTGTTTGAAAAACAAAAGTTTTTATGAAAGATGAAAAAGGACATTTTCATTTTCTTTTCGGTTCACATAAAAATTGAACAATTTCTACTTCCTTAAAATTTCCCGAAGTGTGAAAGAAAAACAATCATAAATTTTACTGACAACCAATATGCCTCAGAGCTACTAAATAGGAGCCATTATAAACATTATAAACAGCCTTTAGCGTTCTTGTACACGTTAGACACAAGTAGAGGTAGAGCAGGAAAAAGCAGTCAGAAATCTTTAAAAATTAGAAAAGAAGTTTTATATGTGCTAAAAATTGCGGTTTTCAACGCTTAAAAACAAAATTGGTTTAACGTCTATTTGGTAACACTTTTGAGAGATTTTCCTAAAAAATGAATTGGCCCTTATGCTCATCAAACATCAGTAATGACAAGTTTTTGAAAAGAAATTCAAGGTGTTTTCTTCAAATTATAGAATAAATTTTACAAATATCAATACAGTTGTCTCAAAATTTTTAAAAACTATCAAATAAAACAGACAAGACCTAAATGAGCGATGACGCAGCATGTGTCATGATCATTTCCAAAGATTAAATTTAAAACTTAAGGAAGATAAGTTGTCAAAATATCAACATTGTTAAATTTTTTTTGTTGGGGTTTTTGTTTTTATGATTTTCATTGTGTGTGTAATGTTTGTTGAGTGTATGTTTATATGGTTTCTCAGTGTCTAAGTCTTTCAAAATGACCTACACTTATCTTTTTATAGTGTTTTCAGTAGTTTTTGTTTGGTGGCCAAAAACTTCTGGCATATTTTTAGTTCAAACAGTAGAAGTAATTTTCTTCAATGCATACGTTTGTGTGAGTGTGTAGAACGTGTGGGTAGCAGCGAGGAAAACACCGAAAAAAATACCAGTCAACAAATAATGGAGCATTTGGTCATCAGAGATCATTAGAGCGATTGTCAGCTGTCATTATTATTTGGCTTGGTAGCTTTCAGTTTAGAAACTGAATTAAGTATTGTTTTATATCCTAGCACAAAATGTGCACCAAATTTGAACACTTTTTGCAGCTTAGCAAAATTCTTTCCGTTTCGATCTCTTCTTGAGACTGAAATTATTTATTATTATTTTTCTCGTTTCAATCTCGATGTGCGTCAACGGCGGCTATTGTCCTGCAATCTCTTGCTAGCTAAGTTTTAAATCTTTCTGTTACGCATCTGTGCGCTTTAAAAATCTGTTTGTTTCATTAGGCTCATGAAGCATAAAAAATGACAAAATTTTCCGAAAAAAATTTATTTGAAAATTTAGTGCTAAAATTATGCTTACCGATATGATGGCCTCAAGAAGTTCACGCAAAGTTTTTTGAAAAAAAGGAGACATAATCGAACGGTGACAAAACTTAAGGAATATCAGTTGTCAAAAATATCAATATTGTTAAATTTTTTTGTTGGGGTTTTTGTTTTTATGATTTTCATTGTGTGTATAATGTTTGTTGAGTGTATGTTTATATGGTTTGTCAGTGTCTAAGTCTTTCAAAAATGACCTTTACTTATCTTTTTAAAGTGTTCTCAGTAGTTTTTGTTTGGTGGCCAAAAAACTCTGGCATATTTTTAGTTCAAAGAGTAGAAGTAATTTTCTTCAATGCATACGTTTGAAGAATAGTTGTGAAATATTAGTTGTAGCCGGATACTCACAACGGTTTCTCTGACATAAATTCAGATTTTTTTCGCGACTCTGAGAGGTACGTTGAAACATACTCTGCTAGGCACAGACTCGCACGTGCCATTTTGATAGTTATTCAGTAGATTTGATGTCTTTTCGACGTTTCTTATTAACAGTAGTCTGGTCTTATACTGTTTCTTGTTGTCATGGGTAAAACTGTGTTTTACAAATTCCTACACGCTCAATATTTCTCTCGTTGTTTCTGTTCCAGGTCTTTGTTTAAAACTGCTTACGATCGGGCCATTACAGACCAAATTTTTGTATGATTAGACCCATCCATTATAAGAAAAAAATATACGAGATTGGTTTGTTAAAGTTTGGCCTGGTTTAATTTAGACAAGCGCTAAAAAACAAGAAGGCAGCTCAATTTAGTTGAATACTTATTTTGAGTCATCGACTATCACATGGAAAAGCAGATACTAGTGGCGTGATAGACGAGAGACGAGGTGTGTGATTAACACGCCAATGATTGAGACTTCAAAATCCTGCCTCGTGAAGCTATCTGTGTGAGGATGAGCTCTTACTTAACCATAGCTTCAGGTTGACCATAGCCTGACCAATGTTGGCTGCAATGATTGTGGTACCACGTGATGGTGGTACCATTGCTCTTTTTAAAGAGCAATGCAGCTCATAAAAAGAATAGTCTGAAATGTTGAGAGTAATAAGAAAAAGGGCAGCTGAGAAGAGGCCGAATTCGCCTAATGCTCTTCCGCTACGATTACGCAGGAACCAAAACTATTCTTATTTTTTATTATACTCGATAAATATGTGCTTTTAGGCCGCTCTTATATAAGTGCTTTGCAATACTCATTTGTCTTCCTTAGTATAAGTGTCTTGCCCTTCGTACTCTCCAGCTCGCACTAGCAAAATCTCACGGTTGACTTTTTCTCAAGTGTCAACAAAATATGCCTAACTTTATCCTTTTGATTCGCTCAATAAATTAGATTATAACCACTATTACCCGGGTCGAGGTTTCATCGAATAGATAATGTAAGAATTGCTGTGAAGAGCGGTGAAAAAACAATTTCACCACAAAGCGCCCGCATCTTTTAGCGATCAAGGCAGTAAACTTTTGTAAGATTTGCGCAGCGAATATTTTTTAGCGGTTTTTAGCGGTGAATTATTTTTTTTTCACCACTGCCAACGCATTCACCGTTATTGTTACTTCTTTTTTGCATTGTTTTCTGCGGTGAAGATATTTGGTAAATTTAGCGGTAAATTTTTGTAAGATTTGCAATTCTTAGCGGTGGATTATATTTCTCACCGCATTCACCGCACTCAACGCTAAAAAAATGCTATTCTTAAATTTTTTCACCGCATTTACCGCAATTCTTAAATTTTTTTAGTGATTTTCTAGCGTTGACACCTGACCTGGGTCACTTCCCTCGCGCCTTTAACCCAGCGCTAGGGCAAGCGCCCTCTTGTCAAGTCACTGAGTACCAAATGCAAATAAATTTCACGCTCTATCATATAATTGGCTCACGCATGATATGAATCAAATTATCGAGTCATGATCGCTTAATTTTTTGCTTTTTTAAGCCTCTTTTTATAATGTTTGACAGAACTGAGAAATTAACTGAAGATCGCCAGAATTTGAATCGGCGCAGTTTAGTTATGATCAGAACTTGGTTCGCTACAATTCATATATAATCAAAATTTTTCTCGTTCTAGTTAATTTAGGATCAGATTTTGGTTTGATCAAGTTGCTGATGATCAGAATTTGGCTAATTAAACAGCTGTTCAAAATATTGCAAAATATTGCGATCATAATTTAGCAGACGTTGTATCTTTCTCACTGCATTAATAAACGCACATTAAGCCCAACCGCAAGAAAATTTACAAAAGCATTATCAACCCTAGTGATGACCGGATTCAAATCTTGCAAGAATCTTGCAAGATGATTCATACACAAAGCCTTAAGGGAAACGATTGAAAATAATTTTTAGTATACCATTTCCTGGGCTATGGATTGTTCTTTCCTCCCACGTACTTGATGAACTTTGCCGAGGCTGAGATATGTAGTAATGTGGACATCTTGTTCAAACCTGCCTGTGTGGAGGTGTACTACTTAGTGGCTGGGAATGAGGACACGAGACAGTTGAACACATCTAGACTTGATGTCTATTTCAGTCACACGCCCAGTGGGACAAGCTATCTGAATGTAAGTGGAACAAGTAAGCCCTATCGGGAACTCTTGTCACCCCACGGTAGGGTGGCCTCCGTATTGGCCGACAAGGCGTTTAGCCGACAACCAAAAAATGAGAAATTTAACCGACAATTTAAGTAAAATGAGCATTAAAACTTATTCTGAAGCTGTGATTGGCCTATTTAAAACACTATTTCGTAAGCGGACAAATATACCGCAGTTTTTTTCATCAAATAGTAACGAAGGTCTATTCGTGGTCGGACCGTATTTACCGCATCTGGCCACGCCTCCCTTACTAGAGTCCCAACTTCGGCGATAGCGAAAATGGCAGACGTGCCAAAATACAGGCTTTTCAGTTTCAGCAAATTAGAGATGGGGAATATATTCTTCTTGTTTCTGATTGGCTAAGCGCTGAACAATTCGCTTGCCATAATTTCCGCGTTAAAAGATACAGTGTTTCAGATGGAGCTAAAAAAATTGAAGACGATCCAAAATATAACAAATTTATGACTGACCAATCAAACTTGAGAAATTCTAAAACCCTTTCCTGATTGCGCACAAAATCCAATGTCTTAAGATTTGATGTAAAATAAAAAAGATCAGGTATGGCATTAATCAAAACAAAAACATTTTTTTTGGGAGTAACAGGGTCCTACATTTGATTGTGATAGCTTCATATCAAGTCACACTTGCCGATGGGGCAGGGCATTGGCCGCAAGGCATGGCCGAACGCGGTGGATTTCATGATCAAGCATTCATTTTTCGTTGAATGTAGGCTAATTGAACGCCTAAATTAATTGCAAGATTTTAAAAATCTCGACCAGTCAGAATTTTTGATAATTCTTTATATTGGCATGTTTATCTGTTGAAACGCTACAACCTCAAATATGCCTAGAAATCATACCTGACCAAAAGCAACATAAATTTAGGTATCTAAAGTGATTCATAGGTAACAGCGACGGGAGTTATCTGTTTCCTGTAGTTCTCTTCTGATAGATTGCGTTTTCGGTGTGATGTACTAATTAAATTTAATTGTGTTGTTTCTTTTAAATTAAAATTTTATCTGCAATCCTGAGTTTTTTCTCATAAGATTTAGGACTAGGATAGGAACGGATTTTTTGTTACAAAACTAGGAGTAGAAATGGCTTTCGCGGCTTTTCTTTGTTTAGGGTAGGTTAAGAAGCAAAAAATGGCCGTACTGTTGTTAATCTTGCAAGAACTTGCAAGAGGATGTTAATCTTGCAAGGTGTTGCATGATTCTTATCATCCTAAATCGACTAGGGTTGACATCAAGTTCCCAGGTACCGCTGATGTACGGCCGCGGCCCGCTAAGCATGGTCCAATTAATCAAGTATTCTTTTAACAAATTAAGCTATGTTGACTATCATATAAAGGAGTGCTCAATGTTATAACACTGACTATTGTTCAATTAACCAATCAGATTGGTTTAAAAGCCTTTATTTTGGAACTACTCAATTTTTACCCACTCCTTTTAAGTTGCGCAAACTTTTTCAGTCGAAAAAAGTTACGCCGTTTTGCTGATTTATGAAAAGAATTCTGTTTGGCATATTTTTTCTTCTGAAAATTTTAGTCATGGTTACTTGTGATCTAGGAACATCATTTGTTTTCACCTATGGAAATAAGAATTGGGCCTGTTCTATGAATAGATAGCGCTATTCAATGAAACAAGTTTGATCCATCGTTCATTACTGTCAAAGATTTTGTAAAAAAAATTTAATATCTAATTTGACGAAATATGTTTAGTTGAGGTTGTTTTAAGAGGATATCCAGAAAAATGGAACAAAATTGAAAATTTCCGAACTGACTTTGTGATCTTATTGAATACCCGAAAAATTTTGAAATCAACTAACAAATACCAATACACTTCTTTAAATTCATTTACATAATTTGAAAACATTTTGCTTTCCCTCCCTTCCCTTCTGTTCTTATTAAGTCTTTTCGCAAATTGGAGACCTCGTCTAGGATGAAAAAATCGGAAAAGAGAATAATTTTGCAAGAAATCTCAAAGACTGTGTCAGACATTATAATGCTAACCTGATTTGTTCAACGAAGTTAAAAGCACCTGTGTAGATTCATGTATTTAATTTTTCTCTTATAAATCTTGACACTGCAATGAAAATTACCAATATTTGTTGTGAGATAAGTACGTTCTAGTTTGAGCAGTGCAATTCGTGAGTCAAGTTTCAAAGGGTCTAAGCAGATGATAATACTATGAATTACACCAACTAGTCTAAATGTGTCGAGCTTGCGGGTATCCCATCTAGCCCATTTTTTTAATAGCCGCCCTCATCTTCTCATAGTCCGTTCTTGGTCTAGTAATCTGTTTAGTCAATGAAAATTCTTTGAATTTTACGTCAGGACTTGTCCTGTTATGTTATTTTACTTCGTCAAACTTCTTTTCGCTTTACCATTTTGCCGCTTTTTCGACATTTTGCGTGAAATCTTTTTGACTTCTCTAGGCTAGTTTCTCTCTTCTCTCATTCTGCTAAAAGTGAACTTTAACATCAGTTGCTAAGCAAAGCAATTCAAAATGAACAGAGTCGGTATAAAAAATTGAAGTCAGAAATAGAAATGGGATAAACCCATAAAGCCCAATTTTAGATGCCCGCTATTTGAACGTCGTTCCTATAAGTCTTAGTTACCACCTCTCATGCTTATTGGTGTTAATAGTAGCCCCTGAATCCTCTCTCTAAGAAACAGAAGTATGTTCAACTACGAAATGCCATCAAAATAAATCGGACTTAAAAAATATTTTTGTACAAAAATCTTTTTTTTTTCAATATATTCTATTCGTTCAATCCCAATCATGCTTATTGGAATCAACGGCGGCTATTTTCCAGCAATCTGCCGGGTATGTTTCTTCTTTGTTGTTCCTCTAAGGCTTTAGCTCTTAGCTCTCTATAGCTAAGTTTAAATTTCAACAAATGGAGGTTTTCTTATAGACTATTTCAAACTTATGTTATGCTCAATTTAAACAAGTTTGTTCTCTCTCAACCTTATTACAGTTTAAAATGAGTCTATATTTTTTGTCAATAAAACTTAACGCCAATTCAACTGAGGAGGGTCTGTAGTTTTCCATTCAAAACCCGAAACAAGGGATTCAAAAAATTCAGCTCGTTCAACAAATAATTGGTTATTTGTAGGTGGACCACTACGCTCAACAGGTGGACAGTGGGGTGTTCCAGGCGTATGACTGGGGAAGCAGGACTAAGAACAAGAAGCATTACAACCAGCCCACTCCCCCTGTCTACAGTGTCTGGAATGTCACAATACCAACTGCATTATTCTCCGGAAAACAGGTACCTTTGTGCTCACACAGTAGTTTTAAGACGACGTTCATTCGAGACAACTTGTGGAAATTTGACAGATTTTACCAATAAAACAAAAAAAATCTTTTATTAAAATTAGACGCTTTTTCCGGGATTTGAGAATTTTGGAAAAAATGAAATTTAAAATATCTAGTTGAAAAAAGTGTAAGAAAACATACAGGGAATAAAAAATGAAAAAAATCAATAAAAATATATTAAACTAGACATACAGAAGTAAATTAAGAAAGACAAGCAATGAAACTGTATTAGACAAGGAGGCTCAGTGATGTGCTTTCGCACATAAAGTTCCGACCCCGCTCTTCCGCATTTTTGACTGAACTTTCTACCCAATTAGGAAGAAGTAGAAAACTTTCAAAAATTCACGTATTGTTCAGCAAACCACTAATTGGATAAATTAATGCCGCATTAGATGGCCAATGAGACCTGCCTTTAACGAGAATACCAGACAAAACAAACGTGAAATTCAAATAAAAAACAAACCTTAAGTACATCCGAAAGTCGATTTCTATATAAAAAAGAAGACACAGTAATAAACTCAAAACGGCATTAGATAAAACCTAAACAATACCACTTAAGCTGCGCAACACAAAAAACCATACGACCTGGCCTCAATGAGACTCTGTAACAAATCGACAAAAACAGAAGAAAGGACAAAGTTGAAAATAAGCTTCGATTTTTGAAAACCAATAATTTCTAAGTGATTAAAACCGTTGGATATCAACTGAAATTACTGAAAAGTTTCATTTCTTCTTGAGTTACAATTGTGGGAGCAATTGAGACCACTTCGTTTATACCTCATGAAACATGCCAGTATCCAGTAAATGTCGCCCGACTACGAAAGAACTAAAAGTTCAGGCACATTTTTTCAAATATAAAATAATTTAACAAGAAAACGGTATCGCAGCCGTTAAAACCAGAGGCAATGCATTGAAAACATTAAGTTGGTTTGACTGTTTTTTCTGTTTCTTTGAACGTAAAAAACACCCTATTAGAGCAATAGTATCGCAAGGAAACAAAAAAGCAGCCACAAAATTAGTAGATGTCTAGAAATCCCCTTTTTTAAATGAAATTTTCATATCAAAGCCAACAAAACTTCAGCTCGCCAGAAGGAAGTTGCAACCTAAGTTTTTCGATACTAGGTATACATTGACGAAAGTAAGACAAAAGTGACGAAGTCAAAAATTTCCTTGAGTTTTTAAAGCAAATTTTTTCGAAAAAAAAAATAAGATTTCAACTAAAACTAAATCGGATCATCTTGCGACTTTTTACAAAAAACCAAGAGGGCTTGCTCTTAGTGAGACTAAGTCGTAGGGCTACAAAATACAAAAAAAAACAAATACGGACACATCTCAAAATTTCACAAACAACTTGACGATACTACAGTTTTGAAATCAATTAAACTGTATAAGCATATAACCAAAAGGTATAAACATCAGAAAAATTTTGGCGTGGTTCAATAAAAAGATGATAAGAAGTGTAAAAAATGAGATTAATTAACATGATGACATTATCAATAACAAAAAATGTTTGTTTAAGTTTTTTTTCAATCTTTGAAATCATTAATTTAAAAGTCAATAAAACTTTAATTAATAATTGAAACCATTAAATTGATTCAATTAAAACTCTAGAGGACAGCTTTGTGATTATTAACGGAAAGTTGTGAATATCTAAAAAAAGACGACAAATACTGGTAAAATCTAAATTTTCTAATAAATTCTGCAAGAGAACGATATCCCAGGCTTTAAAATCATCATCAAAAGCCTTTACATAATGTCCAATTTCTCTAAATGAAAAACGGCTTTTTAATTGATGCATTTAATTTTCATGTAAACAGAGAAGAGCATAAAAATGCGCAAACATTTAATAATCACAATCTTACCAAAGCCAAGAAACCGTTAGTTATGAGTTGAACTAACAAATAAATCTAATTTTTTTCACAAAAAAGAGAAGACAGACTTGTCTTTACTTCACCATTTTTGAAAATTAACAGAAATGAGATATAAGGATGCATATTTCAAAAATTCTCTGATAATTTCTTAAAACTAATATATACAAAGTCTTTAGAGCACTCAGATATCAAATCAAACCAGTAATTTTGTATCAATGACAACAAACAGATTTTTAATTAATGGTTGAGACCAGGTCAGTAGACTGTAAAGAACAAAATCAGGCAAAATACAGGAAGTCTATATAATTTTGCAAAAACAAATTGCAAAGCCATAAAGACCTGATATATAATATGTTGTCTTTCTTGTTGTCATTGTTGCCGGTAATTAATATAAAGGAACAAAAAATACAAAAATCATTTGAAAAAAGATCACGCCCCATTACATTTTAAGATGAGAAAAAATTTTAAGATAAAAGTCCATGAAGTGAACAACGCCAGACCTCATGTAGCTGCACGTCCAACTAAAACACCTAGTGGTCACAAATATTTGAGTAATAGATCAACTGGCGAACGAAATTTTACAAAATAATAAAAATAAATGAAGCATTTTGGACAGAGCAGTTAAACTAGAGAAAAACGGGCAAATTTTTAATTCAAGAGTTCTCTTATAGGAAACAGAAGTTAAAAAACCCTCTTTTGCACTTTAAGAATATTTTTTAAAGGTTTGCATTTTGGCCAAACTCAAAGAAAGTGGAGGAAAGAAAAGTAAAATTATACTTTTCTTAGACAAAGACTTGAAATTCAAATAAATCAGCAAAAACTTTACCTGGATAATACGGAAGAAACCATTAAGAATATCTCTTCTATTGTTAAATTTGAATCCAATATAACTGTTGTTGATAATAAGAACAAAATTAAGCTTAATTGGGGAAAAATTTTGTAAGAAACTTATGGAGAATAAGAAGGAAAACAAGATCGGTCTACCATTCACAAAAGTTTAAACCTCGATAAATCCTTGGAGAAAACGAATTTCAAAAAATCATTTTGACTATATAGTCTACGTTAGACAGGTTTTCAAATGAGACTACTCACAAATTTGTACTATAAGTATATCGATCGGCTAAAATTGACTTAACAAAAGAATCCCGTTTGAGTATATAGTTCCTTCCCCCACTAATGTGAGGTTTGAAAAAAAACAAAAAAAGATTTATCAGTATCACTTAGTAAAGCGACCAGTTAACTTTCCCAGTACAAAAGTGTATTTTTTTGGTTATTAAATTCCGGAAAAGCTGTAAAAAAAATCTACTGCAGTTTCGTTTTTCATATTTTATTTCTGATAATGAAAGTTCAGTAAAACGTTTACAATACTTATTCGTTCTGTGTCTCCAGAAACTCAAAATACTCACAAAACGTTCCCATCTCATACATTTTAAGCGGAAGTGAAAGACATCATGACAAAAATTGAGGGAAGACAAAATAATTGGAACACGAGTTGTTCAAAGTGAACACCCCAACAACAAATTTTGTGCTGAGAATTTAGGTCATTCCCAATATAGCACAGATTAAGTGGTCAAATAACGTACAGCCCTACCCTACCCCTCCCCAATTACGGGAAATTCATCACAAAGGGTGGCTAAAATGTGGTGGGTGCTATAATGGAAAAGGCCCTAGAAATTTGATAGATTTCAATTTTTCGATCAGAAGACATTGATTTAGTGGAATGCAGGACTGTTGAGTGCATTGTTATCAAAAAATCAATGGAATACTCTACGTTCTACAGCAACAACAAACATTTTTCTGGATCTCAAAGTATCATGTGGCGATAAGAATCTCGATTTCAAATAGTGGCTATATGATCATTTTTAATTCATGGTTGAGACCATTTTTCTCGATCTCAAATTTTTAAGATTCGAATTTTAAAAATTTGAGATCGAGAAAAATGGTTGTCGTAGAATGTCCTCCATTTATTTTTTTGCTTTATAAGGTTTATTAATTTTCGAAAGTACTTTAAATGAGTTATTTTAGAAGCCTACGGATCAATGAATAGGGGGCCAACCAAACACCGTTTAACCAAACAAACATTTCATATTTTTCAGGATTCGCTGGCTGACCCTCAAGATGTTAGTTGGCTGGAATCACAACTTCCAAACATGGTGTTCAGCAAACAATACGACCAGTTCAACCATCTCGACTTCGCCTGGGGTCTCAATGCTCGTTACTCTGTCTACTCCGATTTAGTCAACTTGTTGGACATGTACGTGTACGAAAACTAATATCACAAAGGCCCATTAATATTATGGAAACAACACGTTGGAAAGATCTACAATATATGTTGACCAACAGAACATAGTATGAGAGAAAATATCAGACTTGTTAATGCCACTTTATGACAATAAAAAATATCCAAAATGTCAAAACTCTAATTTACACGCTGCTAAAGGTACGGTTATTGTATCTTTAACTTTGAAAATAATTTCCAATTGAGTTCTTAGTGCGTAGCTGTTTCCTTTTCCCGAGATAAGACATGACCAACCCGAATTTTTCCTTTTATATCGTTATGTTGGTAGATGTATATGTCGTATTCAAATCTTAAAGCCATTGGCAGCGTATAACAAGCATTTGGTTCTATTATTATGAAAAATGGCTAAAATTATCATTGTTCGCTTAAATACAGTCTTAACTAACCCGTTTTTTAACCGCAGCACAGTTAAAAGAACCCTTCTGCATAGCCTTACTTCATTATCGATTATCTGAATATACGTCATTGTCAGCCACTCTGCTTTCAGTCGTGAGAATGAATGGAAAAAAACAAAAAAATTAGTTCAGCTTTATTTTGCTTGTGCTAATATTTAAGTGGCAATTGAGAAAGCAGCGCATGATTCTTGAGCTGATTTCACACCTTCAGATCAAAATGTTTTGAGGCGTTTCTGAAAAAAGAGAAAATTTGACGGTCAGCCTGACAGCATTAAACAAACAATCCCATAGAAGGGGGAAAGGCTACTCGGTAATTTACACAATGTTCTGACACCGCTTATCCACAAGTTTAGCCTAATTGTACACCAAATGAGGAAGAGGCAGAAAACTTTCAAAAATCTCACCTTTTGATAAAAAAATTAGTGTATGAATGAAATTTTCCTTCCAAATAAATTCACTTCGTAAAGTGAAAAATGCCAAATTAGTGGGCCAATGAGAACTGCCATCATTAAGATTAAAAGTAAGACAAACGAAAAAGGTCAAATATCAACAACAACAAACATTTACAAACAAAACTGAATGTACACTTTTTTTTGAAAAAGTTACATAATAACAAAGTCAAAAGAGCCTCAAATAAAACCTAAATTAAACAAATTAGTTTGTACTTCACAAGAGAGAACATGTGCCCAGTACTTGATGAGACTCAGTAACAAGTAGACAAAAGGAGCAAAAACGGCAAAATTAAAATTTACGATTATTTTATTGAAAACAAATAGTTTCAAAAATTGAAAACATACAGATATCAATTTGAAACTTAAATGATGTTTATTTTCAGGAATAGCTCAAAGTGAAGACACTGTGACCTGTCATTGTCCAGCAAATGTCTTACGTCGACAAAAACGAACGACAAGAAAAACAAAAATTTTATTAAGTTTCTACGAAAACGGCGTCGAAGCCATTAAAACCATAACCTATTCCGTAAAGTAAGATATAATCAACTGCATCTTCTTTGAACACCAATAAAGATATTTGTGACCTCTGAGAAAGGCGACTAGGTAGAAAGTATTACAAAATGAAGGAAAAACGAAAAAAGGGATTAGTTAAATAAAGTTTTGTTTTTTTTTTCAAAAGCAATCTTTTCAAACACAAAAAGGCTTCATCTAGCAATGGATATCAGTCAATTGTTTCCTTAGTTTATGCAAAGGAAGCCATTGAGATCTGCTTTTAGTCAGAATGTTTCATATGTCGACAAAAAGATCAATAAATAGAGCAAAAATATAAAATTAAATTATTTTTTTCTGAAAAGTGCAATCAAAGCAATTAAAACAATTAGTTACTAAAAACCCCATACATGTTCAATTCTTTAGACAAACACAACAGCAAAGTAGACAAAAACAACAGCAAAGTCCAATTTTCAAATACATATTGAACAAATTCGGTAGACAAAAACAACAGCAAAGTCCAATTTTCAAATTCATATTGAAATGCATCAGCAAAATCCAACTTTAAAATACATCCAAGTAAAGAAAGCATTCAACTGTCAACTGAAGTCAGTAAAATAGGTTTCTATGTTGTTCTACAGGAAGTTGCTAAGACCTGCAATTATCCAAAATTTATCATACGACTACAAAAAGTAAGACAAATGAAGACAAAAGTCAAAAATCAAATTAATCTTATCCAAAAAACCTGTATCGAAGCCGTTAAAAAAGGCGAAACTCTAAAAACACTAAATATAATCAATTTTCCCTGTCTTCAACACCAACAGTTTGGGAAAATTTAGAGCATAAATCTTGGTCTCCTCGTGACTCAATCCTGGCACTCCGGTGAAGGCGCTTTCATTTCAGGCGACTAAGTCACTGAAGTGACTAAGATTTATATTTTAACATATACCTAATTAAAACTGAAACCAAATTCCTTTATGTAGTAAACTGCTGTCAATAGAGCTTGGCTGCTTAAATTCGTGAAAGCAAGAGCAATTGAGATCACGTAACTGAAAAAATCAAAAACAGTCAAGCAGTAGTTTTGCAAAAGCGCCTCCCACTACTAGACTGATTGCTTCAATTAACGTTTGAGAGACATTAAGATTTTCTGAAACAAAAGATGGTTTTGCCTGACGCAAAATCATGAGCTTACTAGCCTCACAAGATGATTGTAGCGGCTGTCTTTTTTCATTTTCTTTACATAGGAGATTAGAAAAAACTTCCATAGGTCTATGTGCGAAATTGAGACCTGTTATTATCCAGACTACATGTGCGTCAAAAACAAACGACAAATTCAGACGAGAAACCAAAAATTTCACTAAATTTCGCCTGGAAACGGCGTCAGAGCCGTTTAAACCATATTATATTCCGTAAAAATTAGGTTGTAACTAAGTGCGCGATTTTTGAACAACAATAATGAGATATGCGACCTCTGAAAAACAATACAAAATCACAAGCATTAAAAAGGGTACATTTTCATTTTTCAAAAGAAATAAAATTCAGAGACATAAAAACATTAGTTTTCAAATGAATTATTTTGATAGTTTCTTTTGTTTCTAAAACCATTGAGATCTGTCACTATTCAGAATATGTCACACGTGGACAAAAAAAAAACAAAAAATTGACAAATTTCAAAAAAAGAATAAAATTTTTCTGAAAAAAACGTTTTTGAATTCTTTCAAACAATGAGCAATGCACAAAAAACGGCGGCAAGGATAAATTGAGCTTTTCCTCAGTCCCAATAATTGGTATGCGACCTGTAAGTACTGAGACTAGGTAACCAGTAGACGAAAAAAACAGTAAAATGCAAATTAGAAAAAAATCTGTACATAATTTTCCAGATCATTTGACTTCGGAATCAAGAAAAACATTACTTGTCAACTCAAATTAGTATACAGGGTCTTTTGTTCATTCATACAAAGCCGCAAAGATCCAAAGATCTGCTTTTATCCTGAGTTTCTCTTACGACTACAAAAACCACCGACAAATGTAGACAAAAACAGAAAATTTCATTGAATTCTTCTTGATGATTTTGAAGCAGTTAAAACTATAATCTGTTCACTAAAAGACTGATGGGTTCAATTCTCCCTTTTGTCTAAATGCCATTGATGGGATATGTGACCTGTCAATAATATGACAAGATAAGAAATCTCGTTTAATAAAAACTGATGGCATCAAAGCAGAAAAACCATTACCGAAAACGTAAAGCAGTACTAAATTTTAAATATCAACCCATAAGAAAAACTATACAACCTGTCTTTGTTGACCTCAAGCTAAAATTTAAACATAAATAGACAAAAGTTTTTAAGGCTTAAAAATCCACTGTTTATTTTAAAAAGTCAAAACGTTCATAAGTTTTTGACTAACCAAAAGATAGGTTTCGTTGAACTCCAGAGGAAGCCAACTGGACTTCTCATAAGTACATTTTGATAGAAATTGTTTTGTTCTTCAATTAACGCAAAAAAGCTAACTTTGCAATTATTTTTCAAAAAAATTGAGTCATTACAATGCGATTTTTTTGGATTTTAAGGAACTTCGATGAAACAAAACTAACTTGCCGTTTTTATAAAAAAAGGCAGGATTTTGGAAAATTTAGCAATAATTTTTTTCCAAAAATTGGATCAAACAATCAACAACACTATTTTGTTTTTAGAGATATAACCAATAACACCAATTTAAAATTATTTTTAACAAATTGGCGGAAAAATGCGCAAAAATACGGAAAATGTGAACAAAAACAACCAAAATCAATCTAATGATCACAAAAGTTTAAACTTCCAACGTTCTTAAATGGAAAAAACAAAATTAATAATTCTTTTTATTTCTATATTCTATGCTGGACGGGCTTTCTAATGGTGTCACTCACAACGCTCTAAGATGTCACTTACAGCCCTCTACTGTCGGCCAAAATTGAATGTTAAGAAAACTCGTTTGAGTATTTAGTTCCAACCCAATAAAATGGGTCGGAACAAAAAAAAACATTTTGATTGTGCTTTGTTATGCGAACCGGTAAAAAACCAAAAACTTTAATATAACATTTTTCACCTTTTTTGCACTGTTTTTTCTATGAACGTTCTACTTTTTTCCACAATAAAATCATTTACGCAGCTCTCTCTTTTGATGTAGTCATTTTGTGATAAATGGGAGTTCTGAGATGATTAACGTAATGTCAAGTCTGATCAATAGGAGGTTAAATTAATAATTTAGTTCCCTTGTTATCGAAGAATTCAAAATCTCGCAAGAATCTGGCAAGAAATCTTGCAAGAAATCTTGCAAGATAATACATTGTTCTTCCATTTATCTTGCATTATTCTTGCAAGACGTGAATTCTTCTGGCAAGAATCTGGTAAGATTTTGGATTCTTGTTGCACGAATCTTGCCAGATTTTGAAATCTTTTTTTAGTTACCTGGCTGGATGATGATGGCAGACGAGCTAACATTGTCAATGTTAAGCATCAATATTTTAATATGGTGCTGGATAAATTACCCACAGCCATGTTATAACCTGACTTTGGAGCTATTTCCAGCATGATTTGTCTTGTTTGGCTGACGTCCTATAAAACGTTTTAACATCATTTTCACTAGTTTTTATTCTAGAGATTTTTTCTTTCAAGATTTTTAAGACTTTTGCAAGATTTCGAATTCCACTAGGACATCTATGAGGTATGAAATCTGTCTTAACGTCACAGTCGGTTGTTTAAATTACTAACCAGAGCTATGAACGGCCATTTTTATGTTTTGGGCAAGAATCTTGCATTTTTTTAATCATCTTGCAAGAATCTTGCAAAAATTGATTCCGGTTATAACTAGGGTTACCACTAGGGTTACCATTCAATCAGCAAAACTACTAGGGTTTTGGTGATTGAATGACGTGTTTTGTTTCCAGTTGTAAATGAAATACATCTGTTTTGTTCTCAGCTTTTGTCCAATGTAACGTACGAGTATCTCTTTTGTCAGAGAAGACGTGTTAAATCTAACTGAGCGCAACAATATTGTGTTGTTGGTTCAACCTTAGTCGGTTAAAAATTTAAATTTGTTTATTTGTTGAAAATGAACGACTATGATGAACTATCTGCCAAAATGGTTCAATCATTTAACGAAATCAAATCATTATTGCAATTATTCAAAATTAGTTTTTCACTTATTACGTCAAGATGCTTTACACTATTCTGCCATTGTAGAGGAAGTCCAAATACCGAACCTTTTTTGTCATGTTACTTTCCAAAATTAACAAATTCCTACTTGCCCCCCATTTTCATCAAAACAATGTTTGAAAATCTCCAAATCTCTTAGAAAATTGCAGAGATCAGAAGAAACTCGCCATTTGAAATACTTTGTTGTATCATCTGCAAAGAAACAACTTTTCGAGTTGCTCCAGCTAGAAGGGAGACCATTATTGTATTATAGGAACAAAAGATGACCTAGAGAAGATCCTTGAGGTACACTATTTAGACACTTATAGAAGTCCAATAATCCTAGATGGTTTGAATTGCTAAAAATCTAAGACATCAACAATCACAGCATCATCTTTCAATTTTGTTAAAAGAATCTGATTCTCATGCCTTAGAGTTTAGAGGCTTTTTCTAAACTCAACAATAAACGCTATAACGATATTTCTACAAAATATTTTTTTTCAAATTTTCTCGATGTAACAAAGTTACATAGTAATTAATCGTACTCTGTTATCAACGATCTTTCTTTTATTTCAAACCTTTAAACATTTTTGTTTTGATATAATATTGTGGCTTTTTCAACAGTAAATACAGTCCTGACAATGATTCTGCCAATTGATGTTTAGGCAAAAAAAACTGGTGTCAATTTGCTCTAAATAGTTTGATGATTATCTAGATAATTTGTGAAGTATAAGAAAATGCAGTGCTTAGAAAAAAGACTTCAGTCGGTCTAAACCAGTTCGTGGTACAGGTAAATCAATATCTAAAAACTTATGGATCATCTCAATTATCTGATTTAGAAACGTTTGTTGGTGTTAAATGACAGCTCTCTTCGGCTTGATCGCAAGAGGGCAGAGCAGCAACACAGACACAACTCTTTCAAAATGTGAAAAAAATCTGCATTCTATTTTACTGTCAGACACCACCCCGAATGATGTTGATGGAAAAGTAGGCCAGAATTAAATGTCAGAATAAAAAACAACCAATTGATATGTTGGAAATTAGGAAAGTTGTGAACTGTACTCAAACAACTACAGACCGATATCTCTTTTGTCGATACCTATCCCGTTATGTCCTTTTTTCTTTAAAAACTATGTTCTAACTGTAGTGGTTCGAAGCACTAATAAGTACGGATTCAGAAACAAACGAAGTACTATCGGGGCAATTGCTCAAATGGTAGAAATTGTGCGATATAAAAGAAACGATAAAGAATCATAATTTTACGTAACTCTTGACCTCACAGAAGTTTTGATATTACCGAATTTGGGATTTTACTAAGAACACTGGAAATGTTTTGAATTAGGAATCCAATTCTTTGCCTCTTGATATCGTACTTAAGTGAAATAAAACAGTTTGTTTACATAATTTCTTTTTTCGCAAACTAGAGCCAATAAACGCGTTATTCCTCAACGGTTAGTACTGGGACCAATTATTTTTTCTGATTTATATTAATGATATTCCGCTTGTGTGAGGGAAGAAAACACAAACCTTTTTGCCGATGATACCTTAATTTAATGTTCCTAAAGGAAGGACACCAGAACATAGAACAGTATCTCCAAAAGTTTATGTTTGGATGGAGGAAAAGCAACTCAACATTAACCAGGACAAATGTACAACAAGTCTAAACAACCTTATGCGTAGGTTGTTTGGAGTTCCAAACTTTTTCATTATAGATGCAGAAACAATGGAAGATTAGGGTGTTTTTCAGAATCAGAATTTTTTTTGGAAGAAGATATAGAGGAAATAACAAAGAAATTAAAACGAGTACAAAATTGTTTCTACAGTTTAAAAAAGTTTCTGTCGAGCAATTTTTGTACTTTGGTACAAAATACATGTTCAACAGTTCTGCAATATGGAGTCTTGGTGTAGGGCACTGCGAATTTAACTGAACTTAAACAAATTAACTGGTCGGAAAATCATATCTTAATTTCTTATCTAAAATTTTAAACCCCCAGGAACTTCATCTGTATGAAACAATTAAGGAGTTTTCCATTGCCTCAGACAACACTGACCACACTTTTTTTGAATAGTTTTCTCACGTCCTATAAGATACATGTCAAATTTTCATAAAAAATTTTGCTTGCGTTCCAATTTTCAACTACAGATCGAACTTAAAAGATGAAGTTTGAAATAGATATCAATACTTTGAAGTTGCCTGGAGAACCATATAGGTTGCTATTAAGTGCAAAATGAGCTTTGATTGTTCATTTTTGCATTTTAGGACCTCGAAATGACTTCAAAAACTGTTTATTAACATTTTCCTCTAATCTTTAATCTTCAAATGCAGGAAACAAAATGAACATCTAAACTTCGATTGTAAACATTTTGTTGTGAACAATGTAAAATATTGGTGACCTTTGACATTTTAATACCCTTGTTTATCGGTTTATGAACCCGAGAGTTAAAACTAACTAAATAATAAACAAGATATCACAAGATTAATTATTATTGGTTAGTGGTAGTTATAATTATTATGATCACACTCTGATCAACAATGTTGTAAGGTAATTTAATAATACATCAAATTGCACCACAACAAAGGTGTATCAGTAATCACTGGTTATAAAGGTAATTTATTTAATCAAATGTTGGTAATAACTTGGCTAGTTAGTTCAAACTGATATAAACAACACCTTTTATAGCAAGCAGGGCAAATTTAGTTAAACACGGTATAAACATAAAGTTTAGTTGCGGGTTCTGTTTAGTATACCATAACAAGTTAACCCTTGTTTGTTTTAAACAGGTAAACAAAGATATCCGCTAGTTATTACGACATCCAAATAAACAAACAACGCCACCTGGTTGCAATAATAATAAACAAAGATATAACTTATCGTCAGATAACTTATTATAAGTTATTTTGTTATAACTTATTGTTGTTCATTGTGCAATCATTTTGTAAATCTTTCAGGCTGTAAAGTGAAGTTTTAAGATTTCATTTAATCTGAACTTTGATAGAGAATAACTCGAACGAAGTAATTGCACTTCTATCAGTTTCAATAAATTCTTCAAAATTTATTAACTTATCGTAAAGAGTAATAATAAGTCGTTATCATATTTCTTAACAAACTGCAAAAATGTCTAACTCAAACAACCAAACCTTTAAAACTAGTTTTTTGTCAAAACCGAACAACGAACATTTACTGGAACAGCAAAATAACGAAATAAGTTCGACTTCAAACTCGATCGATTTCTCAAATTTAACTTCAGCGATGTCCGAAATTCTGGCTTCCTCAAGCGCTGGATCGGTTCCCGATTTGAGCCAGATTAACGCGTCTGTGAACGACCTCCCAGCAATCGTTTTGCAGGAGTTTCAAAAAGGACTTCTTTTTTCATGGCTTTCAAACGCACATCTAAACAACGGTCTGCAATTGTATAATCTGGCAAAAGCTCTTTCAAACACGAGCCAGCAAACACCTGGTAAAATGCTGGAGGTGCCCGAAACCCAGCCAAACCCAAAATCTCTGAAAACTGAAACTTATCTGCCGAAAACTGAGGACAAACAACATCGGCAATCATTTTCGGAACCGGAAGATTACGAAGATTTGGGCTACAGTCGTTCTGGGGAGTTCTCGATGGGGTTCGCACCTGCGATTCCGATTCCCCGCAAAGAGCCCAAATTGGAACCAAATTTGGGCCGTTCACCCGTTGTTTCGAGTCCACTTGTCGCGACTCATACGAGAGGTATAGCACTTTGAGAAATTTAGTAGAGTGTTATCGTTAGCCCATAATTATTTACCAAAAAGTTGTGCAAATTTTGAGCAGAAAAAATTCTAAAGAAATTTGATTTTGTTTGTGCTAGATTACTTTTTTATTTCAATCCCTGTTAAGCCAAAATGCCAAAATGACTTTTAACTTTATATATAAATTTGTTGGGATCGTAGAAGTTTAGGTCTCCGTTAAAATTTTGATGTCATGTTTTTTAAGAAATTTTTTTTAGATCTCGGTGAGAAGTTTTATGATGTGGCACCAAGAAGGTACTCGCTTCCCGGTGTGAGCCTAGCGGGTGAAGCTGTGACTCGAACCACTGCCGGGGACGTCACTCACTTCCTCTCGAGCTCACCCAATTACGTGTGTGTGAACTGCAATACTGAGAAAACTACACTGTGGAGACGAGACATCTCGGTTAGATTTTTTAAAACAAAATTAATTGAAGAAAAAGTTTTATCCTCAGTAATTCTAGAACTTTTATTGGTCAAAATTTGACAGAATCACTTAATTATTTTGTGAGATCTCAAAAAGTCATGTACTATTTCACTGAACAAATCTTATAAAGCGCTTGTCAATCTTACTCTTGTCAAAATGCTCTTATGACCTCTTAAATAGTAAGAGAATATTTAAATATTCTTCTGATAAAATCACAAACGAGCCAGATGGCTCAAAATATTTGCAAACTTTGATATTTTTATTGATACATTCAATATTTTATATCCAATTGCTCAATTTCAATCCTATAAGACTTTATAACACTTACAAGATGAAACATGTTAATTAACGAAAGCTTTCGGAAAATTGTTGACAGTGTTGTTAAACATGAAAGAGCCGTTAATTTTTTAGCAACTACAGTCAATAAAACGGCCTTTACTTGAAGCCCCATAAAAATTATGTTCATTGACGTTTTGCGAGAACAAGAACCTCTGATTACATTATAACCCAAATATTTGATATCCTAGACATGTCGATGTAATAGTAGATATTTCGAGGTAAAAGTATTTTAAAAATTGTTATTAATTATCTTATAGCTAAGATTGTGATAACCAAAGTGTTAAAATGTAAACAGAGCTGAACAAATAAGCAGAAAATCTTTCCATGCCGTGTCACCCAATGATTAGAAAGACTTGATAACCTTTTCAG
The DNA here is from genome assembly GCF_964194025.1 of Convolutriloba macropyga. Classification (NCBI taxonomy): domain Eukaryota; kingdom Metazoa; phylum Xenacoelomorpha; order Acoela; family Convolutidae; genus Convolutriloba; species Convolutriloba macropyga. The sequence continues at coordinate 12,727,722 of NC_134477.1, forward strand.
AGTACCAAATTATGAGTGCCATTAGTACTCAAGCGCAACATAATTGTTGACATAGAAAACCAGGTTACGTGTCTCGCACTTTCAAATCATAATGGAAGTGATTTAATTTGATTTCATATTTTGAACGGATGAAGTTTATCTCATTAACCAAGGTTGCTTAAATAAAAAGGGGTGCTAGGAATTACAGCCAAACGGGCTCAGTACCAAATAAAAAAAAACAATCAGAGCCGAATGCTCTAATTTGATTGGCAAATTAATATGATCGGTTTAAACTAAAGTACAGCAAACATAAGAAATGGCCCATTAATTAGTTGTCGGCGCTTTATTATCTACGATGTGCGGTTGGGTTGCGCTCCACTCGGCGTCTCCGTGGCCGCAACCTACCCCCTGACGGGGAGGGGGAGGTATCGACCACGTACAGACTTTCGTTACGATATTTTGTAAGAATAATTTCACTAGAAAAAAGTTATTTTAAAGCGCTGAGTTCAATACCAACCAATCAGTGCACGGGAAAAGTTCGGCTTAAAATATGATTTTATGGCATTTTTCTCAGCGCCCGATTGGCTCTACCGCCATTCTCCAAAAAAAAGAGTACAAAGTAGTTGACTTTCTACAGTGTTGAAAAGGTCAAAAACAAACAAAAGTAATCTCATCATTGGACATTTTCCAAAGACAAAATAGTTGACAAAGGAATTTTAGCGCGGAAATTTTTAAATGCTTGGATTTCAAACGGAGAGAGTTAATTAACTCTATGGTTCTAGTATTTTTTTGAACCCAGTTTCAAGATATCACGTCAGCGGTTTCTACCTTGTCATTTCGATTATTCAATTGTCGTCTAACTTAGTTAGTTCTGTTAATTATATCACCAACAAAACAGCAACATTAGATATATCCTTGAAAAAAGCTTGAATTAAATTAGCTACGGAAAATAAACAACCAGCTCAATCTATCGCTGAACATTTTGGGTGAGAAGACAATGCTACTCATTCCACTTTACTGTTAGGTTCAAAAAAAGGTTTTGCTGGTATGCAACTTTTACAAGAACCCAACCAATAAAGCACCTTTTAAGGAAAAAATGATGTTTGATGAGGCTGACATTTGTTTCCATACAAATTTGTACGTTGCATTACAATACAAACAAGAGTGGACTAGATTTTTCTCGAGTGCACTAGATCTAAGTTTCAGATCAGGACCACTATAATTCTGAAGCTGGCCAAATTGACATAATATTTGTTGATGAAATCCTCAATGACACCCATATGGTACACTCCTTGAGCATTAATTAAGAGACTTTGTCCCAAATAAAGTGTGTTAGCCAGAAAAGGTTTCAAAATTAAATTCTTAATAAACTTATTGTTAGTTTTTCTGCTCTTTCACGACGTCTAATTCTGACTTTTAATTTTGGCATTGTTTTTTTCCGGTTTCGGTTTCTTTGTTTGGTTTCCGATTTTGTAGCAAATTTTGCCTCGGGTAAAGTAAAGGCAATAAGGCTCAATTGCACTAGCTATACCAGCTGGTTACATGACAAAGTACTCAATGCCAAATTACCCAATGTTCCAAAATACCCAATACCATTATACCCAATTTGTTTCCTTTGATCTTTTTTTTTCGATAATCCGGATACAAATTAGCACTTGAAATTACAGGAATGTTTTCTCGCAATTAAGTTGATAGCTTAATCCCATGTTCGGTTGTGATTATTTTTTATCAAGTGCCACGGGCCGCTGAGGCATGGCCATGTTCCGCAAGGCATGGCCGAATGCACTAACAAAAATATTATGCTAAATAATTGTTTTGATAGTTTCAACGTTAGAATAAAATATTGGGTATTTTGGCATTGTGTAATTTGTCCTGACACCATACCAGCTAATGGTCAGTGAAAAAAACTATTGATATATAGTATTTTACAACCAATTCAACGGAGATGCTTCCATTTTTGCGTCTCAACTAGAGTGGGCTACTTGATCAAGAGATTTCAAAAATTATCCTCCCTAATTGTTAGGAAGTTTTTTTCAAAAAATTGAACATATTACAAAAACCTTCTTGCAGCCCCAATGATTGATTTTTTAGTGTAACCCAATGAAATGGAGCGTTTACTCATTAATTATTTTAGTTTTACTCACCCAATAAGAAAAGGAGTAGAAGAAATTGCTTAAAACTTGGACAGTAGTGATGCAGAAAGTGAAAATAACTGAAAAGATTTTAGTGAAAAAGATTTCCAAAACGCCGTTGATTGATTATATGAAGGTGAACCAGAACCATTTGATTAACCAAGTAATATATTTAACGGCCTTTAAAAAATTGAAATATAGTATCAATAATTTTATTTTTTTTTGTAGGGCAAACAAGTTTGCAACGCTTGCGGACTGTATTTCAAACTCCACGGCGTGAATAGACCCGCAACTATGAGGAAAGAAGTGATCCATTCCAGAAAGAGAAAACAACAACAACAACAACAGCAGCAACAACAACAGCAGCAAGAACAACAGCAACAAATAACCCAAACCGTTTCGTGCCCCCGCCCTCTTGCACTTCACCTGTCATCATCGTCATCATCATCATCATCATCACCTGCGCTGCCTTTATCTACCCGTTCTTCTCCGGAGAGCTCAAAAAATCTGTCTTACTCTTACTAGAAACAGAAGGGATAATAAAACAAAATCATCCATCGTGATCTGTGATCGTTTTAGTAGCCTGTAAACTGCCAGTTATCATCAACGCCAATTTTTCTCACTCCTTTTTTTGCTGACAGAACCCTGGCCGTTTAATAAAATACCCAGGCCGAGGCCGGATGTAATCTTGTAATACTATTACAAGACTGATGCTAATCTTGATCCAATTTCGACTCTGGTAGTTTTATCAGTTATACCAAAATCAAAGCGGTTAAAGTAAGATGAAAAATCTTGATATTCAGTAAGCAGCTAGATGCCTTCACAATATAGGTGCCAATTTTTTTTCAGTCTAGTATTCCAATTTTGACGATCAATTAAGTGAGGAAGTTTTTGAAGCCTCTGAATTAATTTATCTTAAGAATTGCATATAGATACGTTAATCGTACCATACCAGCAATGAGCTGCACTCTTGCAAACAAACGATATTTTCTGGAAAAAAGTTATCATGAAAAAAAAGATATCATAAAAAAAGATATGAAAATTTGACAGGCTTGAAAAAAATTGCAAGTAAAACAGCAAATTCAACAGTTTACAGGACGACAATTATAAACAGACCTTTTCATTGTATAGCTTGATTTGTTGTATAGATTTACTGTGTATAGAGATAGATTTGTAATCAGTAGTCGATTAATCAAGTGATCGTTTTTATACCCCCCCTTCTTCATACCCCTCTCTATCCTCGTATATCAGAGACAAAAGTGACATTACAATTATTAAAAAGATAAAATTTGCAGATTCACTGAAGATTACAATTTTTATTAGGCCTTAGATTACTTTATTTTGAGATGTTGGGGGTCACTTTTATCCTGGAATTCAATCCTGTGGAAATTTTAGTGAAAACTTCAATTGATTTGACTGAAAGGTTTTGGATTATGGTGCTATGTAATAAAATGCTAAAATGATATAAAAATTTTATAGTTTCTGATAAATATAGTCTTGCAATCGGAAAAATTTCTGCCTAATTTTGTCGTGTAGCTCTCTTCGGTCTCTTGGGTCAATTTAAGTATGACCAAAAATTACGAACTCTCAACAGTCGAATTCCAAAGTCCAGACGCCCACTTGCAATATTAAGGCAGAAAACATATCCTCCAAAATTATTGTTAAACTTGCAATAATAGGAGAGATCGCTGTAGGAATGTAAGATAAATTTAAGATTAAAAAAAATCTTTTTATCCAACTAGATCCACATAGTTGTCTAAGACCTATTATGCGTGAAATCTGAGTTAAAAACAATTGATTCAACAGGATGCAGGGAAGTCTAACTTTTTTGAAAAAAAAATTAAACGGAAAGTTTCACAAGGAGGCTCGCTAATGTGCATTAGCACATACTGTTCCGACACCGCTCATTCATATTTCTGGCCTAAATGTGTACCAGATGAGGAAGAGACAGAGAACTTTTAAAAATTCAATTAATGCTCAAAAGGTAATTGATGTATAAATAAAAACTTGGCTTTCAACTAAAAAAAACTTAATAACAGAGTCCAAATAGCGTTAAAAAACTAAAGAAAACATATTATTATATATTGCACAGGAAAAGAAGATTGGATCAGTCCTTCTTGAAACTCGGCAATAAGTAGACAAAAAAGAACAAAGTTTAAAAAAAAATACGATTTTTTTAAAACAAACTATTTCAAATAATGAAAGGCATTATATATCAATTGAAACCTTTAAATAGGTTTATGGCCGTTCATAACTTTATATGATAACTGTGAGATCTATATTTATCCAGAATGTGTCAGAATATGACGTTCGTCTACAAAAAACAAACTAAAACTAAAGACGAAATACAAAATTTGAAACCAAAATCGATTCAGTAAAAATGACATATAGCCAATTGCGTCCTCTTTCGACGCAAACCACGTGATATTTGAATTCTGAATAATGAGATTATGTATCAAGAAGACAAATGCAACTGAGGATGTCGACGACAGCGCCACAGATTTCAAGTCATGCTTTGATATTTCTCATTACCCTGCAATCTATATCATTCAATTCAACAGATGACCAGAGCTCACCTTTTTTTGTTCTGAGTTGTAAACGCCAGCCTTCACCCAAACTAGTCAATAAATTAAATGCAGTGCAAATTTGTTGATCGGTACCAGCAAAGATGCCGCCATCAAAGTACAAATTACGCTGCACGAGACTTTGTATTATTGTTTCGGTTACTATAATGATCAGCCACAATGCTAGTCAAAACAAAAGCGACTTCAAAGGATCCCCTTGTTGTACTCCCGATGCCTTAAGCAGCAAACATTGAAATAAGCAGCTGATTCCATAAACTGGTATCTTATTATCGAATGGAAAATCTTTAAATCAATCTGCAATATTCAGGAATTCTCCAAGTTTTTGAAATTATCAAAGGAAACTTTTGTTGCATGTAGTATGGCCTCAGCACCAGCCCAACTGTTACTCCCAAATGTTTTGTGTTAAATAGTTCGGCAGCTTCTGAGTTTACTCCAGGAGCTATGCATTTAGCAATAAGACGTCGAATGGCCTCCTCATCACCGTTGGGACGGACGTCATCTTTCATTTTTTCAAGGCAGTTAACGTTGCAATACAGAGCAAAGGAGCAATGAATTCGGGAAGTTGACCCCTGCTGGCTAAGCTAAAGGTTTCGTTAAACTAGTGACGCTCGTTTTTTAACTGATCGGTGGCAGCGCAGTTTACCGCTTGCAGCAGCAGCTCAGGACGCCTTTTCGATGGCCCAGCGCAATAAATTTGGAGAACGACTCAAACTGGGAAAATAGTGATGTCTCGTCAAATGGATACAAATAAGTAATAGAATCTGAATCAAATTAGCGGTCAGGTTTTCTTTCCTTAAATTCATTCAACGTATCAGCCTTGTCAGGTGCAACGACGTCCCAAGAAAACTTTCGCTGCCATGCAAATCTGCCCTTTGCAAACAATGAGATTTCGTGCGGCTTCATAAAGCGTCTATCCACTTTTTGTTAGTTTTCCTTCTCTGTTTCAATGAGGCCGCCTCGTACTATAGTGCAACATAATAATTTCATTTCTATTGCTCAATTCTGCTCAACAAATGTTTCTCTTGCTGCTGCTTGTGCTTCCTACCACACAATTAGAAGCTCATTAGACATATTTACTAACTGCAAAAACATCGAAAGCGGATGATAAATTTTCCAAGCCTCTCACCCGAAATATTACAGGAATGAATCTTAGAATTGAAATACGCTTACCACTGTTGATTTTGAGATCTGGGAGTTCACTTAAATTGACATCTTTCTCGGTGAGTTTTTGTTGAACTCGCGGTTTGCACATTTTGGTGTTTGTTGCCGTTTTGATCTTTTTCGCATTAGAAAGTAGAGGCGTAAATTGAGAGTAGGCCCATATTGATTTGGTGCATGACATCTAATTGAACTTGGGTCCACAATGGTCATATGTAATTTTAGCTTTTTTTCACAAAAATGTTCAATAACAATTATCTGGAACAGTTTATCCTCTTTGTCGTGGTAGAAATGGGTTGTTTTGGTTTTCGAGGCACTTGAAAGCAGGATACGGTGTCATCAATTATAAAACTGCTCAGTTGCTGAGTCCATCCGGAAAAAACTGCATTGCTCTACCCCCGACTAGGCTCTGTAATAATATCATCTTCATTATTCTTCTAGTTTTCATAACTGTTTTATCTGATTAAAATTGAATTCGTATTTTTAGAACGTTTTTTCCCGCATTTAGTAAAGGCTACCGACAGCACTGTGATTGATTTTTTTTATCCCACAAGATAAAAACAACAATGGTTGTTTTGGTTACAATCCAACGGTTTGAGGTCCACGAAAGCTGTTTCCACGAGACTATCAGATTCCACCATTTCTATGATAACGGCAAAAATTTAAACAAAAGGTGTTGGGGATCAATTTATGGTGCTAAAGGCTCAGTGTATAACAAAATTCATCCTTATTTTGGTTTTGCTTGTTGAAATCAAGAGAACAGCTTAAACACACGTGCGTTTGAAATCGGTTATAAATTATCTCCATCTGTGAAGTTCTTCAAAAAAGTTTATAATGTTGATAATTATTTTTCATGGCTCATAGACCAGTGAAGGTATTAAAGGCTTTTTATACAACTTTTTTTTATTTGTGGCCAAGTTTTTGTGGCCAATAATGGCTGAAAAAGAAAAAGTTTGACCGATTTAAAACTATTTACTCCATTTCGGGAAAGGCTAACTTCAATCAGTCTCAATATCTGTATTTTCATCAAAAGTTCTAAAAACACAAATAATCACAATTGAAGTATGATTATATATAAAATCTCGTAACACAAAAGACTAGTATATAAGCTCCCGCATCTGTGCTTCTGCACAGCTACTTCTGTCCTTCCATTGAATTTATTTGAAAATATTAGTTTCCGCATTCAAGAGTTATTGTTCGCCGAAAATGTATGTTCAATAAGTAGCATTACTGATGTTGATTTGTGCAGTTTGTCATATTTCAAGAGGTTTACAGAAAAAAAAAGTTTAGCAGTATCATTAGTTTTCTGGTACTGTTTCCGTTTTCGCGTTCGTCTGACTTCAACTAACTGTCAAATGCGATCTTATTCCCATAGCATTATAAAAACCTGGTTTGAGGCTAGCTGCTACTATCATTTCATATCCTGAAAAGACATAGAATGCAGCCCTTTCAAAAGGAATAGTTTTTCAGAAACTAGAAAGCGCTGAATAAAAAACAATTACAACAAATGATCTTATAGCAAATATCTTATAACTAAACTTACGACAAACAATTGGTAACTTCTCGTTTAATTCATGTTAAATTCAAAAGTACATAAAAATTTTAAAAATATTTTCTTAATCTAACCAGGACTACTTTTAGGAAGACATCTAGTAACTTTGTATTAACGGAGAAATAATTCGGAGAAACATCTTGCTATTAACGTTATTGAAGCTGAGATAAGCGCAAGAAAACTGAAGTAGAAATATAACGTCTGCAAAAGCCCGAACATTAGTTGAATATATCATTATCTGAGGAACTTATCATTAAAAAATGCTTCCAACAACAGATGACTCGAAATCACAAAATCTGCTTTTTACTCCCAAGAATTTTTGGCCGAAATAGTACAGTGAAAAGCTTCAGCTCTTAAAGACCAAACAAAATTTTAAAACCGTTTAAAAATTCCAATGTTTATTTCTTAAAAAAATAAAACAACAAACGTTTTGGCGGTGAAAAAAGTCAAATTGCGAATCAGGAAACTTGATATACACACTTGTTATACAATTTATCAGAACTGAATTTAATATTCAGTACTGATATCTGTTAATTCCGCATGGAAGTACTCTGAGACACGATATCACATGATAAAAGTTATCAGTGTTTTGAATAGTTTATGACACCTTGTCTGAGAAAAAAGAGGGGATTTAATTTTTCTTTTATTTTAAAAGCTCATAATATCCAGCTTAAACTCTTACCAATACTATTTAAAAGAGTAATTTAAAAATGGCATTATTAGTGACAATTTGTCATTCGTTAATTCATCCTCTAATTAGGAACCAGCAATTCAAGCGGATTAGTGCTTCTCAAATCATTGTTTCCTAATAATGCTAAGTTATTACTAGTATTTCATAACTATTTTGGTTAATTTTGAGGCAGACGTTAATCCATAAACATGGCAAGTACTGCTAAATGGTGTGTAAATTAACAGTAATTAGGGAGAATGAATAAAAATTAGGTTTCAGATTTTCAGCCATAATCGTGATTCTGTTGCTTTGATTTTGCAAAAATTTAAATCCTCCCATTTTTTGGAAACACGCTATTGAATATCTAATTGTTAAAACTTTTTTTCATTCAGGTTGCTCACAGATTTTCAGTTAACCATTCGCTCCGGCCGCAAAAATTTGATCATTTATTAATTTTTTAACCAAAATTAAGGAAATCAAATCAGTGTCAATCGCGCTTATTTTTAATAAACTTTTAAGATTTTACACATTTTTTTCAATTTCTCCTATATTTTAAAACGATGAGTTGTTTTCTCAGCCGAAGTGATTATTTGGGCAGCCAATCGGGTTTATGCAATCAAGGTCAATTAGCCGACATTTCGGGATGTACAGTTACACTGAATTTGGCCACAAGAACAACAGCTCAGATAGCCACGGATGGCATTATGTGCAGTTTGACAAGAAATGAACAGGTAATTAAGCCCGTTTTGTCCCAGCTTTTTACCACTTAAATTTGTTCTTCGTTCAATCATATTCAGCATAAACAACTGTACTCGAACTAATTTTAAAGCTTTCTGGTAATTAGTTTTTTTTGTTCAATTTATGAGAAAAATATAGGAACTAAACCATAGCACAGAAAACATTTTTCATTTGCATTTTTGTGAAGAATAGAGTTTCTAAAATTTTCGATCTTCGATCACTAAGTTATTCTTTTTAAAGAATTCTTAAATTGGTTGTTTTCCTGGTTTAACGGCAATTTGAGGAAAAGGCTTTATTTCCATTTAACCATCTCAATTTAATTCTGTCACCACCTGGAAACTTTCATTTCCTGGAAATAGCATACCAAACCATACTTTAATTGATATTCAAAACACGTGAAAATATTTGCGTCAAAATTTTATCATTAATGCTAAAATGATACCTCATTTCCGGTATCTATTAATCTTTTCACGCCCATCAATTAATTCACACAAGACTCATTTCGTTTCAGGTCGAAAACAAGAATTGCGAATTCAACACGGACGTCTTAGCTAGTAGTTTGCAAAGCGTCCTGACACCTGCCTATGATTACCAAACATCAAAACTCATCTCTAACAACTCCGGCCGAGCAAATTCTCAATCACTGTACCATCAAACCAGCCGACAAACACCCGAAGACACAGTCGCTTTCTCGTCTAAAATTCCGTCTCAAAAGTCTGGTACATTTATCAGAAGAAAACCTTTTCAGAGAGATTTCCAAAAGTCGGATACAATGTTTGGCACGTTTACAACGCATTCCACCAACACTATCCCCCATTCAAGAATTTCAGCCACATCGGGGTTCACCGAAAGCAACCACGCCAGACTTCTCGCCAGAAATGGACCGCTGATTTTCCCGTTTGGGGAGGAAAACACGCTTGTGATTGACTTCACAGAAGCTAGAAAAGCAGATAAGAGTAAGGAATTTTCCCGTGGACGACCTATGTGGATTTATAACAACATGAATCACGAAAGCGACGAAGAAGATAAAGAAAATTCAGCACCTCGCAAAAATTCGACAAAAGTCAACAGAAAAGCAGAGGACGTTTCGGCTTTGTCTCATCTAGCACCCGGATCAAACCCGGACCCGTTTAAGACGCAAAGCTTTTTAGCTCCAGGACGACCAAGCGCTTTCTGTCCAGTCAGAAAGGCGAACCGAACATTCTCTCCTACTGGAAGCGGCAAATCTTTCGAATCTTCGAGCAGTTTGGAAAATACTCAAAGCGGGTCGCAAAATGGTAGCCAAGAGAACGTTGGAAACTCCGAAAGACGAAGCCGACCTGGCCGACGACAGTACCGAAACGGCGACAACCAAAAACCAGGAAGAAACGTCAACAAACCCGTGAAAGCGCAAGGTCACATGAAGGTCGTTGGGTCAAGTTCCCCATCGTCACCCGATTTCAAGGTCGACAAAGCGCACCCAAAGTACAAAACCGAGAGGTGTGTCAACTTTCCGATGGGTCATTGCAAGTTTGGCGACAACTGTGCCTTTATTCATCAGTAACAAATTTACATAGACAATGGGTTCGATCCCCGGCAAGTGCCAAAACTTAGAAAAGCTCGATATGTTATTTCGACATTTAGAATGTTAGTTATAACATATTTAGTTTAAGTTTTCGTGTTTAGTAAAAATGTAAACGTATGTACACCTTTTGTCTTTATCTAGTCATTAACTTGCTGATTTATAACTTGCTGTTTATGATTTTTCATAACTTGATGCACAAATTTGAAAGTTTTCAATTTCACTTAACCGATATTTGAAAAACTGTTGAAAAATTTTGGTGATACATTTTAAAGTATAATGTTCCAATGATTGTTCTCCGATAATTCTCTGTAAATACCTTTCTTCGTGCAATCAACTAAACTAGTGTGAGCTGTTTTAACTACAAAATACACCTGTGTTATTTTGTTATTAACTGAGCTGTAACCAGCTTGATATTATTAAAATCATTGCATTGTGTGTGTGTGTGATCATTTATAACTAAGTTAACTTAGTTTATAAATACTTTTTGTGGTCGTGACTTAACTGACAACTTTTACTGAAACGTGTGTTCATTCAGATATTGAGTACTTAACGTGTGAACTTTTCATTACAACTTTGTTTTTGATTGTCTTGAAAGAGTAATTCAAATTTTAGTAACAAGAATATTCTTTTTTTCCAAACATTACAACTTGTACATATAGCTACACTCTGCTTAAAAAAATACGAAATTTACACCGCAAAATATCTGCACATATAAATCTGCATACCTATGTTCGGTTGTATAGATTTAAGAAGAAAAAATCAAGGTTAATTGGAAGCGTGGAAAATTGAAAACTTTCGAAAAGAGTTAAAAAAAATCGGTGAACAATGCTAAATACAACTTAAACTGCACGTCTAATAGTTTACTTAAATATTGCTCGATCGGCTTGCTATTTAATTTACTCGAAGTTCTATACGGACCAAAACGTCTCTCTTCAAATTAATTTAAATCACCTGTTATCATGGCCGATGATTCGAAACCTAGCGATAAACAGACACAACCGTCTGATTTCGAACAATGGCGTCAGCAGCACTCCCCATTTCGATCTAATGAGACTCCCAGTTTTTCGGCCACTAGAGGCACCAGCAGCAGAGCTAATCAGAGTGCTCAAACGTGGAAACAGAAAGCTATGGAACAGGAGAATGAAAGCGAATATTACAGGAAAGTTTTGTTGAAATTGTTTTTGAAATAAACATTGCTCATTTGTTACGTTATTTTCCAGTTTGATTACACTCACAGAAAAGAATGGGAGTAATTACTGAGCTAAGTTAAAGCTAACCAAGGCATTATTAATTTTTAGTTTTGATTGATCAGTATTCAAAAAATCTATAAAAAAGATTAAAAAATAGCTCTGGTGGCACCAAAAACCATTAAACATCATGGATTGCAAAGTGGATAAAACCCCCAGGTTGAGGTGCCAGACCGAAAGTCGATATGTCCAGACCGTCCCAGACGGAAAGTGTCTATGTCCAGACCCTCCCAGACGGAAAGTGCCTATGTCCAGACTTTCGTGCGTTCAAAATTTTTCGTGCGTTCATCGTGCGTTCAAAACTCCCTATGTCCAGACTTTCGTGCGTTCAAAATGTTATATGACCAGACTTTAGTGCGTTCCAAATTAAAATTCCATTATACACAGGCTGCGATTTTACCTAATGCCATTTTACCCAATACCAACTAACCCAATGCTCTTTGGTCTTTTCGTTCAATTATCTGATTATAATTTAGCAGTCGTTATTATAAGGATGTTTTAAATTGTTTATATGGACAATATAATCCCATGTTCGGTTAAGATTGTTTCATATGAAGTCCCACGGGCATTGGGTATAATGGCATTGGGTAAAATGAAATAGGGTAAATTGTCCTGACACTATTATTAACATTCAGCAATCTGACATGTGTGTTGTTCGTTTTTCTCTCCAAACGAATGGGAAAAGTTCAGGTGTAGCTTCTCGTATAAGTTATGAATTGTTTTTCAATAGCCTTCTTCCTCTTGATGATTTTTTTAGGTTTTCCATCACCAATATGGGACTCTTATCGCTTGCTCTGTCTTTTGAAAACAAAAGAATCTATATTATCCAAAAAATCCTTGGCTTGGTAATTTGCGTTCGCACATAAATTTCCTAAGCTGATCATCTACATATTTCACTTAATTGTCTACCAAATGAGGAAGAGTTTAAAAAAATTAACATATCAACATATCATTCAACAAATTACAATATGAATAAAACAGTCTACCCTAGAGGGCCTATGAGACCTGTGACTATCATAATATGACTACCAAAAAAGACGGCGATAAAATCCAAACATTTACAAATATTAATTACGACCAAAACTCGTTGTCCATTTTGTGAAAAAACTTATTAACCAAATCAAAATGGCATCAGATCAAAATTATACTAAGAGGATTAACCAGTAATTTATATAAAAAAATGAGACTTTTCCTCGATGGAACTTGGTAACAAGCCTACGAGAAATGAGCAAATCGGCAAAGTTTAGAAAAAAAACCGCTTTCTTTGAAAAGAATTCATTTCAAACTGATTAGAAAGATTATGCATCAAATAAAATCATTGAGAAGTTCTTTAAAAACTACCTAGAGAGCGATTGAGACCTCTCATTATCCAGGGTATGTCATAAGATTGCAAGAAACGACAAATACAGGCAAAAAGGAAAAATTTGCACAACAAAATTTGAACGAAAAAAATTGCACGAAAACGATGTCCCACCCAATTGAACTCGAAGCTGTTCATTAAAAACATTGAAAATCATTGATTTTTTTCCAATGACGCGAGGGCCGCCCATTATTGTGATACAAAGAAAAGATAACAAAAACCTACAAAAACGGGCGAATATGCAAAAATCTCTAATATTGTGTGAAAACTGATTGTACCAAAAGACAAAGACCATTTTAGACCAAAGACAGAAATTAAATCGTTATAAAAAGCAAAAAATAGTTCAATAGATAACAGTTGTGACCTGTCTATAGAAACGCTAAGCTACAAATTAACAGACACAAGATTGGCATATCTCAAACATCCATTCTCTTTTAAAAAAAACAAATACTTTTAAAGTTCACTGCCAGCGTAAGCTTTCGATTAAAAGAGTAGACAGTTTATCTTACAACTTTCTAGAAAACTAATTGCCACTGTCATTAGTGAGACTAAATCTTAAGCCTATATTACATTATAGACTTAACATTAAAACACAAAATTAAATACAAGCTGCACTAAAAAAATTCACAAACAACTTTACGAAATCACAGTTTTGAAGCCATTAAATTAAAAAATATATTACAATTTGTAAAAGTTTATAATATAAAACATAAAATGTGTTAAGCTCACATATGTATCTATAGGTGGCCACTGAGACAATTAATTATCCAATATTTGGCATACGACAACAAAAATAACAACAAATAGAGGTTAAAAATAGAAAACCCAACGAAAATCGGCAAGAAAACGGTGTCGCAGCCCTTTAAACCTTATGTTATGAAAACAAAATGTATGTTCAGTTACCAATTTTTCGAAGCTTTTTTCAGTTGAATTGTTAGGTAATGTGACAATTTACCAAAGAAACAAAAATAACAGCAAAAATAGGACACTATTCGAAAAAATCAAAAAAATTGTGTCTGAAAAGTCGTAATTCTAAATACAAGAAAACTTTCTGTCAAAACACTTCGCCAAAAAATAGATTGTACTCTATAAGTAAGGAAGTTTTATTTGTATTTTGCTGAGAATAATCAAAAAGTTGACTGAAATAATTATAATAAATTACAGTTTCAAAAATCACTGAATTTTTCCTAAAAGAAATACTTTCAATGACAAAAGAGACATTAGGTAACAACCGAATGCATGGTACAGGCTAACTTACACCTCTTGAGGAAGCCATTTGGATCTTGAGTGGTTGAAATTAGTAATCAGACTGCAAAAAGAATAAAAATTGAAGGCAAAACACAAGATTTCAGTTGAAGTTTACAAAAATTCTTCCTCAAAGCCATAAAAAAATTCTTAAGTTCTCTGAATACAAGCTAAATCTATATTCGGCATTTTCGGAGTTGTCATTATTGAGGTCATGAACAAAAAACTTTGTCAGTAACTAGCATTCAAAAGACAAAAGCAAATTATTTTGAAAAAAGAAAGCACCAAAATATAAATTAAAAAACTTCTGATTGTAATAATCCATAACAATATCTAACCTAAAACCGATCTTGCCGCGCGCCCAACAAACCACGCAAGTGTTCCAAGGGTTTGAGAATAAGACCAATTGTTGAGTGAAATTTGTCAAATATTAAAAAAACAACGATGTATTTTTGTATAATCTGCAAGTTAAATCTGCAAAAAACGACAAAATTTTAATTCCAGAAAACTTTCAACGGTGAGCCTAGTTTAAACAAAGGCTCATTTCGATGTTAAGTAGTCTTTGTCAAGGTTTCTAGGTCACTATGTCTGGCAAACTTTAACAAAGTGGACAAAAAAGCATACATTTTGCAATTTCTCACGAGAAAAGTTCGAATTTTGAAAATGTTATCAAATTTATAGCCAAAAAGCTTCAATCAGACAATTAAGCAACAATTTTGTATCTCTAAGGGTAACAATAACACTCTGCCGTTAAAAATTTCAACTTATTTTGACTTATATTAGCGAAATTGTGCCAAATTTTAGCAAAAACTACTGAAAATGTGAACAAAAACAGTCGAATGTTCACAAATTTTTAAACCTCGATAACTCCCTGTAAAAAACGAAAATAAAAAAATCTTTTTAATTCCGTATTCTACGCTGGAAGGGCTTTTCAATGATACCAATCACAACTCTCGACGATGAATATATTGATCGGCCAAAATTGTCTGAAAAAAAAAATCCCAGTTGAGTATATAGTTCCTCCCTCCCCACTAAAGTGGGGGTCGAAACAATTATTTTTGCGAATGCAATTTTATCATTATTCGCTACTCGCAGTTCTGCCTTTTGTTTTAATTGTTATCATTTAAAACATACTAAGCTGACTAAGTTGATCAGTTTCATAGTTTCAATGGCGCATTAATTTTTTATTGCTTCTAGCTTTCTTGGTACTAGGCAGGTTGTACATTTTATTATTGATACATATTATTATTATTAATATTTTTGTTATTGGAAAATAATTTTTGTAGGAAGAAATTGAACGAGACCAAGAGTGATTTGGTAACGTTGCAACAGGAGGCAGCCTCGTCTGAAATAGATCACGCTCGAGAGATAGCCGAGACACAACTCAGTTACGAAAAGGTACCATGACCTAAACAAAACCACTTCTGAGTTTAATAATTGGCAAATTTGCAAACATATCAATCACATGGCAAATTTTCGTTTTTCTTTGTGTATGTGATCCTAGGATTGAAATTTTGTAGTTGTAAGAGAGTGTAGATAAGGATTCAATTACATAGTTCTAGACATTCAAGTTTGCCAAGTTTTTTGTATCTGTTTTAAGTTGCGGGAACAACCAACTCGTTTTGGCTGCGATAAGGACAAAAGTCATTGTTTTTTCAAGTTTCACTTCAAGTTTCAAGTTATTAACCAAAAATTGTGTATGCTAGACTTTTACTCGACTCAGAACTCTGATTTTAAATTCTCACTATAGGTCATAAAGTTTCAAAAAGTGCTCATTTAGAATTTATTGGTTTTCAACTCAGCCTAGGCATCACTGCGCTGCAAATTTATTAAAAACATCAAACTATATGGCTCTTTGTTCTCTAGGATCTGAACGCGTTGAGGAAAGAAAATGTGGAAGGACTGGAGAGACTACACGAACAAAGGAGATCTGAACTGGAAGAAAGTTTGGATTTGAGAGATGAGATTGCCAGACTGGAAAATGGTTAATAAAGATATCCAACTTCACATTACAAACTGAGCTACTATCAAGTATTCCAAGTCAGTTTGCTCGTAGAAATAATTTTGGAAAGTTTTGGACTCATGAAAAAAATTACTGTATGTACAGCTGTTTGACCGTCGGCTATTTCAGCTATTGCAAATAACTTTATCAAATTATCGGACTAAAAATAAACAAAAGTGAAGAGTGGAACTTGTAGTTAAAACTAAGTTGTCATGTAGTTCCTTTGGAATTGTTTTTGATTGCATAGCAAATCCAAAAGTGTCCACATCATCAAAGTATATGATAAGAAATGCAGAAAAAATCAACTTTAATTTTCAATTTTAATCATATTTCTAAAAATCAGCTGTACAAAAGAGGAGACTTGGAAAAAAAATGCTGTTGAAAGAATCTCACAAACAAAAGATTTTGAAAAAAAATAGGAGAAAAGTTCGATGCAAAAACAATGGTCGATTTTGCCTTCTCATCAGATTTCTTTCCCAAAGCTGCAATTTAGGATTAAAATAAAACAGTTTATAAAGAGAACTAACTGACCCAGTTAGAACGAATTGCCCTGCAACGTCTGACTGGGATGTAAAGTAAAAAAGCCTTATTTTAAGTAGTAAACGGCCGCCAATTGAGGTCACATTCTTGAAACTTGGAATCAGCTAGCAATTTAGATCACGCAAAAAGCCAAAAAATAAAGACGTAAATGTCAATTGAAAAACCAAACACGGTCAAGCTAAAGTTTTGCACACCCACTACCACAATTATTGACTCAATCGTAACTGGAGAGCAATAAAATGCTTGAAAAAAAAAACAAAATAACGGTTTTGCTTGAGGGCTTATAACGAAATTTTGACAGCATGTCAGGATAATTTTAACAGCAGCCTCGTTTCTTTTAAATTGAGGAACTAGAAAAGTGTCGGGTCAAAAACAACATGAGTAAATGAGAATTGGTCTGATCGGAAATTAAGAAAAAAAACCATCCAGAAGATTACAAGAGCGATCTGAAAAATTATTCTAATTGGAAAAAATTAGACAATAATTCAAGATTTCTAGAACTAACACATAATTGAGAAACCTTCATTTAGAATAAATCTTCTAAAACAAAAAAAACGACAAAAATTGTCTTAAAAAATGACATATTATTAGTGTGCCTCTCTGAGCTCCAAGTTCTTTTTGCAATAAAAAACTCTTAAAGCGATGAAATGTTTTGTTCTTAAACTTGAAAATGACAAAAAATAGACAAAACCGTCAACAAATCTGTTTCTCCTCACCAAATTTAAAACCCAAATAAAAGGGCATGAACAATATATTCAGATTTGCACAAAATATCATTTTGAGATTATTTCAAACAGGTTGTTAAAATTGCTATACGCAAAATTGACGCCTGTAATTAGAAAAATTGCGCAAATTTTTTGTAAGTTGGTTATTGTGCATTAAAGACACGCTGTATTTTAAAATCAATTGCATTTTTCTATAATTAAATTATTTCGAAAATAATTTGAAGAAACTGCACCACATCTTCAACTCTTTGTGTCCTGATCTTCTCTACTTGAATCATGATCTTTGACAACTTACGGCATTTCTATATAAATGCAGATTATGCACACATTAACATGAACAAAATTCAACTAAATGTTATAGCTAATTACTTTCATTCTATCTATCTCCATTCAGTTATATATGATTACGTACAACTATGCCGACGTAATACTATGCCGATTATAAGAGTGCCGAAAATTTATTCAATTTTTCACCCGATAAATTTCGAAACTGCTATTACCAATTCATTATGAATTAAATGCTAACCGAATAACGTTTTCAAAGCAACTAGGGCACGCTGGTCAGTATTCGGTTGTGATAGATTCATATCAAGTCCCACGGGCCGCTGAGGCATGGCCGTGGCCCGCAATTATCATTGTTTGTTTTAAATATTTCTCCCTCCAATTATCTTGTCCTGATAAATAATAAAATCCAAAATCTCACAACTTCATTGTGATTGGGTCAGAAATTTTGCGCTCATTTCAGTTAAAGTGATTTGATTGGTTTAGAAATTTATCGGGAGAAAAAATGAATATATTTTCGGCACTCTTATAATCGGCATAGTATTACGTCGGCATAGTTGAACGTCACCAACTTAAGTAGTACAATAAGCTTAACTTAGGGCGGGCTACAAGTTATTTAATTTTGCATGCGCGTAATGTAAATGATTGGTATACAAATTAGTGCGAATGTTAGCGAAGCGATTTGGGGAATTAATCGCCGATTTTCGCAACGATTTTGCCGCCAGAATTGGCTGCCGAGATTAGCGACGAAGAAAGACAATTTGGTCGGCGATATTCGCATTGTCGCTGATCTTGGGCAAAATTGCTACGAAAAACCAAGAAATTCCAGTTGTTTGCTTCTTATTTAGGCAGTAGTAAGAGTTTTTGCTCAAAAACGAAGAGCAGGCTTTTCGTTAGTTCAGTGATTTAATTATCTATGCCATCATTGCTATCCTCAAGTAATCTGATAGCAACACTTAGCTCTTCAGAGACTTATGTTAGACTGCCCAGATGGAGGTTCCAAAGTCTATTGGCGTAAGATAAGGAAAGCGTAGTCATCATGCTCAAGTTTTTTTTTTGAGTGACGTGTTTGTGCTGAGTGAATAACGTGAAATCCAATTCAACAAAAGTTTACATCTAGACCATATCAACAAAAAACGTCTATGTCCAAACTTCCGTGCGTTGAAAAAAATTTGTGCGTTCTTCATGCTATGAAAAGTGCGCATATCCACATTTTCTTGTGCTCATTTATACATCCAGACAGTGACCGCGTAACATTGAACGCTCAACAAACAACAATGAACGCGTTCTTTTGAACTGGACATACTCACTTTTGGTCTTGGTCAGCCTGGATATATAGAGTTTTGTCCGAGAGGGTAGTGCTTGCGCGCTTAGTTTATGCCAATATGAAAATTTACAAAAATAAGCACTTCAAATGAAAAACTTGAAAGTATGGTTAATCAGTTGTGTCTCGTATTTACGAATAGTAAATAAAGGTACACTTTATCCTAGTTAGTTGCTCATACGTCTTCACGATAGAAAATGCTAAAAGTTCAATTGAAGTTTATGATTTTTGTCGTGGTCGATAACACGGGTCAAAAGAATTCAATAAATTGAATTTTAAATTAAAATTGGATCTGAAATTATACTAAAATTAGCACGTATTTATAGTACATATCTATGCAAAAAGATACAGAGAAAATTTAGATTACCTCAAAATATTATACTTGATTGACATGTGAATGATCACCTGGAGTGAACCATCATAAATTTAGAGCTTCAAAGTCAACCTCAACCTTCAGAACCCACATTACCCACAGGGCAACATCCTGAAGAAACAACCCACTCCCAACCCCATCAACGACCTGTCATCTTCGATTCCGAGTTACGTCAATTACTCACAACCTGTGACATGATCAATTCATCGCTTCAACAACAACATCAACAAATGAGTGAAAATGCTAATCAGAGGTCAAAAGAGCAGACTGATGAAGAGTTGAAGCGATTGAGAGATAAAGTTCAAAGTTAGTTGGGACAGATTTGGATTAAAACTTTGGTACTATAAATGTATAAAAACATAATTTTCGGAATATATTTCAATAAGCACGGTTGAAGAGAACTAATCAAGGTTTCTTAATTTTCCTTTTTTTTCTCGATTTATTGAATTGAATTGAGTAGCAACATAGACATGATAAATTACACTTCATATGAAGTCACTTAGACATTAAAACGTTACAATGTCCATTTTTTTGCTCATTTTTCCTTAAAATATTAATCTAATCTACTTTGTATTTGAGGTCTGATTTCTATTATAGAGATAAATTGAGATATATCATTACTAACAGCAGTGAGTCACGGTAAAGTATTTTTGTTTTGAGCAAAAAAAATAATGGCAGTTTTAAACCATAAGCCGTACTGTTTTCTCAATAGCTTGTGATGTCGGTGTAAATAAGCACAAATTAGTCGCTCTGCGCTCTGAAAAGCTCCATTAAATTGAAGAAAAAGTATTTTGATAATATAATGCAGTTCGATAACGCCAAAGGAAATAATTAGGAATCGATTCGTAATTTCATAATTTCGATTTTGTAATTTTTTAAGGTCCAGAATCGATTCAGAACATTTTTAAGGTCTAGAAGAGAACTTGAACTCGCGAGCTCAAAGAGACGAACACAATGAGCATTCTTCAAACACAGCTGCAACTACTGCTGCGGCTATCAGCCAAAGTCAACTCCAGTTCTCAACACTGTTGGAGAAAACAATTGCCGATCTCACCCAGAAAACCCACGTGGATGAGAAAATAGGCCAAATGGAAAGGTCAGTACTAATAAGCGCTCAATAATGACTGAATAGTGAGCGTTTGAAGAAGCTATTGCTTAAAACCATCGAAAAAAGTCGTTGAGTTTTTGATGTCGAGATCTCGACTTATTGCAGACTCCGGGCCGAGTCGTCAGCCAAACATCGTAATATAGCTATTATAGCGGCGAAATTACAAATTTTAGCGGCGAAATTACAAATTTTAGCGGCGAAATTACAAATTTTAGCGGCGAAATTACAAATCTTCTGCAAATTTTAGCGGCGAAACTATGCCAACTTCATCATTAATACTAAGCAGTGAAAAAATCATATTTTGTCATTGAATGTGGTGAATATATCCTTTTTACCCTTTTAAAATTTAGGGTTGAGGATTCTCATGTACGGTATAAAAATGTATCCAAATTTATTTGAATGGAAACTTCGTTAGTTATTAATATACAATTTAGTTTATTTTTACTATGAACAGGTACGCCCAAATGAGCCAAGAACAGGTCAGCTTGCTCAGAGGCAGATTGCAAGACGAAAAGGAAGAAAGAGAGAGCACACGTGAACAGATCAACAAACTCACTAGATGCATGAACAGCAAAATTCAGAGTGAAAAGTTAGTATAAACACTGATCGAGGTATAGTTAGTCCCACAAAAAATCAACACAAGCGAATGTTCAAAAAATAATTCAGACACGCAAATGAGCATCATAATTGCAGACGTTGGATTTAATTAAATTTGAATTTTGACCCGTTAAAAGTTCGCTTGATAGCGCTGCAACTTAATGAGACTAACTATGCCCCGAAAGAGTGAGCATGTTCAAAATCTTACATGATGATACATGCATTTTAGTGGCAAAATTTGAGTAAGATCAGACCCGTCCAGATTCTAGTCGAATTAATTGAAAAGTTTTGACTTTCTAGATCTTTCAAGATAGTCTTTAGGAAAGCATCAGTAATCTCTATACGAAGCTAGCTAGAGATTTAAAAGATAACTGTCTTTTTTAAAGAAAAAAGCAAGTTTTTAGAGCGAAAAACCATGAGATGATGATACCTCAAGTACCTTAAGATGGCAACTGTTCACATGGATTTATAAAGAGTTCAGAGTATTGAAAAAGATAGAATACCAGTGCTGCGAACATAATTTGTATCGATGTATTTTTTTCCAAAACGGGTATCTTGCAAAAATTATTTAAGTTAAACAACGGCCATCTTGAAATATCTTCCAAAATCTTGTGAGATAATACGAAAAAACCAATTGTATGTTTTTGACTGAGGACCATGGAGAACTCGGATTAGACTTGACATCGTGTTTAGAGATAAGACTTCATATCAATGAAGAGATTTTGACGAAGAGTATTTTGGAAATGCTACGCCTACCCCAAATTGCACATGAAAAACTATAAATTTCGCAAACTTCCCGAAAGAGTTGCAAGGAATCTAAACTAGTCTTTTTGATCAAAGAAAATGTTTTTCAGCTGCAAAATTTGTCTCTGCTAGGACAGAAATTGTATCCTGTTCTACTTTTCTTGCTCCAAATCTCCTGTTCTCGGGAATCTAGAACACGAAAAGTTTTCGCAGACAAAAAACAATATCTATGATCAAAAAGCAAGTTTAGATTCCTGACAATATATACGGGAAAGTTGCATTTTTTTTCAGTTTTTCTTTACTATGAAATTTATGAAACCCATATAATAATCTCGGAATTAAAATTTTTAAATCAACCAGATCTATATTTACTAGTAGATAAAAGGCAGAGAAACATTTCCCATAATTCAAACTATTTCAATGTTTTCATAAATCACCTCCAAATTTAGCAAATTATATGAAACACAAACAAATTTACTGAGAAAGAGCAAACTATTTTTTATGAGTTCAGACTGCTGCACTGGAATTTAAGAAGAGTTCAACGGAATTAGTAATCGCCTATACGATATTCTTGGTACTGAGAACACTAAAATTTTGACATTTTAACTCAATAATGGAGAGATCAATATGACAGACAGCATCAACTAATAAAGGCACCAAATGAGATGTTAAGTTGCCTCCTTTAGACAACAAAAAAATTGAATATGTACACATTGTCAAAAAAAGATGTTTCCTTTTAATTTTTAAACTCCCTTTTCAGAATAAACTCAAAGCGCTTGTTCTGCGATGAATAGAATTAGCGTATATGCGCATGAGTTTTGACTCAAGTAAAAATACAAACATATAAGAAGATTAAAACTAGAATATCGTCGAAAAAAAATGACTTATTCTTTAAATGATTTCTAAAGAAAAAAATGGAAACTCTGTAATTAAAATTGATGATAAACTTATCGAGTAAAAAAGTATCTTTTTTTAATGCAGATATATACTGAACGGCGAAAGTAAGTTAGCACCCCTATTTTCACAGAGTGAAAAAAAAATCATTTTTTGAGGCATTATTATTCCAAATTCAAATCACATTTTGAAGTCAATTTTTCCACCATTGATCCCCTACGCTAGCCTTCTGAACTAATTACAAAAATCAGATAGAATGCAACATTCACCTACCAGAAACGATAGTGTAAATTTGATGAATTACATCAAAATTTTACCTTAAAAACAAGTTAGCAAGAAAAGATTACAATTTATTCACACTTTTTCTCTCTCTAATGTTCAACACAAGTGCAAACTTAGTCATAGTTGTTGAACTAAGCTAAAAATATATCACATCTTGTGACAAGTTTTTCTTTACTGTGAAACTTGGATGGAGTTTATCAACTTTACATTGGGATATTTGGTAAGTGAATTTTGTGTTTATTTGAGTTTCATAAGTACTCGAGAGGATTACTGTAGGGGATCAATGGCATAAAAAAGTTTTTAAAATGTTCCTTCAAGTTGGGGTAAAATTGCTTTAAAAATTGAATTTTTACTTCATGAAAAGAGTGGGTGCTTAATTTTGCCGTTCAGTTCACAAAAAATAGAGTCATTGAATATTAATTTTTTAAAAGGATTGTTTTAAAACCAAAAAACAAGATTGAGTGAATTCTGCTGAACAATTTGGATTAATACGTAGACATGCATGCATTAACTTCATTTGTTACGGAGTGCTCTTGTTATACGGAATTTTGAAAACAACTAAAAACTTAATTTTTCGCGAGAAATTATTGAAGTTACGCCACGTTTGAATCAGCTAAACAAAATCAAAGCCCGGAGCTTGCGTCGATTTGGGTTACTATTATTAAATCACGAATCGAATTAAACCTATTGAAGGAGTTTGGTCATGAGAATAGTTGAGACGCCAAAAATTTTAACCCAAATTCGTATCAGCCCAATTGCAGATAATTTTGTACGAATGTTACATGGATTGCAATTGCATCACGTCAAAACTTCAGCAAGATAATGTTGAGATCTGAGTTTATTGCTGAACTGAATTACAATGACAACAATTTTAGTATAAATCAGTGACGAGAATGAGTTCGGAAATTTTCTATGGGGCCGAATAGAGGTAGAGTACAGTCTTTTGCTGCAAAACATTTATCTAGCGGAGTCTTTCTTTTAGTCAAGACATCAACAACAGCTCCACTTTCTCTCGACTTAGTTAGAATTAGTGCTAAAACGCTGACGCTTGAAATAGACTTCAAACAGCAGCTCTTATTGATCAGTGTTTCGCCATGACCAGGTAGGTTGTCGTTGATAATTGGGATCGTTTTCGTTTGTGCCCTCCCAGTACGTTATACTTCCGAATTACAGAGCACTTAGCATTACTTAATAAAGCATTATGTAGAAATATGGCACGTGCCCGTGGGGATGGGGTGCAAATAATACGCATCCACTAATCTTGGGGAGGGGGGGACAAACGGAAAGATCGGTAGAAAAACGTTATTTCTCGACCATCTCTGAACCATCTGATATAAGCTAACAAATTTTGACGATTTTGTATGATATGATGTCTTTGATGATCAGCCATAAGTCACTCAGGAAATTTCAATATGAAAAAAACTTTCGGACATTGCTTTCGGTAGAGAGCTCCTTGATTATTGCACGCTACTTTCCTGGTAACCAATTCAGAATAAGAAGAGTCCAGACTGGTCCTTTTATGATGAGCCGCCAAAACGATTATGTCAAAAAAAGATGTTTGCTTTTAATTTTTAAACTCCCTTTTCAGAATAAACTCAAAGCGCTTGTTCTGCGATGAATAGAATTAGCGTATATGCGCATGAGTTTTGACTCAAGTAAAAAGACAAACATATAAGAAGATTAAAACTAGAATATCGTCGAAAAAAATGACTTATTCTTTAAATGATTTCTAAAGAAAAAAATGGAAATTCTGTAATTAAAATTGATGATAAACCTATCGATTAAAATAATATCTTTTTTAATGCAGATATATACTGAACGGCGAAAGTAAGATAGCACCCCTATTTTTACAGAGTGAAAAAAAATCATTTTTTGAGGCATTATTATTCCAACTTCAAATCACATTTTGAAATCAATTTTTCAACCATTGATCCCCGACGCTAGCCTTCTGAACTAATTACAAAAATCAGATAGAATGCAACTTTCACCTACCAGAAACGATAGTGTAAATTTGATGAATTACGTCAAAATTTTACCTTAAAAACAAGTTAGCAAGAAAACATTTCAATTTATTCACACTTTTTCTCTCTTTAATGTTCAACACAAGTGCAAACTTAGTCATAGTTGAACTAAACTAAAAACATATCACATCTTGTGACAAGTTTTTTTTACTGTGAAACTTGGATGGAGTTTATCAACTTTACATTGGGATATCTGGTAAGTGAATTGTGTATTTGAGTTTCATAAGTACGCGAGGGGATTACTGTAGGGGATCAATGGCATAAAAAAGTTTTTAAAATGTTCTTTCAAGTTGGGGTAAAATTGCTTTAAAAATTGAATTTTTACTTCATGAAAAGAGTGGGTGCTTAATTTTGCCGTTCAGTTCACAAAAAATAGAGTCATTGAATATTAATTTTTTAAAAGGATTGTTTTAAAACCAAAAAACAAGATTGAGTGAATTCTGCTGAACAATTTGGATTAATACGTAGACATGCATGCATTAACTTCATTTGTTACGGAGTGCTCTTGTTATACGGAATTTTGAAAACAACTAAAAACTTAATTTTTCGCGAGAAATTATTGAAGTTACACCACGTTTGAATCAGCTAAACAAAATCAAAGCCCGGAGCTTGCGTCGATTTGGGTTACTATTATTAAATCACGAATCGAATTAAACCTATTGAAGGAGTTTGGTCATGAGAATAGTTGAGACGCCAAAAATTTTAACCCAAATTCGTATCAGCCCAATTGCAGATAATTTTGTACGAATGTTACATGGATTGCAATTGCATCACGTCAAAACTTCAGCAAGATAATGTTGAGAGCTGAGTTTATTGCTGAACTGAATTACAATGACAACAATTTTAGTATAAATCAGTGACGAGAATGAGTTCGGAAATTTTCTATGGGGCCGAATAGAGGTAGAGTACAGTCTTTTGCTGCAAAACATTTATCGAGCAGAGTCTTTCTTTTAGTCAAGACATCAACAACAGCTCCACTTTCTCTCGACTTAGTTAGAATTAGTGCTAAAACGCTGATGCTTGAATTAGACTTCAAAAAGCAGCTCTGATTGATCAGTGTTTCTCCATGACCAGGTAGGTTGTCGTTGATAATTGGGATCGTTTTCGTTTGTTACCTCCCAGTACGCTATACTTCCTAATTACAGAGCACGTAGCATTACTTAGTAAAGCATTATGCAGAAATATGGCACGTGCCTGTGGGGGTGGGGTGCAAATTATACGCATCCACTACGCTGGGGGGGGGGGGCACAAACGGAAAGATCCGTAAAAAAACATTAAGTTTCTCGACCATCTCTGAACCATCTGATATAAGCTAACAAACTTTGATTATTTTGTATCATATGACGTCTTTGGTTATCTAAAAATTACTCAGTAAGTTTAAAAATGAATCAACTTTCGGACATTGCTTTCGTAGAGAGCTCATTGATTATTGCACGCTACTTTCCCGGTAACCAATTCAGAATGAGAAGAGTCCAGATTGGTCCTTTTATGATGAGCCGCCAAAACGATTGCAGCAAACGGGAGCCTTATTAATGTGCAATTATACTATTTTTATTCTTATCTGACCAAAGTGGGGAGAATAAAAACAAACAATTTACATGTGGAAAAATAAAAAAACGCCGATGAAATGAGATTCATAAACTGTTGATCTGTTGTAATGATAACCACCGTTATGTTAACCAAGTTAATTGTCAATTAAATGTTATAATTTAAACTTTCCCGGTTCACCAAAGCAATAACTGCCTGGGAAAATGTAAAAAAGTTACAACAAAGATGGAATGTGAATTTTGATGAAAGGTTTCAAAATAAATTTTCTGGTTGTGTTTATTTATCGCCATTGTTATGAAGCAAAGATTTCTTCTGTTTCAGATTAAAAGAACATTATCAAGAGTTTCGTTGGAAGGAGTCGGAGTTACGCAATGAAATCAACAAACTAGAAAGCAAACTCAAAAACAAACAAACACAAGTTGAGTCTGTTCAAAATGAGCTCAATACTGAAAAACTGAAAAGTTTGCAGAAGTTACAAAAGGCAGAGAAACAGAAGATGCACCTGGAACAACAGCTGTTGAAAGTCGACCTGGATACCAACAAAATGACTAAACTTGAGTATGTTAATTTGAAATAGAACCCATAAAAACCTAAATTGGAAAATTGCATGACTTCTCCAAGCGAAAACGAAAAGAATAACAATTGGTAACCTTTAAGTATGCTTGATGTACATACCCACTGAAATGAAACTTGATAGTCTTGATAATAAACATATTAAAACATGGAAAATCTTGCCAAGATCTTGCCATGTTACATGGCAAGATAATATCAAGATATGTAGAAATTTGCAAGAATTTGCAAGACATCTTTGCATGGGTGTCAAGAAACAAGATCTTGGCAAGATTTTCAAGACAGATGAACCATGACTTGGCAAGACGTACCAAGTATTACAAATTCAATAGCACCCAAGAACGAGATATAGCACGAAATCATAGAACACGCTCTCGTTCATTAAATCAGTGCTTTTTTAAGGCGCACAATTTCAATAAATTGTTTTTCCAACACACTTCTACGCTATTTTTTTACAATGTTAATTAATTGGGCGTATTTTTTTGCAACTATTATGTCTCGCCTCTGTTTTTATGACCCCATCGCATAAATTATGGGTCGTTATATAGAATTTTACTATATAAAAGATAGCACTTGACCTTGGGGTGGGGTGTAAAAATTATATACCAACGTACCTAGATGGGGACGCAGAATAGGTCTATTTTCGTTCCATGTTCAAATTTTCACATTGATGACTCAATCAATTGTTTCAAAGAATCTGCTCAATTTTTATTAGTGACCAAACTCTGTTTGGTTGCAAAATATTAGCCCTGTATCTTTCAATGATTTTTTGAGGTTTCTTAAATTCTCAGGTTTATCATTTTTTGGAGTTGATTTTTACAACTTTAGTTTATTTTTTTTCTCTCTCTTGAAAAGTGACAACATGGCGCATAAATTTGGGACAGTTTGTGTTCGATTTAGACAAGAGTTGAAGAAACGAGATAGCGACATAGATGAGTTGAAAGAGAGACTAATCTCAGCTGAGGAGAGAGAAAGACAGCTGAAGAGGAGTGAGGAACAAGTGTACATTGAAAGGGAACAACTCAGAAGCCAACTCATTTCACACAAGTACAGACCAGGACAACCCCATCATAACAATGTTAGTAACAAAACCCAAGGAACATTTTTTGACTGATCTTGGAGAATTAAGTTTGAAGAAGGGTTTCTCGTCAATTATCTTTAAAATGCCTCAAGGCATTACCCGACCAGGCTTCTTTGAACCCTATTGATGGACTGCCATATCTGAGTGATGCGTTTGTGTTGAGTGAATAACATGATTAATAAACTCGTTTTCAGATTCTGAAAACCAATTTATTAATAAACTGCTTATAGAGCTCTTTTGACCAGTAATAAAGCTGATTCCAAGGAGATCAATGCTGGCCGAGACCTAAAACCATAATGAACACACTGGCCCATCTGCCGGCCCGTATTGACTTCTCAAGTGACCGTTTCACGCTTCATTTTTAAATTTTTAAGTGAGTTCAATTGCTTGTTGCTAATAAAAAAGTGATTAAAAGTGATTTTTGTAGCGCACAATAGTGATGATTATGGTGTATTCGGAAATGTTGTTCTTGAAAAATTTGGCCCATTTTTTTCAGTGTTTACCAATTTTTTCTGCAGCATTCTTCAGAAATTTGAATTAAGAGAAGCAATCTAGTCTTGATGAAAAAGGAAGAAATAATTCAATTGAACATATCTTTACATATGTTAAAATTTATTGGGCGTTTTTTTTACTAATTTTTTAAAAGCTTTTTTGTTGAAAGAATGTCTTTGCTATTTGTCATCCATGGAGCTAGACATTGATTAAAATGCATAGGCGACACAGGCATGTGCCAATTTTTTTGATGAACTTTTGCAGAACTAGCGCTTTTTGCATCTTAGTTGTAGTTGAACAGGAAAATTTGACTACTTGATAAAAATAACAAATCATAGGTGCTTGTTAGTTTTCTATTTCAGAGCTTCGCTAACTAGGTTCTAGCAATTTTCGTATTTGCAATTTGTCAGTTTAAACAAATTTTGTATTTATTTTTGTACTTTGTCGGGTACGTTTTTGATAAGTGACCGCATGATAAGACAGAACATGAAAGCGTGAATAAGGTTTGAAAATTTTTGGTGAAAGAGTTGTTTTCTGTTTATGTTTGCTTTTAAAAATTTAGCGAAAAATGTAGGTATGAAAAAATTATTTTTTAGTTTCAGGCAAATTTTTTTTGGTCAATTGGTTCTTCTAGCATGTATTATTAAGTTTGAAAACGTTTTCAATTTTTTTTTCAATTTTTTGAATTTCTCTGTGGTTTCATGGAACTTCTAAATACGTTCGAGCATTTCTTTTTTCAAATTATTCTAAAGCAATCGAAGATGAACCGATTGAGTTAACTTTTTGTGACTATTTGGTTTCTAATAGATCTTGGATATTTGATTAAATTTTGGTTCAAATTGATTATTTGAAAAGTTTTTGCCCTATTCTGTTACTTTTTTAGTTTTGTTTTTTGGCTCAATATTCTAATTTCAATTCCTTGGTAAAGCTTATTTTCTCGTTTTTGAACTATTTCCCTAGTTTTTGAAGACTAATGTGCGTTTTTAGTAACAAGTAGTGTTTTTCTGCCTTTTGTTGTTCAGCAAGGCATCTTGCAAGCCTTTGAATTACATTATTTTTGTAGCTTCCTTGGAAAGTCAGAAACATTTATGATCTATCAATTTAGCAATCAAGTCAAGCGTCTAATTTCAATTTCAAGAAACCAAAGATATTACTGTTTGGAAGAAAGCTAAAAAGCTATATAACAAAAGAAGGTTTTTACACAGGCGTAAAAAACTAGAAATACTAACAACTTCTAAGAAAAACAGAAAACCGAAGTTTAAATGACGTCTAGTTTGACGACGGGTGTTATGATAAAAACTGATGAAACTCTTATTTTCATTACCTTTTATTGAAAACCCTGCATTAAAGTTTGACAGCTCTGTGACCTGTGGTATGGTTTCAGCTGGACTTCTCAGAACTCTCCAAACAACAACTGGAAGACAAACTACTCTCATCAGAAGAGAGAATTGCGAAGCTACAATCCAGTTTGCGAAAAGCAGCCGAAATCCACAGACGGAAGAAAGGACAACTTCAGGACGAAATTCATGACCTCAAATACAAGCAAAAGTTGAAAAATCCATTAGGAATAGATTTCACTTCAAGGAATGGAGCACAAAATGACACTAAAGTTCCAAGAAGTAGCTTTGAAGTTGATAAATTAAAACCAACCAGCGGGTCTGTGTCGTCTTTTGAAAGAACGCCCTTACGTTCCCAGAGCTTAAGAAAATCCGACTTGCTCCAAAACCAGTTTCTAGGCAGGAACTCATGGGAAAACGACCGGATGCAGAAATATGGAGATTTTCCGACGGAAGATTTGACTTCTAGACACTTTGAAGAGGCAGCGAAGAGATTAAAAGATGATGACATCGATCTACAGGAAATATTTGCAAGCGCTGAACAGGTATAGTTTGTCGAAACTAAACGCATAACTGATTAGCATAAAAGGTACGACATTTTCTAGCTAAGGCAATACTCAAATTTTTAATATAGATACGCGCTATTTTGGTATAACAAAACGAGAAATGGTTTCTGTCTGATCAATCAACGTCAAAAACAGCCATAGAATCCGCTCAACAGTAAACACGTGGAACTGTAAAATTAGCCATGCTAAAAGTAAATAAGTTTTCCTCAACCCTTGAGCTCGAGGGTTCCAATCGCACCTAAGGTCGTAACAGGTGCGACTAATTAAAGTTGAAACAGTATTGTGTTAAAAGTATGAGGCACGTTTGATAAATTACTCTTGGGCGGTTTGCTCAATTGAAACTTAATCATCAGGACACTGGTTATTTTGTTTGAAACCAAACATTCTTGAACCCGTGTCCGGACAAAACAGACCCCAATTGCAAAATATTCCTGGACAAAACAATCCCAGATAAAACTGTCACCAATTGCGAAACTTTCCCAGACAAAATAGTCACCGACAAAAGTGGGCAAAAAAGTCCCAGACAATTTAACCCCTAAAAAATATGGAAGTGAAGTTTGGTCACGGTAAACTGTATCGAATGCCGAACGTACGGTTAATATTGGCCCATGTTTGTTGCTCATGTGGCCTGTCTTGAAATCATGCCCTACAATTAAGCCAATTCTTGTATAATGAGGCCAAAAGGTTTGCGTTCGAGGCCACACGTGTCTCTAGGGTGTCAGGACAGAATACCCAATGCCAAAATAACCAATGTGTCAAAGTAACCGAAATATACCCAATATTTTATCCTAACGTTGAAGCTACCAGAACGATTATTTAGCATAATATCTAGTTAGTGCATTTGGTCAAGCCTCGCGGACCATGGCCATACCCCAGCGGCCCATAGGACTTACTATGAAACTATCACAACCAGACATGGGATTAAATTATCAGCTTAATTGTCAGAAAACATATTGTAATGCCGAGTTCTAATTTGTAATCGATTTTTTGAACGAAAAGATCAATTGGAAAAAATTGGGTATCTTGGCATTGGGTACTATGACACATTGGGTTTTTGGAGTACGTACAACTATGTCGACGTAATACTATGCCAACCTTTGAGTGCCGAAATTGGAACTGATTTTAAAATTGCCGAAACTGTCAATACCAATTATCAATTAACTGCTAGCGGAATTTATTTTCAAAGCTAACAGGGCACGGCACGCTGATCAGTAGTTCGGTTATGATAGATTCATATCGAGTCCCACGTGCCTCTTAGGCATGGCCATGGTACGCAATTATTAATGTTCACTTTGAATTTATCTTGTCCTGCTAAATAATAAAACATAAAATCTCACCACTTCATTGTGATTGCTTCAGCATTATTGCGCTCATTTTAGTTGAACTGATTGGTTGAGAAATTTAACGGTAAGAAAATTGAATAATTTCCGGCACTCCTATACGTCGTTATCGTTGTACGTCACCGGTATTTTGCTTTGGGTTCGCTGTCATGTAACCGTCCCAAGATAGGGTCGAAAAATGAAACAAACTTAATCCGAGCCAAGAGTTAGCCCAAGTTGATCAATGAAAATTTACCTTTCCAAATTTAATCTCCCCCTATGCTGACTTAAGTGATCTCAACCTTACATTACTTCTTTCATAGACTGTTTTTATTAGGGAAATGACTAACTTTCAGAAGAAACTTGCACTCTCCTGAATACTATCTAAAATCAATCCGGTAGAACTCCTATCGTTTCGACTCTGTACTTTTCGATAAGAATCTCCAGGCAGAAAAAAATTCTAAACAATTCGTTTAATTGGACTCACGCTAATTGCGTGACCTCCATCGATCTTATCCAGCAATACCTCTCATTTAGGCCGAGTGGCATCAAAGCAGTTTCTGCTTTCATAGGACTTTTTCATCGACTGTTTACTTTCAAATTCAATCATTACAGACCATTCCCGCGCACCTATGCAATTTGGCACGGTGGCGCATAGAGTACGGACATGCTCGGGACAGATCATTGTAGCAGAGTCCTGTCAAGCAATGCCTCCGATTGAATTATCCAACTTCGGTAGAAGAAGTGGAACCTAGAAAGCGTCGTTCAAATGCTCGAATTAATGAAATCCGTCGCGTTTCTGTTAGATTTGCATGGTCTGCAGATGTACAAATCTGATTGTTCGTGCGGTTCAGGTTGTCTTTATATGCTGAATCCTGTTCTCTTTCTATCTTATTCCAGACCGGAAGCCCTTACTAAAAACAGCGCACTGTGTTTGAATTAATTCTAGGCTATAAAAATTTCTCTCAGTTCAATATTGCTTATTTCCGATTACAGTCCTAATCGATGCAAACAGTATTAAATAAAACGCCTTTTCCATCAAATCGGTTAATTTTGGTTTCTATGCCCAAATTTTTATGATTTCGAAAGATCGAAAGATGAAGGAAGTGAGGAATACGAGGCAAAAAAATAACATGGAGAGGGGACTCAAACTCTCAGCCACGAAATTATGTGTTCCTCGACGGTGTAGATGAATCCCATATTTAGACACCCGTGAGGCATAAGGCTCTGATGGAACTCCGCAGCAACCTAATGCCCTCCGGGCATTACTGATTATCGCGCGCTTTACCTAGACGAACAGTCAAATGGTCATATAAAAAAACAGACGAAAAGTCAGTAGTATGAAAAACTTCATTAACATAGCTGGCAGATTGCCAGAAAACAGCCGCAATAGCTTCGTAGATCTGCAGTCTCAAAAAAACAGTACAAAAGACAGACCAAAAAAATTCGTCTTTTCATTGAAGGGTGATATGTTAAATTTTGATTAAAAATCTGTATAAGTTTTTGCTGCCTCTATTAGCTGTTCTCAAATAACCTTCCTTTAGAGAGACCCACACCCATTTGACCATATCTCTTTGAATTAAAGTAAATAAAAGTCAATTTCAAAGTGAGGAAGTCATTTTTGAGAGTGAGGTAAGTCAAGTGTGACCAAAAATTTAATCACGCGCATGAACAAAAAACTCGCTCCACTAAGAGCGAAAAATGACGCCAAAAAAATCACGCCCTCTAGTTGGAATTGCAGGAACGAATGAACAAAAAGCAGATTTGAAGTGGTTGTGACGTCATATGGTCGTAACAAAAATCGTGACGACGAAATTAAAAAACATGGCAGGACAAGTCCTGATAAACAATTCAAAGAATTGAATGAAAACTTAGAATTACTCTACCTGACCAGCAGATGAATTCAATGATGCTAGCCAAAACACAATCGAAAACATATCAAAAAATTGAGAAACAAACAATAAAAAAAACTAAACAAATGTATAATCATTGATAAAACTTTGAAGCTTTTACCCCTAAGGCAAAATTTGATACCTTTAAATATACCTAAATCGAAAATTTGATCAAAACCAAATTTTGTTTCTGAGATTGGTGCAGTTTTATATCTGCAAGGCCTGAAAAAATTCATTGGCCCTTGAAGATCGGTTAACTCGAAGATTTTCAAAAATTGAAAAAATGATATCAATTGAAATTTTAATGCAATGCTGCTGAAAATCGTGATATTAATTTCTTAAGAATCATTTCCTAAGAAATGATTCTAGTGTCTCTAGAGGCTATCCAGCAAACCAATTCTAAGCCTTAAAAATTAATTGGTTCAAAGATCGATAGGCAATAATTTTTATTAAAAATTTCAAAAAACAGAAATTCGTTCCATTAAAATAATGAAAACCATCCAATTGCCCCTAGCAACTATTTAATTACATTCTATCAAACCCTGTGTGAGGTTATCTTGCTACTCAGGCAAGAAAAACTGAATAAAAGACAAATGTTTTGAAAAAAAAAACAAAAAACTTGCAAATTTAAGAAAATTTTCAAAATTCTAAAGGTTAAATTGTGGAAAACAATTCCATTGAAAGTAACAATTATGCAGTAATTTTTTGCAGAACGTGGAGTAGGTTTCCTGGCACTTAAGAATGGACAAATTCCAAAAATTAAAAAAAAAACTTTAGGAAACTTCAAATTGCAGATTTTATCCAAAAAAATGCTAAAAATCGAGACATTAAAATGTTGAAAACCACTCCATTATTCCTAGAAACCATACAACGCCTAATTATCAAATGTTAAAGTAGATTCCCTGGCCCCTGAAGCTGGAAAAACGCAAAAAATGACAAAAATTTTCAAAAAACTAGAAAAAAAAATGGCAAAAACTGGTACCATTTTGTGTGTTTTTGTGTTTGTAGTACCAAAACATATGGCTCATAAAATGGTCATAACAAGTACTTTTGTCTGGCAAAAGGCCTTCATCAACTATTTAAAACTTCAACCTAAGAATAATCAAGCAAAAAACTTTAAAAAATCACAAAAAACATGAAAAATTGCACCATTTTGAGCCCAAAAACTCCTAAAAATGACCTTTTAACCTTGAATTGAGGCCATCCCAGCAGCTGCAACACTCTAAGCACTTGAAGGACTACTAACGTCCACTTTGGGCCTTTAATGAAACTTAATGCCCGCTGGGCTTTACCTGTTTATCCCGTTTTCAAAGATCAAAGTCATTGAAAAATGTGAACACATCTTAAAAAAAACAGCGCCCCAATACAATTCAAATTCTTTGAATTGTAAAAACATAGCAGGACAAGTCTTGACGTACAATTCAAAGAACTTTCATTGACTAAACAGATAACTAGACCTTGAACGGACTAAGAATGGATTGGGAAAACCATTTAGAAAAAAATCCGATCCAAAAAATCGAAAAAAACAGTAAAAATCAAAGTGAAATTGCCGCATGTGAACAAAAAACCACTAGCGAGAAAGCGAATTTTTGTTCAAACACCGTTTTCTCACTCTAATTTAAATTTAGAGCGAAAAAATTTCACGCCGCAAAACCACTCGCTTTTTCGCTCCACTTCCTGTTTCGGCGTGACCGAAATCACTACTCCAATTTGACTTCAAAAATCATGAAAATGTGTGAACAGATCTTAAAAAAAAGACAGCGCCCCAATACAATTCAAATTCTTTGAATTGTAATAAAAAAACCAAGAGAAGGCCAATAATAGCCCCAGCTACCGCTGTGCGGCTATTAAAAAAGACCACCAACACTAATATAATTGCGAAAACTTAAAGTAAGAGCAATTAATAAACATCTGTCGAACTGGAACAATTAGTTCATTGAAACGGTGGTTAGCACAAAATATCATTGCTTAGCACAAACTACGAAGCTAATAGAGGTTTTTATCGACCTGTTGAGAGCATTTTGTTTTAGAGATCAAGGCGGTCTGGAACAATAATGGCCAGTTACTACCCGCCCATGGATTTCAGTCATCCTATCGATTATCCATCACAGTTCCAAAGGTCCACCATTCCAAGAAACAAATTCAACTATCAATCAACAGCGACTGAACCGTTTTTGTTCCCGTGCGAAATTGTTCACGCAAAAACGAGGACAAAGGCAAATGCCATTCTGGAGAAGATAGCCAATTATGAGAAACTGTAGTTTCTAAAAGAAGATTCGATTGAAGCACGTGAAAATTTCTCCGGCAGGTCATGCCCTGTACTATTTAAGGTTTTAGTTTTTTTCCACTTGTAAATTAGCGATCACTTCTGTAATGGCTCAAATGTAAACACAGTTGTCTTTGAATTAAAATTTTTTCCAACAAATGTTGAATTGAAGAATGAGACAATTAGGATCTTTTCCCGTTTGCCTCCCCCCCCTACGGTACGTTATGCTCCCCCTAGTTACAGAGCACGTGTCTTTACACAGTAAATCATTATATATAGGCACGTCTGGGGGTTTCAAATATGCACCCACTAATCTGGGGGTGGGGGCACAAGCGGAAAAGATCCGACAATTTTAATCTAAATTAAATGTACAAAAGTTAGTGATAGTACTCTCAAGACAAATTCATTATTAATTAGTGACCTTAGAATATCAGTCATTATTGCACCTTGACGTTTACGACTTTCCTCAAATTAAGTATATTATATTTAATTGCAAGCTTCGAAAACATTGTATTAGCTCCCTGCTCAATTTAGTTTAACATCAAAAT
The DNA here is from genome assembly GCF_964194025.1 of Convolutriloba macropyga. Lineage (NCBI taxonomy): Eukaryota > Metazoa > Xenacoelomorpha > Acoela > Convolutidae > Convolutriloba > Convolutriloba macropyga. The sequence goes on from NC_134477.1 coordinate 12,764,463, forward strand.
ACTGCAACTTTCAGATTCAGGAAAATGTTTGATTTTAGAGTTAAAAGATTAGGCAATATCACGTAGGTTGCGTCCTTAACTTGATTGAATAATTAGGAACAAAATTGTGATCACAGACAAATTGCATCTAATGTAAAAATATCAAAGCACGGCGAAGATCATTTTAATAAATAGCACTTGTGTTCTGCTCAAAAACTAAAATGAATGCTAATGATGTTACTAACTAATAGAACAGCATTTTCCGAAGAAAAAAAATTACCGAAGATCTTAATAATCATACCAATTGTATTTTGATCTCAAAACATGAAGAGACACATTAATTGATATTCTTTCCCCGACTCCTCCAATAATTATAGGTTCCTATGTATGATACTCTTATCAAGAAGTCGCTGGGTTTGTAAGAAAAAATCTGCATATAATTCTCTTTACTATTAATGTAATCCCAAACTCCTTCAAACGTTTTTTGTACGTTTTGTATTAAGCATTATTTATGAATCAGCAGAAAAAAGGACATGATTGCACTTGAACTTTTTAACTTATAATCCGAAACCGAAAAATACTAGGTAAAATGAAAAAGCATAAACCTCACAGATATAATCGCAAGTAGTAATTAAGAACCCATGATAGTTTTGATCATATCGTCAAACTTGACCATGCCGTCTGAATCCTCGAGAGAGTTGAGAATAGTATCTGCCTCGTCTTCTGAGAGACGTTCTCCCAGTTTAGTCAGGATGTGTTTGAGCTCTATGCTGGAAATCCGCCCATTTCCATCCTTGTCGAAAACTTTGAAGCCCTCGTGGAAGTCGTTGGCTGTGCTGGAGACGCCTATAAAAGGGGTTAAAAGTGGGTCACAATACTTGCTGTATCACTAGGAGTCCCGTACCTCTAATGCACGCCTGTTCGTTTTTCATAGATAACATCTGTTTGCTATAGATTTTAAACATTTTTACATGCTTGTTAGATTTTAAGGTATTAAGGGTTACTTTGAGCCGAGGCTTGAATTTTTATTCGGTTCACGTATTAACAGAAAAATCTGATTTGTCTGCGCGGCCTTTTTCTGTCCCTATTAAGCACACACAAGCAGGATTGGATAGAGAGTTTGCAAAAAGCTTGGTGTCTGCGAAACAAAGAACTCTTACGTTGCGCTAATTGAAAAAAAAGCGTGTCATGAGTATAATTTTTCGAAATAAAAACATAACCCACTACCGTCGGGCGAATTGCTCTCAAACAACTGGCGAGCGGTTGCCTTCGTCAGAAGCTAGCTACGGTTTAGAGAGGCTAGCTTAGCTTAATTGAAGGGGTGGGGGTGAGCGCTGCGGGAGGAGCGAACGGGGGGGGGGGGGTCGAGCGCTCTGGGTTAAGGGTGGAACGATGTGCAGATGATTGGGTTGTGAGTGTTCACAGCCCCACATCAACCCTATACTACTGTGAGCTAATGTGGGGGGGGGGGGGGGTCAAACTTTATGAACAGCCCTTCGCAGCATGAACATGTCTCCAAAACAGTTTCGGTGAATTGTATTCTTAGAGTATAGTAAGGCTTAGAGCACTAAGAGAACTTAATGCCCTCCGAGCATTACCTGTTTATCCCGTTTTTGAGGACAAAGGTGTCAGACTAAAAATCGGTCAGGCAAAAAATCGCATAATTCTTTTAATTAATCAGTAGTATTGTTACACTAAGTATGCGCTTTTAGTTTTAAAAAGCGTAGCAACAATTTGCTACATATTCAACATCGTAGTTCACCGCCGAAATTAAGAAGTTTAGAGTATTGAAACTTTACCATACTAGAATCTTTGCTTCATCATAAAATAAGTCGGCCTTCCCTAGCGGGCTTGTCCTAGCGTGTCTACCTTCAATTCGGGCTTACTGTTTTGATGATAACAGAAAAACATAGCCTGCAGTTTGCCGGAATTGCTGAAAAATAAGAATTGCGAGCCGCAGAATACAGATAGAAACAGATATAGGAATAAGTTGCAAAACTTATCGAAGTCGCTTTAAAAAAGGTGTAAAAACTTCCAGCAATATAATTAGGAACGGACTATGAATGGATTGAGAAAAATATTTAGAAAACCCATAAAAATTGAAACAACAGTAAAAATCAGGGTAAAATTGCCGCATGTGAACTAACCTTGCCACAATCAAAATATTTCAAGCGGGGAATTGGTGGGAGTTGGAGGGGTCTTTCCCATTATAGCCCCCCCCCCCCCCCCAATGAAATTATAGCACTCCCATTATGGCATAATTACCATAATTGTGGGGGGGGGGGGGGGTTATAGGTTATCTGACCACTAAGCTGGGGGGGCTATAATGGGAAAGACCCTGAAGGAGGATAGTGTAAGCAGGGTGGTCAATGTGGGGGTGGGGTTCATAGAGGTAGGGGAATGGGGGGCGCATGAGGTAAAAAAAATGGGATTAAAAAAATTCCAATTGACCTCTTCACCTTGAATATAACCCGTAGGTCGTAAATGCTATAAATTACACACTAGCTACTGTTAAAGTCCAATTTTCGAAAACTAAAGGCAATAATCAAAAATGGAGGTTAAAGCTCGAATAGAAAAGTCAAAATTCAAGTCTTAGACAAACTCCGCAAAAAATCGAGTATATTCTGTTTTGCAGCTCAGTGGGCTTATAACTTTTTGCCCCCTTAGGCGCACGTGTTTTTTACATAGCAAGGTCATATAACAAATAATTTGTAACTGCCGGGCATAAAAATACTTGCTAACATAAAAGATTCCAAAAAAACACAATAGGAAGACTCTAAGATTTAATTCCGTCAATAAATTAAAATTCAATGATGGGAAAACATAACCAACAATACATCTCCAAAAAGAGAAAGAGCGAGCGTGCCGTAAGTATAATTTTTCAGAACCAGCTAGCGTCGGGTAGATTGCTCTCAAACGACTGGCGAGTGGTTGGCTTCATCAGTAGCTTGCTACGGTTTAGTGACTAGCGTTAGCTTAATTAAAGGGCCAGGTGAGCGCGGCGGGAGGGGCGCACTGTGGGTGGGTTCAAGACTGATCTTATTATAAAGCAATTAAATCAGTCTTATTTTTCCTTCAAATCCATCGTTCTTTTCGCTCAGTCGCGCTTTTCAACCAAAATAGACCGATTTCACTGCTTTTTCATCCAATAGACTGATTTTATAGCTCTACATCAACCCTATACTACTGTGAACAAATATGGGGGAGAGGTGAAGTGTGGTGGTTCAAACTCTAAGAGCCGCTTATATCTCCAAAACAGTTTGGTGAATTGCATTCTTAACTTTAACCGGGTCATACTTTGAAGACATTAATCAATAATATGCATGAATTTGAGCGTAACTAAGAAGCAGTTTTGTATTACCGTACAAAATTAACGGCGCTCTAGGAAATTCGCGGTCACTGTTTTACTGATAACAGAATAACATGGCCGGTAGATTGCCGCAATAGCTGCGAAATAGACTTGCGTGCCGCAGAATACATATAGAAACAGATGTAGAAATAAGTTCCAAAACTTATCGACGTAGCTTTAAAAAATGCGTGATAAACTTCCGGCAATATAATTAACAATGGACTATCAATTTATTGGGAAAACCACGTAGAAAAAAAATCCGATAAGAATTACTGACACAATAGAACAAATAAGAGCAAAATTGCCGCATGGAAAAAAACCACTAGCGAGAAAGCGAATCACCGTCTTCATTCTTAACTTAAATTTAGAGCAAAAATAGTTGACACCGCCAAACCATTTGCTTTTTCGCTCCACTTCCTGTTTCGACGTGACCAAAATCATCACTTCAATTTGACTTCAAAGATCGTAAAAAAAGAGAGAACAGATCTCAAAATGAAACAGACGTAGGATAGCAGAAACAACTCGAAGCGTCGTACAAAAAAATCTTTAAACTAACCTTGCCACAATAAAAAAAGTCAAAAGGGGATTGGTGGGAATTGATGGAGGTGGGGGTAAGTGGGTGGGGGTGCAATGTGAGGGAAGGGTACATGGAGGGGGGTGAATGGGGAGGAGGCGCATGAGGCAGTTAAATAGGATACAAATTCTTAATTAACCTCTTCACCTTGAATATTACATTTAGGTCCCAATTGCAATATATTACAAACTAAGCCACCGTTAAAGTCCAATGTTCGAAAACAGAAGTCAATAATCCAGAACGGAGGTTAATGCTCGAATAGAAAGTTCAAAAATCAAATCATAAACAAAATTGCTTTCTGCAAAAAACAGAATATATTCTATTTTTCCCCTCCCAGCCTAATGCGCTTATATCTTTTTCTCCTCTTAGGCGCCCGCGTGTTTGTGTACATAGTCCCCTGCTATATAACAAATAAATTGTAACTGGGTGGGTAAAAAAAACTGGGTGGGGGGCAAAACATAGTAGATCCCAGGAAAAAAACTCCGGAACCGCTTCAAGTTCGACTTACACCAGAAGCAACTTACATATAAGCCAATAAGTAACTGAAAAAACGAACACTTTCATATTAAAATTCAATTTGAAACAAAAACCGGAGGTTTCAAATTATCAAGGAAGAATAAAATTAAAAAATTTTTTAATTTCAACTCCAAAATTATTGTTTCTAATAGACTGTCTAATACGATTTAATTATGTCAATTTATATTCAATGGTGGGAAAACATAACCAACAATACATCTCCAAAAAGAGAAACAGCGACCAAAAGGAGATTTAAAGGAGAGAATCTATAAAAACCTTTAAATTTTTGAAGTTTCCTAAAATTGCGAAGTCTCAATAACTGTTTCCAACACAACCTAAAAACAGTTCCTGGTTATTCATTGAGAACTACACGGCACCAAGATGCACTGGAAATTACATAAAAGATAAGCAAGAAGTGAAATACTTCAAAAAACTGCAGAATTGATATAAAAAAACTATGAAAACATGTGCAATCAAAAATTTAATTAATTTCATTTAGTAACAAAAAAACTAGCATCAACCTTCATTAAACGATTAAACATGGAATAAATAACCTGAAAGGCGAAAACCGGAAGAATTAGGCATAAAAATTAGGCACAAACTTAAATTGATATTTATCAAATCAAAAGGCAACGAATAACAACATAAAAACATAATAATCCCTCTACAAAACTACCCCACTCACTAAAAACGCGAAATCACAAAAATGGCTCAAGATTGCATATAAAACTTTAATATATAATTGATACGATTAAAAACTCTCCAAAGTTTACATTTACTTTGATATGGTTTAGAAAAACCACTTTACCCGGTAAAGTACAGTTAAAACTAAAAAACTGCTTCGAAAAAGCCGCACACGGTCATAAATTTCTCTCGCTTAGCAAAATTCTTACTTTTCACGCCTACTTTTCTTCCGTTTTGCCTGAACACTTAGTTTTCACGGGCGGCATTAACTTCTACATCCTGTTTTTAAAAAATCGATTAACATAGCTGGCAGATTGCCAGAAAATAGCCGCAATAGATCGTAGATTTTCAGTCTCAAAAATCAGTAAGACAGACCAAAAAAATTCGTCTTTTCATTGAAGGCTGATCTGTTATACTTTGATTTAAAAAATCTGTATAAGTTAATGCTGCCTCTAGTAGCTGATCTCAAATAACCTTCATTCAGAGTGACACACACCCATTTGACCTTATCTCTTTGAATTAAAGTAAATAAAAGTCAATTTCAAAGTGAGGAAGTCATTTTTGAGAGTGAGGTAAGTCAAGTGTGACCAAAAAATTAATCATGCGAATAAACAAAAAAACTCGTTCCACTTAGAGCGAAAAATGACGTCACGCATGCAATTCAGTTGAAATTGCATGAACGAATGAACAAATAGTGGCTGTGACGTCATATGGTCGTAACAAAAATCTTGACGACGAAATAAAAAACATAGCAGGACAAGTCCTGACGTACAATTCAAAGAATTTTCATTGACTAAACAGAGAACTAGACCTAGAACGGACTATGAATGGATTAGAAAAACCATTTAGAAAAAATCCGATCCAAAAAATCGAAAAAACCGTAAAAATCAAAGTGAAATTGCCGCATGTGAACAAAAAACCACTAGCGAGAAAGCGAATTTTTGTTCAAACACCGTTTTCTCACTCTACTTTAAATTTAGAGCGAAAAAAATTCACGCCGCAAAACCACTCGCTTTTTCGCTCCACTTCCTGTTTCGGCGTGACCGAAATCACTACTCCAATTTGACTTCAAAAATCATGAAAATGTGTGAACAGATCTTAAAAAAAGACAGCGCCCCAATACAATTCAAATTCTTTGAATTGTAATAAAAAACCAAGAGAAGGCCAATAATAGCCCTAGCTATCGCTGTGCGGCTATTAAAAAAAGGCTCTACCAATACTCTCTCGGAGTCGTAAAAAGACAGTGCCCCAATACAGTTCAAATTCTTATTCAAATTGTTATTAAGTAAATGGTTAAGTCAGAACTCTAGTTGAAAAACTCTAGATAACACTAGATGCTTGTTCTTTAAACAAATTTGTAACACGAAAATTTTGATAACTTAACCTCGTGATAAATCAAACAATACGTAAGCGTTACATTACAATTCTAACCTTTATCCTTCAATGACAAGTACATAGGGATAAACTGCTCAAATGTCAGCCTCCTTGTAGGGTCCTGCTTGAACCCTGACACTCGATCTACGTCATACTCTGTTGGGTTCAGGCCGAGTGATCTCGCGAGGGCCCCAACACTCTTGGCCTCAATTCGCCCGTCTCCCATTCTGTCAAACAGGTGGAACGAATCACGGAACTCAGCCATTTGATCATCACCCAAAGCAGCTGGCATCTTGTACAAAGATTTATCTGAAAAAATTAAAAGAGGAATTTAATCGATACTTTTTCAAAACAGATGAAAAGGAGAGTCTGTATTGTGCGTTCGCACGGAGTGTTCCATTAAATGTAAACATTTCATCACATCCCAAAAATGAACATAAACCCTGTATTTGATCAAAAGTCAAAGTGTATGCTTTTTCAATTTTATTATCATTAGAAAAACTTTGTTGACTGGAAATGACTCTCCTCGAAGCAGAACTAAAATAAAAAATCGTATTTTTTTTCGAAAATGAGCTTGCGAAAAATTTTATCATGTTTTTATATTTCCCATTTAGAACTCAACACATTGAATGAATTTCTTAGTTTCATGATAAGAGTGCGGGCAATGGTTTTTGAGAACATGGAGCGTGCAAGACAATAGCAACTATTCGAAGCAACTTAGAGGCAAAATCAAGCGTGAACAAATTGCAGCAAAAAGCCCGTCAAAAATTTTGCTCTGCTTCAACCCATTAACCTTGACTGTTGCAACCAAAGCTAGCTAAAAAAAAACATTTTGAGAGTGAGAACGTCAGTAAAAAAGTGAGGGTACTCATGTGCGACAAAACTTGTGTCGCGCAAATGAAGACACAACTAACTCCAATTATAGTTCGAAACAAGGAGGCTCGATAATGTGCGCTTGCCCAATGATTCTACCCGCTCGTCTATATTTTTGACTTAAAGGTCTATCAAATGATGAAAAAGAAAAACTTAAGAAGAACTAAAGAAAAATAAATACTGTTCGAAATTCATTGGTTAACAAGTAAAACAATTGATGTAACGGTCAATTTCAAAATCATTACTTACGGTCAATTTCAAAGTCTATTTTTAAAAAAAATCAAACAGTCACAATATCATCAGACAAAAACTAACAAATTAACTTGTTCTTCAATTCAAAGCAGATCGAAACTGTCTTTAAAGAGACTGGGTAAAACAAGAATAAGAAGGTGCAAAGACAACAACCATCAGATAGATTCTTATGCAACTCCATCGGATCTACTGCGAACAGACATCAGTGAGACAATGAATTAAATAATAGCGTAGAAGAGCCATCAGAACCGCCATTGTTGAGACTAGGAGACAAGATCAACAAAATCAATTAACAAAATCCAACGTTATTTACTATCAAAAATCAATATCTGATTTTTACTAAAACTCAATTAAGTTAAATTTGCATCAGATGAAACCAGATAAAACTCTAAATAGCATAAGATAAACTTGTACATATCATCAAAAGAAAAAACGCGTAAGACTTCAAAAACATTTCACCGGTCCATAATAACTAAGTAACAAGTCAACAAAGGGCAAAAATTGACAATACGTTTATATGGAGACAATTAACTTCAAAATAAGAAACACTACCTAACAATAAATTCTTTTAAAACTCCATAGGAAGCCATTGAGACCTGTCATTATCCGGCATATATTAGGTCTAAAAAATGACAAAAACATCCAGAACTCGAAAATTCGGTTTAACTTTGCATGAAAAAGGTGTCGAAGCCCTTAACACCATACGCTATTCAATGAAACCACTACTTATCTTTAAATGCTTCTATCCTAAAACCCATGAGCAACGCCATTATGTTGTAATATACACAGAAAACCAAAAAACAAAAAAACAAAAAATGGTCAAATATACAGAAATCAAAACTTTAACTTTTGTGAAAATTTGAATTATCAGAGTCAAAAAACCATAAAAAACAACTGCTGTGCGGAATAGATTTTCTTCTCTAGAAAGATGAGGCCGCCTTAGATTACTGAGACCAAGCTACAAAATGAAAATTCCAAAGACAGATAATAATTACAAATATAAAAAAAACATTATATTTTTTTATATAATTCTTAAGGAAAAACGTACAAAGATTTGCAACTAAATTAAACTATATAGAATACCTTGAAACTTCATTGAAATCCAGTTGCACCACTCATTAGTGAACACATATCTTAAGACTACAAATTAATACCGAATACAGGCAGAACTCAAAAAAATCCACAAGGCAATCAACTGAAAGTGATGGAAGGTCAATTTGGTTACATTTGAACATCAATAAACCTTTATTATATAGGTAAAGTTTGCAAAAAAAAACAAAAAACACACAAGTAATGGCCAGTAAAGACAAATCAAAAAACTTTTATGAAAAAAGTCAAAGCCATAAAACCATCAGCTGCAACATAAAAACAATAAATTGTTTATCGTTTGATTCGCCGAAAATTGGATCGGACAAGTCAGTAATGATAATAAGATACCAGTTGTCAAAAAGCAGAATAAAAAGTGGCAGAGCTTAAAAACACAATCAAATTCTTTCAAAGACCAATTATCCATTTATTTCGATGTCACTTTGTCATTAGATATCTGAAATCTCTGAATTAAATCATTTACGTCTTCAGAGGAAGGCAATGAGATCTGTCATCATCCAGTCTATCTTATGAGACCACAAAAACAAGAAAAAATACAGGCAGAAATCAAAAATTAATTTAGGCTAATCGATAAAATTAGTCTTATGTTCAATTGCGTTTTCTTTCAAAACCAGTGGGAGTTTTTAGGTTGATGACCTGAAAAGGCAACAACTTCAAAAATGTATGAACGTCCAAAATTCGCATTTTGTAAAAAAACTCGGTATCGAAGCCATAAAACCATTGGTTAAAAAAGATGCTAGAAAAATTAAACTTCTCGAAAAAAATGCAGCTTTTCTTCAATGCAAGAAAATGAGACAGTTTAAAAATAAGTGCAGAAGTGAAAAAGATTTTCTTAGAACAAATGTATTAAAGCATTTAATAGACAATAGGTATGTATCAACTGAAGCATTATATAGGGCTCTTATACCTATACGGGAGCCAACTTGATCTTTTATTATTGATACCCAGTCATGAGACTGCAAAAAGACAAACGTGATCAAGAGAAGAATTCAATTCAAGTTTACCAAAACTCTTTATGGAAGCCATAAAAATTATGAACTATTCTCTTAAAACACACTTTGTGACCACGGAGACTTGTTTTCACGTAACAATAAAGCCGTTAATAGCTGGCCTTCGGTAGTAAGTTAGGTATACATCTTTTGCCAAATAAATATCGAGCAGCGTTGAAATTTTGAAAAGGCGTCAACATACGAGCCGAAGAGAGTTAGACGTTCTTGGAGAACCAACTCTTGACCTGCGCAACAGCCAAATTCTCGATATTTTAGCCTGTTAATGCAGGTAAGCCTGCAGCCATGGACAGTATTATTATTACTGCACCTCTGCAACCCAGTCTACTTTCAGGTGCGGCGAGGAGGTCTGATTTCGGGCTAGCAGCAGCCATTAGAGTTTCAGATTTTTTGGAGAACTTGTAAACATGCAGCTGTACTTGGAGATAGCTCCGAAACTGCAAGCCTGTCGATGGTTTCCAATCCTCTTGTTCATGTTCATATTGTTTCAATTTGTGCAATGTTAGGCTTGGCTGCCATGAGAATTACCCGTGGGTTTGGAAAGTGAATATGGATGTTATTGCCCGTTAATACTGAATGACATTTATATGTTGTTATCTCAATTATTAGGGAGCAACTTACCCAATTATTGGCGAGCAACCTCATAAACTTTGTCACCCTTTAAGAGGAGAAAGTACGTTTCACCTTTTTCGTCCATTTTGAATCCGTGGGCAATCAACAATAAAAACGGCAGCATCAAGAACGTAGCAAATTTCTTGCTGCTCTAGATTTAAAATTATTTTTAAAAAACTATGAAAATCAAAAACTGCTGCAATGGAAAATAGCCCAACTAAACAAATTAAATTCAATTGTTTAACAGAAAAGGCAAAAAAATAGCTGACCATAGCTATTTCTCGGTAGACTTTATTTAATGTATGATAGATGGAAAACGATCAAACCTTTATGAAAAAGAGACTCCATTTCCCATTTCAAACAAAAATTTATCTTCCAATTAAATGCATTTGATGGCTGTTGCTAAATTAATTACTTATTTCAACTAATTGAAATAATTGGACACAGTGATTAATGTCCCTGCATGTCAGTCTCTGTGCTTCAAGGTTACCAGAAACAATTAAATGCACTGACGTAAAAAGGTATGTTTATTTAAAATAGTTAAATGCCATGATAACCTATTAAAACATGCATTTGAAATTCACGATGTCAAGTCAAACGCAGACGTTTAAATCTTAGTTGCAGGGAAACTTAAATAAATGATCAAAAATCTAGGTGAATTGAATTAATGTGATATATCTAGCCAGCTGCCCCCTCCCTCTCCGCTGCTGTAGCATATTTACCGCCTCTAGTCAGCTCATAATTTGATCTCCGGTAAAGCATGTCAGGTAAATTAGAAGTTAAACTGTTGACCGATTGAATTTCCACCGGAAGAGGTTTTCCAACTTTTAGGAGTTTGCCTTCATCGTCAACGAGAACAAATTTTTCAAACTTTGGCGGACACCAAACCAACTTAAAAGCAATTCTTGACTTGAATTGAACGTGAGCCACATCATGTGGTGGTATTTGGTTGCAACCATTTGTGCAGGTCGACCAGGATCCGCCTTCACCGAGATCAGCTACACTTGACCTCTTAATATGATCTCCTAAAAAGTTTTGCTTCGAAATTTGGGGAATTTCACCGCTTTCGTTTGAGTTCTTTTGTACATTTCCAAGCATTGTCGTCAAATCACAGTGATTATCGTCCATAAATGCATGACCGGTGCTGGCTATTTCTTTGAGACCACCACACCATAGTAAGATACTCCTAATATCTTGCCAGCTTTTACCGACGAGAGCGTTTTCTCCGAGATTTAACACTCTGTTGGTAACTTCCAAGAGCCTTCCACACGCAGTGCCAGGATATGCATTATCAATTATGACTTTGTCAACAATTCGATGAGCAAACGGATACACTTTCTGTCTAACACGTGACATATTAAACCTGAATACAACCTGAACACGTAATCTGCCAGTGGAACAGACAAACTAAATAGTTCTGTTTTAAAAAACGTAAATGAAAGACCCTCCTCTAAATGGGTAGTCGGACAACTCGGAGCAGGCCAGTCAATTATGTATATGTACAAAAATTTATAGTCAGCCTCAGAAGCAAAAATAAATCAACAGGAATAAGGAAGGAAGATAAAGCTAATAAACGGTCAAAAGCACATCGTAAGCAACAAGTCACAACCGTTATTTTTACTATCGTAGCAGTTTCACCTCCTCGACAACCGTTCCTTAATTTTTAGATACTTTAGATAATTTCCGTACAGCCATAAAGATATTCAAAATGCAAAAAACAGAGCCAGCGAAATCTCTCAAAATGGGATCAAAACAGGAATGGTAAAGACTGCAACCGGAGAGTGACTTTCCGAGGAAAAGCAGTAGAATGTGCGTTATGCAAAAACTGGTTTTATGCAAAATGCCAAAAAATAACAGAATATGCCAATATGAAGGACGTTGTTTGGATCTGTAACTACTGCTGCAATCAACAACGAGGGGCAAAAGTTGAGAGAAAAAAATGTTCAAAAGCTACGTGCATGACATTTTTTGAACTAATCGTGATAACCTGGACGAGTACTTAAGATTTGCAAATTCCATTCACAAAAACCTGTAATTTTTCACAGGAAAAGTGAAAGACGAAGGAAACACGGCTTTTCTTGATATCAAATAACTATCACAAAATTTCCTGTCATTGGTATCAAAAACTTACCGACACGGAAAAATACATAATTTTTGCAGCTGTGCATCGCTTCGGCTCAAGAAAAACGTAATTGCCGCAACGGTTCAAAGGGTGTTTAACTCAACAAGTAGATGGCCGGCCTTCAACCAGGCGCTTGAAAACAACAAGACATGCTGGAGTAAACATCAATATCCAGATGAATGGTCTACAAAAATAAACCCAACATTAGACCAGATAAAAACTGGCAGTAAAGATCAATTGAGAACAAAAGAATGAGAGCATCAAAAAAAGTTAGACTAGATCTCATGACTAACCAAAACCAACAACTTCTCTGCAATACTGAGGAACCTTAACAAAGTTTTGCAAAAAAAAAACTGCGTGAATTGCAAAACCTACTCAAAGCGAGAAAAATAAGATCAGGCCTCCTCACCCTGAAATCATCTTTCGATAAAAACCTGAAATTGCACGTGGTATATGAAATTGGGCAGACAAGCCGACATGTCATCACTAGAATATCACAATATCAATAGTAGTAGTAGTAGTAGTAGTAGTAGTAGTAGTAGTAGGAGAGTCTTTAGGGTCGGAGCCCTCGGGTGTGGAACCCTTCAGTTTTCGTTTGGCACGAGTTTTTTCATTGGATTGCAGATTCCACAGTTGCATAGAAGTCTCCAGGTGCAGCTGTCGAGTTCGTTGTAGCTTCTGTGGAAATAGTTTTGGTACATCTCTGTCAGAAGTTTCTTCGTCATTGGCTTCTCCGTTGTCCTACTGATGATGTTGAATAGCTTTGTGGCTCTGAAGAAAAAATTTTCGTCTGATTTATGTAGTCGGTGTTTGGGGAGTTCAAATTCCTGCTTTTGTCTTGTTTCGTTTTCTTTTCGCTTTGGCAGTTTGTCTTCGGGGACGTAGTAATTGCCTTCTAGGATTGAGAGGAGATAGAGGACATCGTGCATTTCCATGTACATGGAGAGTGGGAGTATTTTCAGCGTTTCGAGTCTTTGATGGTATTCGTCGTTTCCACCGCATATCCACTTTGTTGCCTTTTGCTGGATCTTCTCGATTGATTTCATGTCAGTCTTCGAAGGGTACCAGACGTGGGAGGCGTAAGTGAGTACGGGCACTACGTATCCTATGTAAGCGTTCAGTTTCGTTTCCATTGAGGTTCTGCTCGAAACATTTCGTTTGAGTGTGTAGAAGGCTTTCCACGCTTTGGTTGTTCTAAGTTGGCAGTTTGCGCTCCAAGAGAGATTTCGAGACATTACGACTCCGAGATCTTTTTGGGTGGCAACGGTTTCAAGACCTGCTTCGTCACGCTGGGCTAGATCCCCTCTGATGAGGAGAGTTTTACTTTTGCTAACATTTAGGTCCATATGGTTTGCTTTGCTCCATTTCTGTATTTCCCCGAGAGTGGTCTCGCATTCGTGTTCACCGTGGGTAATTGCTTTGAAATCATCCGCGTATCCGAAGGCCGGGATGTCTGAGATTTCTTCGGGGAGATCGTCAATGTAGATGATGAACATCAGAGGCCCCAAAATTGATCCCTGAGGCACTCCGCTGGTTACATTTCTGGTCTTTGATTTGCTTGTTCCAATTTTGACGCGTTGCGTTCTGTTTGTGAGATAGCTTTCGAGTAGTTGGAGTAGCTTTCCTCCGAGGCCAATGTTCTCGAGCTTCTGGATGAGTCTTTTGTGCGCTACTTTGTTAAAGGCTTTTCTGAAGTCAACATACAGAGTTCGAATGTCATTGCATTTTTTCGATTCAAGTTGCTGGTATAGTTCGTCTGTGAAGAGGATGAGTTGAAGTACTGCTGATCGTTTCTTTCTGAAACCGTGTTGGGAGTCAGAGAGGGTTCTTTCTATTGGTGGGTAAAGCCGTTCGAAGATGACTTTCTCGAAGACTTTTGAGACGTTCTTCAATAGACTTATTGGTCGATACTGTGTGATGTCTGCTTTGTCGTTTTCTTTGTAGATCGGGGTGATCTCACTTGTTTTCCAGCTCTCTGGGAATTTTCCTTTATTAAGGCAGGTTTGGAAGATAAGTTTGAGAGATTTTGCCAAAGCTGGGGCGTTTTTTAAGATTATATTTCCGATGTTGCCTGGGCCGCACGCAATAGAAGGATTCACGGTTGGGTCAACACCTTGTTGAATGTTGTGACTCCACGGGTAGCGTCAAATGGAAAATTCTGGATGGCTATCGCGCATTAGAAAAAACCATGACCATCTAGACTACTTAGAGTAGCAAGTTGGAACCCGGGATAAAGATACACAACGAAAATCTTGGGCGGGAATTCATGCTAAACAATTACTTCTAATAATAACTTAAACAGAACTGCATGCCAAAATGAAACTTGCAGAGCCCCACGAGATGGAAGCCTAGGGTTATCGCAAAATTCCTGAATTAAACTGGAATGCAAAAACAAGGGAAAAAATTCAAACCAGAAAAAGGAAACTTTTAAAGAAAAGCAATAGCAGATGTGAATATGAAGCCCTTTTGGCCAGCATCAAACTATAGTTCCTCATTATAATATAATTACCACTACTGGGGGGATACAAAATACCTGACAACCATGATGTGGGAACTATAATGGGAAAGACCAAATCCAACTTTTAACTTTGGGTTTTTCTACTGCGCGATAGCCATCCAGAATCACATCTGCTCTCACTTTCTTAAAAATTTTCCTACTCTGGCTTCAATTTTTTCCTTGTTTCTGTACTCTAGGTAAATTCAGAATTCTGCGCAAAACCTAGGCATCCATATTATGGGGGTAAAACTCATAATAATGTATAATTATGTATTTGTGTAATAATGTAATAATGTAATAATGTATTTGTATAAATAAAGTTTAAAAAAATTATGCTCCAGTATAAGACTAACGCAGAGAAACAAGACGCTGGTGTAAGGGTTACGTACAAAGTCCAGGTAAAAACTAAAAAGTCAGAAAACATTGTGAGGCTCTCGTTCCAAACTGTAGCACAAGCTAAAAAAAGCAAAAAAAAAAGTTTAAACATCGTAGACAACACATTGACAGTTGGTTGTTTTTTTTTCGCAGCGGTTGCCACGCTTTGAGGCAGAGTAAAAAGCTTTGGAGAGTGAAACTAATTTTTGTCCAAATGGCGAAAATAACATAGTACATTTACGTGAGATTTCTGCTGGTATGAGCGACAATCTAATTGAGAGCTTTCCGTTGATCTAAGTCATGTACTGCTCATGCAGGCAATGACTAATGTGTTGAACTTGCTATACTCCACGTCATGCCTCAATAGTTTTTAGCTAGGCATGCATTGTGATATCAGGAATTTCATGAGCAAGTTAAGCAGATGTTACGTGGGACTCAAAATACAGCTGCTTATCGAAAATGCGCCAACTTCTTTATGGATTTATTATTCAAATTGTTCGTCAGCTGGTACAAAACATCTATCCTATACCTCTGATGGTTATGCCTAACTTTATATATGCTTTACAAAAAAAATGCTTTAAAAATTGAAGGAAAGGGCAAGAGTTATGTTGAGAATAAAATTGCTTAACTTTGCACAATTAAAAATTTGCACAAAAATTGCACAAAGTATTAGGTAAATGACACTATTGCTGATTTTTATTATGGCAGTTCCCAGTTTCTAGCTAAAATTACTAAAACAACAACTAAGGAAAAGAAAGTCAAATTTGTTTCACGCCTCGCGGAACACCAGAAGAGGAGAGAAAAATGTTTTTTGCGACGTATGCGCAAGGAAATTTCAATCAACAATGGTCAACACTATGTTGTCTGAGGGAAAATGTTTTTCGGAGGGAAAAGTTCAGATTGTTTAGGCTATCACTTTTAAGAATTACAAACGTTAACGGGAGAATAACAAAAAAAACTGAGAGAGCCCATTTACAGTTGTTTCTGACCAAAAAAGCTAATAACATGTCAACGTAGATCACGCTGCGAGCAAAAGACTTGAATCACAATCGAAGGACTATTATCCGATGATTGATGAATTGATTGAAGAAGATGTGAGCACTGTCAGTAAGCATCTACAAAAAATGCAAAAAAAAGATTGGGTCATTTCCCTCTTCCGCGATTTATTAGCCCAACACAAAACCACGCGTAAGCTAGTCAATGAACTGCCAAACATTGATGACATCAAGGAAACCGTACATGAGGTAGTCAAGAAAAACTTAGATAATTGCTCCAAAATGAATATGCTGCTGAAAAAATTTGTAACTGAAAGCGTTAAGGAAGTTTATACAGAGAACTCATGTGCGCTCGAGAAACGGAGTACCAGAAGGTCGCCAGATCAGGTCATTTTAAACAAATTTCGCATCAGCGGTATTCCTGAAGCCAACGCCAATTCAACTGAGGATATGCTCAACGCAGATCACATTCAAGTTGACAACTTAATTCAATTCTTTGGTGAACAAACACATGTACAAAACATCAGGAGGTTAGGGAAGCAGAATTCAAATCGGAAGCAGCCAAGAACCATGTTGGTAACTTTAAGCAGTCCTTGGGAAGTGAGAAAGCTTCTCATAAAAGGACGGAAGTTAGTCGATTATGAATTTCCTGTCTTTCTGTCATGAGCTTTGAACCAAGAAGAGATCCAGGTTCGAGAAATCAATGCTACTCAAAAGGCGTGTCCTAATAGCCTGTGGAGCTTTGAAACTAGACATCCGTATTAAAAACCAACAGCTATACTTTAAGGTTCAAAATCTGAAAGACCTGGTTCTAACGAGCGAAGAAGAAAATGTTTTGAAACTGACGCGTATCCAAAATTGACTACAAAATTCTCTTAGCTGCTTAATTTTCAATACAAGAAGCCTTCTTAGTTTAGATCGTCGAAGAAGGTTTGCTGTCGCTGCTGAAACTTCTGCATATGACATCATCGCTTCAACTGAAACTTGGTTGACAGCTGACGTCAGCGATAGTAAACTTTTCCTGCAAAATTATCAGCTTTACAGAAGCGAAAAAAATGCAAATCTGAAGAGCAAACCTGGAGGTGTAATGATTGGCGTGCGGAGCAACATTACTTCTATCCCAATTGATGTTAAGAACCTGAACGACAAACTAACGTCTGCGTTTGCAGGTTCGCTCATTACTCTTAATGACGAAAAGGTACTTTTTTTTTGTTTGTTTAACCCTCCTAGTAACAGCAAATACCGAGTCACAATTGACGAATTCAACTCTTTCTTCTAATTTCTAGACGACGATGAGTGGAGAGAGATAAAAGTCCTAGTAGTGGGAGATATTAATCTTCCTTCTGTCAATTGGAAAACACAAGAGTCAGCCGACTTATATGAGAAACTATTGGTTGATCTATTTGATTGCCAAAATTTTTTTCACGTTGTTTTCTTTCCCACTTGTTGTAAAAAGACACTCGATCAAGTTTTCGTTAATGATGGCAGCATAGTTATCGACGTCAAATGCGACGACTCTTTGCTCAAATTTTTGAGATTCTGTAAATGCGATTACGTTGGTTTGAAGGAAAATCTGAGACCTAACCCCTTTAATCCTATTTGTTATAGCAACTGTGATCGGGCGCTCAGCGAGTGGTATCATTGATTACTCGAGGCGATCACAAAATTCACACCAAGACGGAGTAAGCATAGATCTAACTTGCCGCCCCGGATCACGCCTGCAACATCACATCTAATAAAAAAGCTCAACACGCTCCAAAGAATACAAAGTTCACTAGCCAGCAATGATTGATTAAGACTCAAGATAGGAACGTCGAGAAACAGTGTAGCAGAAGCCATAGACCTAGACAAGAAAAATTACGAATCAAATCTTTTCAGCTCACGGAATTCTCAAGCCAAGTACAAGTATTTTAAAAATTTACAAAAAGGGCAGTCAGTTCCACCTCAGGTTAAATGGAACAAAGACGTAGCGATCTGTGATGCTGAAAAAGCCCCTCTTTTTAAAAAATGTTTCTGTTTGGTTTTCACCGTGTCATCGGTCGTCAAAAACATTTTGAATGAGAATAAAATCTTGAACAATTTTACTGTGACGGAAGAAGCAGTTGTTGAAATTCTTGGGTCATTAGGCGTATAAAGGTCATGTGGGCCTGATAACTTGCCTGCAGTTGTCCTCAGAAACTGTGCAAAAGAACTTACGAAATCCATCCTTGAGTTATTAAGAAATTTTAGGCGCCTCTAAACCTATCCTAATGCATGGAAAATAGGAGCAGTTAGCCCAATTTTTAAGAAAAAAGGATCAAAAGATCAAAAGATCGAAAGGATCAGATATGTTAAATTATCGTCCTGTAACATTATCGTTAATTAGCAATTGTCAATTTTTTCAAGGGACTCAAACCTGATTCGCAGTACGGTTTTCGTGAAAGAAGATCAGTTATTCTTCAAATGAATACCTACTTAGATAAAACATGCAAATTCAGTTCTGAGAACAGTCGAGAAAATAGCGCATTTCTCTTTGACTTTTTCAGAGCTGTCGACCAAATTGATCATGGAATACTCTTACGTAAAATCAATGGCCTTGGAATAGGTGGTAATCTTTTCAAGATTTTAAAGATCTACTTTAGCGGCAGAATGCAGTACGTGATAATTGGAAATCTAAAATCGAAAAATTTGCCGGTCACCTGGGGTGTACCTCACGGCTCAATACTTGGGCCCCTGTTTTTTCTTCTTTTCATTAATGACTTACCTGAAACTGTTTTCTACTCCAGGTCTTTCTTTTTGCTGACGATCTGAAACTATTATATAACAAAAATCTTGGAAACGCACACGGAATCAAACAAGATCTAGATTCAATATTTGTTGGAGTCACGAAAATAACATCAACTTCAAATTATCCAAATGCCAATATATAAATTTCAATATCAGGTCAAGATTAAGTCCGGTATTGGGCCAGTGGTTGCTGGAACAATCGAGAACTGTGGAGGACCATGGAATCACTATGAACGACAGGCTCACTTGGAACGAACATGTAGAATTGCGGACAGCCAAAAAATCCTTCCACCAAATTAAAAGAAACACATCACTTCTCCTGACGGTTACAGCAAAACTAAATCTTTATAAGAGTACGCCTATTCGAATCTTAATCTATGGATCTAACTGTTATATGTATTTAAAATCAGACATGCGACTCTTAGAAAAATCTCAAGAAAAAGTTTCGAAACGGATCCTACCGAACCTTAATTATTGCAAACGACTGAGATCCCTGAACTTATTACCTCTAAACTATTACATTGTGCTAACAGATCTTCTCTTGCTATCAATTCAAAATTTGTGATCAATTATTATGCGTTTAACATCAGCGAGCATATTAATCTTGTGCAAAGACGGTCAAGTTTTCGATTTGTGTTGCCTGACTTGAAAAAAGAATTTTAGCGGTCAAATTTTTTCTATCGAACCACATAAAGAGCAAATATCATTGGTTCAAACGTTAAATTCTCTCAACCCGTCGGTCTCAAAACTCGAATTTTAAACTTGATGTGGAAGTACTTCAATATTTATTTCAGTATCGAAAATTCGTGTTCCATAACATTTATCTGTCTCTGCGAAAAATGTCGGTCCTCAAATCAAATAAACTTAACAAACTTAAACTGAGGATTCATCTACTTATATATAAATTTTGCGGGTGCAGTCCCTCACATTTTTGGAAGCCATAATAATAACAATAATTGTGATTCAGGAGTATCCAGTGACCCGGAGTTAGCAACCAATAAGTAAACAATATATTTATAAACACGTATTGCATATGTTGTTTAACTACTGTATTTGCACATACGTTACCAATTGGTGTGAATTGCTCACTTCATGCAATCTGTCAGTTATTCAATTAAAGTGTTAGTAACACATTAGAACTGTGCAGACGAGTTAAAAGGTAGACATGATATAGACACCTCGTGGCTGAATGAACGTTAGTGCACAATCCAATTTTCCTTTGCAAGTTACTGAGAGTTATATACATCAAGATTCAGATACATCCAGTACCTCATCATCCCACATAAATAACACAGAAACAGATAATCAACTGGTTTGGTCTAACCCTATTCACAATACATTAAATCCACAAATAGCACGCCAGTTGGCATATTCTGATACGCTTCTTAACATGGCGCAGTCAGCAAAAATTTCATTAGGAGTAAAGCTGTTTTGGGAATCAAGAGCGACACTCCCGATAGAAACAATGGTTTTTCAAACTAAAGATGGCGATAATGGCACGCGATAGCATTGAAGTAGACAAACTACTTAGATTCAAACCACAACCCACAGACTTATTCTACCCCACACTACCCACTTACGATGAAGAAGTTGAAGGAGAAACGGAGGACGAAGCAAGAAACAGAGAGCAGAGAAATTAAAGAAGAAGAGTAGATTTCGAGAACGAATGTTAAGTAATTGAACGAAAAGAAGCACTAGGAACACACGACGCAAAAAACGAGTCAACCAACTGGAGCCCAGTTAAAGTAAGGAGAGTAGCTGCACAAAATCAAAGGAGACAACATCAGAAAACAAAAAGCCCCACAACTCCGAAAAACACGACCAACTGCTTGAAACAAGGTGGAGCAAAGAAACAACCTCGCACACCAAAAGTAAGCCCATTAGAGATATTCGAACGAAGCTCAAAGCTAGGGGCCCTCCAAAACAGCGAGGAATACGCAAGCAATAGATCCCTCATTCAACTAGACATAGACTCAGTCCAACAAACCGACCACACTGTGACCTAAGAGATCGAAAGCGACAACAATACATCACAAAAAATTCTGACATCAAGTGACCTCTGCAGACAGCCCATTAGTTCCGAACAACCAAGAAAAAATCGACAAAAAAGCAAATGAAAGCATCAACTTCGTATCCAGCAAATCAACACGTAAAACAGACAAAGCCGTCAAAAAGATGCACACTCTAAAAGAAGATACGCCAAAATACAACAATCCTCAAGTCATATTCTTGGACCCGGACAATAACGAGCAGGACATACAAGCGCAAACTAAGGCTATACAACGGGAACAAGAAAGACTAGAAAGGGAACAGGCAAACTTGATCTCAATCACCCCAGCAACACAGCATACACCACAGGACGAACTCACCATAACTCACTCAAGCGAAAAAACAGCCAATCAAAAGACGGACGACACATACAACACGACAATCAAAAACAATGCAAATGACACACAAGAACCAATCACACAAGAAGCGAACACAAAGAACACGAAAGTCAATGACCTCCAACTGGTAAACATATTACAAACAAACACACAGAACTCTGTCACAAGCAGCACAACTTCCCAAGAACACTGCACGCCCCAACTATCTCCAGACAACGATATCTCGGACATAAACACAGAAGAGTTAGAACAACTAAATGAAACACTGTAACACTTTCATTTCAGAGAGGGGGAAATGTGATACAGGAGTATCCAGTGACCCGGAGTCAGCAACCAAGCAGTAAACTATACATTTATAAACACGTATTGCATATGTTATTTAACTACTGTATTTGTACATAAGTTACCAATTGGTGTGAACTGCTCACTTCAAGCAACCTGTCAGTTACTCAGTTAAAGCATTAGTAGCACATTAGAACTGTGCAGACGAGTTGAAAGATAGACATGATATAGACACCTCTTGGCTTAATAAACGTTAGTGCACAATCCAGTTTTCCTTTGCAAGTTACTGAGAGTTATATACATCAAGATTCAGATACATCCAGTACTTCATCATCCCACAAAAATAACACAGAAACAGATAGTCGACTGGATTGGTCTAACCCTATTCACAATACACTAAATCCACAAATAGCACGCCAGTTGGCATATTCTGATACGATTCATAACAACGATAAAAATTTTAATAATAATAATAATAATAATAGTATTAATAATAATAATAATAATAATAATAATAATAATAATAATCAGGCCAGTTATAAATTTTGCAGCAAATATCAAGCCAAATGATCCAGCCATCTACTATTCATTATTTTCATGAAAAAAAATTCCAGGAGCAATTTGAGCAGATTTTACGCGGGAATCAAAATACAGCTGCTTATTGAAAAAGGGCCAACTTCTATTTGGATTTATTATTTAAATTATTTGTCCACTGGTACTTCTGAGGGTTATGCCTAACTCTATATATTCTTTACTCTAAAAATGCTTTGAAAATTGAAGGAAAAGGCAAGCGTTATGTTGAGAAAAAATTTCTTCTACTAGGCAATTTAACAAACAAAATAGCAAATTGTGCGTTTAGTTTTTTCAGTGTAAATATAACCTAAATGAATATTTTGAGCCATTACAAAATCAAACAATGAAAATTTTATTTAATCACTGTACGATTTTCGTAAAAGTCGGTAAAACATTTTAATTATCTCTTAAAAACATTTATTATTCTAAATATTACTTTTTAGTTTGTAGAGCCCCTTCCAGAAATTGATGGCAATCTTGCGAGTTTTCCACAAAATGCCAAACCGTCATAATTGTCTTTGACATTGTAAACTCACTCAGGATTTATTGATTTTCTTTGATATGAGTTGAAAAATTTGCAATAAAATGTTTGGTTAAGTTTTAGGTAAATGACATTAATGCTGTTTCCGGTATTACCCATTGTTGCTGAATTTTGTTAGGGCAGTTCCCAGTTTTTAGCTTACATTACCAAAACAACAACTAATGAAAAGAAAGTTAAATTTGTTTCAAGGTTTGCGGAAAACCAGAAGAAAAGAGGAAAATTTTTTAAGCAACGTACGCAAAAAGAAATTTCATTCAACAATTGTCAACACTATTTTGTCAGCGGAAAAATGTTTCTTAGTGGGAAAAATTCAGATTGTTTAAACTATCATTTTTAAGAATTACGGACGTCGATAGGAATATAAAAAAAATTTGAAGAGCTCATCAAGAGCTGGTTCTAATCAAAAGAGCTAATTAATCAGGCAAGTTATCACGAATGTTCAGCAAAAATCTGGCCAAATAGTTATGCAGCTGTCTGTTTTTGAGGAACTGAGAACAATTACAGTAAGAGAGGAGAGAGAGGTTAGGCAGGTTGATTCATTAAGAACCAAATTTCTAATGGGTTTCAATATCAGCAGCTTCAGAGATCTCTACAATCAGGAAATTTTTTTGTTATATTTGCTCTGGTAAGGCCCCACATGCTGATGTTGAGGCGATTTTTTGCTAGAACAATCTTCCATCTGCGAATGGGCTCGAAAAGATTCAATTTCGCACACACTCAGAGAAATTCTTTGACATTTTGAAAATTATAACATTTTACTCTTCATGACATTTGTGAACAGAAAAATTAGTTTTGACATTTAGCAATTACGTGAGCAAGTCGGGTAGATTTCACGTGGGAGTCAATATACAGCTGCTTATGAAAACTGGTCAGCTTTTATTTGGATTGATTATTTAAATTGTTTCTAAGTTGATACAGAAAAACTTATCCTATACTTCTGTTGGTTGCCTAATTTTATATATGCTTTAATATAAAAAACTAAAAAATTGAAGGAAAGGGCCAGATTTATGTTGAGAAAAGTTTGCTTCTAAAACAGGCAATTTATTAAGTAAAATTGCTTTTTGTGCGTTTAGCTTTTTCAGTGTAAAAATAACCTAAAGCAATGAACACTTTAAGCAATTACAAAATGAAACAATCAGAAATTCCATTTGATCGTTGAAAAATTATCAAAAAATTTGACAAAAAGAAATTCAATTATCTTATAAAAACCATTGCTATTCTAAATATTACTTCTTTGTTTGTATAGATCATTCCAGAATTGAATGGCATTTTTGCCAGTTTTTACTAGAACACCAAAATGTCGAAAATTTCTTTTGCATTGAAAAATCAACAAGACTTTATTTATCTTCTTTGATATTCGTAGAAAGTTTTGCAATGAATTGTTTGAAAAAGTTTTAAGTAAATGACATTCCGGCATTAACCATAGTAACTAATTTTTGTTATGGCCGTTCTCAGTTTCTAGCTTAAATTACCAAAACAACAACCATTGAAAAGAAAGTTAAATATGTTTCAAGGCTGGCGGAACACCAGAAGAGTAGAAAAAAATTTTTGCGATGTACGTAAAAGGAAACTTCTTTCAACAATTGTCAACACTATTTTGTCCGCGGACAAAAATTTTTTAATAGGAAAAAATCGGATTGTTTAGAATATCAATTTTAAGAATTACGATTGTCAACGGGAGAATAGAAAATTTGAAGAGCTCATTCAGAAATGGTTCTGATCAAAACAGCTAATTAACAAGCGAGGTATCACAAAATTTCACAAAAAATCTAGCCAAATGGTTATGCAACTCTCTGTTTTCGAGGAGCTGAAAACAATTATAGTAAGGGAGGAGAAAGAAGTTATGTTGGTTGATTCATTAGGAATCCAAACTCTAATGGTTATCAATATCAGCAGCTTCAGAGACCTCTACAAACACAAAAGTGTTTAGTTATATTTGCTCTGGTAAGGCTCCACGTGCTATACATCAGCATGTGGAGCCTTACCAGAGCAAATATAACAAAAAATTTCGTGTTTGCAGAGATCTCTGAAGCTGCTGATATTGAAACCCATTAGAAATTTGATCCCTAATGAATCAACCAACATAACTTCTTTCTCCTCCCTTACTATAATTGTTCTCAACATGCTGATGTTTAGGCAATTTTTTGCTTGAAAAACTTTCCATCTGCGAATGCGTTTGGAAAAGATTCAATTTTGGTTGCACGCACCCGAAAAATTTTTATGAAATTTTGTAAATTAAAACATTTTACTATTCATGACATTTGTGAATGGAAAAACTGTTCTTGACATTTAGCAATTACGTGATCAAGTCGGGTAGATTTCACGTGGAAGTCAATAAATAGCTGCTCATGGAAACTGGTCAACTTTCATTTGGGATTTTTATTTAAATTGTTTCTAAGTTGATAAACAAAAATTTATCCTATGCTTCTGCTGGTTGCCTAATTTTATATATGAATTAAAATAAAAATGATAAGAAATTTGAAGGAAAGGGCCAGATTTATGTTGAGAAAAAATTTTTTCTAAAACAGGCAGATTGTTAATTAAGATTGCATTCTGTGCGTTTAGCTTCTTCAGTTTAAAAATAACCTAAATCAATGAACACTTTAAGCAATTACAAAATCAAACAATCAGAAACTTCATTGAATCATTGAAAGATGTTCGAAATTATTGATAAAATTTTTCAATTATCTTATAAAAATCAGTGTTATTATAAATATTACTTTTTAGTTTGTATAGATCCTTCATTAAAAAGAATGGCATTTTTGCGAGTTTTTACTAGAACACCAAAATGTCGAAAATTTCTTTTGCATTGAAAAATCAACAAGACTTTATTTATCTTCTTTGATATTCGTAGAAAGATTTGCAATGAATTGTTTGAAATAGTTTTAAGTAAATGACATTAATGTGGATTCCGGCATTAACCATAGTAACTAATTTTTGTTATGGCCGTTCTCAGTTTCTAGCTTAAATTACCAAAACAACAACCATTGAAAAGAAAGTTAAATATGTTTCAAGGCTGGCGAAACACCAGAAGAGTAGAAAAAAAATTTTGCGATGTACGTAAAAGGAAACTTCTTTCAACAATTGTCAACACTATTTTGTCCGCGGACAAAAATTTTTTATTAGGAAAAAATCGGATTGTTTAGAATATCAATTTTAAGAATTACGATTGTCAACGGGAGAATAGAAAATTTGAAGAGCTCATTCTGAAATGGTTCTGATCAAAACAGCTAATTAACAAGCGAGGTATCACAAAATTTCACCAAAAATCTAGCCAAATGGTTATGCAACTCTCTGTTTTCGAGGAGCTGAAAACAATTATAGTAAGAGAGGAGAGAGAAGTTAGGTTTGTTGATTCATTAGGGATCAAATTTCTAATGGGTTTCAATATCAGCAGCTTCAGAGATCTCTGCAAACACGAAATTTTTTGTTATATTTGCTCTGGTAAGGCTCCACATGCTGATGTATAGCACGTGGAGCCTTACCAGAGCAAATATAACTAAACACTTTTGTGTTTGTAGAGGTCTCTGAAGCTGCTGATATTGATAACCATTAGAGTTTTGATTCCTAATGAATCAACCAACATAACTTCTTTCTCCTCCCTTGATATAATTGTTCTCCACATGCTGATGTTTAGGCAATTTTTTGCTTGAAAAACTTTCCATCTGCGAATGGGTTTGGAAAAGATTCAATTTTGGTTGCACGCACCCGAAAAATTTTTATGAAATTTTGTAAATTTAAACATTTTACTATTCATGACATTTGTGAATGGAAAAACTGTTCTTGACATTTAGCAATTACGTGATCAAGTCGGGTAGATTTCACGTGGAAGTCAATATATAGCTGCTCATGGAAACTAGTCAACTTTCATTTGGGATTTTTATTTAAATTGTTTCTAAGTTGATAAACAAAAATTTATCCTATGCTTCTGCTGGTTGCCTAATTTTATATATGAATTAAAATAAAAATGATAAGAAATGTGAAGGAAAGGGCCAGATTTATCTTGAGAAAATTTTTTTTCTAAAACAGGCAGATTGTTAATTAAGATTGCATTCTGTGCGTTTAGCTTCTTCAGTTTAAAAATAACCTAAATCAATGAACACTTTAAGCAATTACAAAATCAAACAATCAGAAACTTCATTGAATCATTGAAAGATGTTCGAAATTATTGATAAAATTTTTCAATTATCTTATAAAAATCAGTGTTATTATAAAATTACTTTTTACTTTGTATAGATCCTTCATTAAAAAGAATGGCATTTTTGCGAGTTTTTACTAGATCACCAAACCGTCGAAAAGGTCTTTCGCATTGAAAAATCACTCAGTTTATTTATATAATTTGATAGGCGTAGAAAAATTTGCAATGAAATGTTTTAATAAATTTTAGGTAAATGACATTAATGCTGATTCCGAGAATACCCAAAGTTGCTAGTTTTTGTTATGGCAGTTCCCAGTTTCTAGCTAAAATTACACAAACAACAACTAATGAAAAGAAAGTTAAATTTGTTTCTAGCCTTGTGGAACACCAAACAAAGAGAGAAAAATGAATTTTGCGACGTACGCGATAAAAAATTTTCATTCAACAATGGTAAACACTATGTTGTCGGAGTGAAAATGATTTTAGGAGGGAAAAGATCACATTCTTTAGACTAACTTTTTTAAGAATTACGAACATCAACGGGAGAATAACAAATTTTAGAGAGCTGATTTAGGTCAGGTCAGGTTTTCTGGTCAACAAGCGTAGCCTCTGGGACTAGCTCCACCGTGCCAATAGACATCGCAATTGATAAGAACCTGATGCTCATTTAGAGCTCGTTCGGACCAAAAAATCTAATTAATCAGGCGAAGTATCACGAATTTTTCAGCAAGTATCCAGTCAAACAACTTTCTGTTTTCGAGGAGTTGAGAACAATTATATAAAGAGAGAAGAGAGAAGTTAGGCTGGTTAATTCATTTAGAATGAAATTTCTTAGGGATTTCAATATCAGCAGCTTCAGAGATCTCTAAAAACACGAAACTTTTTTGTTTTATTTGCTCTGGTGAAGCTCCACATGCTGATGTTAAGGCGCTTTTTGCTAGGAAAATTTTCTATCTGCGAATGGGTTTAGAAAAAATTCAATCTTGGTTGCAAGCACCCAAAAAAATTTTATGAAGTTTTGTAAATTATAACATTTTACTATTCAAGACATTTGTGAATGGAAAAACTGTTCTTGACATTTAGCAATTACGTGATCAAGTCGGGTAGATTTCACGTGGGAGTCAATATATAGCTGCTCATGGAAACGGGTCAACTTTCATTTGGGATTTTTATTTAAATTGTTTCTAAGTTGATACAAAAAAATTATCATATACTTCTGCTGGTTGCCTATTTTTATATATGCTTTAATATAAAAATGCTAAAAAAAATTGAAGGAAAGGGCCAGATTTATGTTCAGAAAAGTTCACTTCTAAAACAGGCGGTTTTTTAAGTAAAATTGCATTTTGTGCGTTTAGCTTTTTCTGTGTAAAAATAACTTACAGCAATGAACACTTTAAGCATTTACAAAAATCAAACAATCAGAATTTCCATTTAATCATTGATAAAATTTTTCAAATATCTTATAAAAAATCATTGTTATTCTAAATATTGTTTTTTAGTTTGTATCGATCCTTCCAAAACTGAATGGCACTTTTGCGAGTTTTTACTAGATCACCAAACCGTCGAAAATGTCTTTCGCATTGAAAAATCACTCGCATTGACTTTATTTATATTCTTTGATATGCGTAGAAAAAGTTGCAATGAAATGTTTGAATGAGTTTTAGGTAAATGACATTAATGATGATTCCGAGATTACCCATAGTTGCTAATTTTTGTTATGGCACTTCCCAGTTTCTAGCTTAAATTACCAAAACAACAACTAATGAAAAGAAAGTTATATTTGTTTCAA
Source organism: Convolutriloba macropyga (assembly GCF_964194025.1). Lineage (NCBI taxonomy): Eukaryota > Metazoa > Xenacoelomorpha > Acoela > Convolutidae > Convolutriloba > Convolutriloba macropyga. Next base: position 12,793,255 of record NC_134477.1, read on the forward strand.
GCGTTGCGGAACACCAGAAGAGGAAGGCAAAACAACTTTTGCAACGTGCGCGCAAGGAAATTTCGTTCAACAATGGTCAACACTATAATGTCGGAGTGGAAAAAATTTTAGCAGGGAAAAGATCAGATGCTTTAGACTATCTTCTTTAAGAATTACGAACTTCAACGGGAGAATAACGAATTTGAGAGAGCTGATTAGGTCAGGTCGGTTTTTCTGGTCAACAAGCGTTGCTTCTGGGTTTAGCGCCATCGCGCCATTCCACATCTCAAATGATAAAAAGCTGGTACTCATTTAGAGCTGATTCTGACAAAAAAAATCTAATTAATCAGGCGCGGTATCGCAAAATTTTCAGCAAATATCCAGTCAAATGGTTATGCAACTTTCTGTTTTCGAAGAACTGAGAACAATATTTGATCAACTGTCTAATATGGGTTTCAATAACAGCAGCTGCAGAGAACTATTCAAACACGAAACGTTATATTTCCTCTGTTAAAATTCCACATGCTGATTTCTAGAAAATTTTTTGCTAGGGCAGTTTTCCATCTGCGAGTGGGATTGGAAAAGATTCAAGTTTGGTTGCACGCACTCAAAAATATTTCATGACATTTAGTTGTAGTAGTAGTAATGGTTACGCAACTTTCTGTTTTCGAAGAACTGAGAACAATAATTGATCAATTTTCTAATTTGGGTTTCAATATCAGCAGCTTCATAGAACTCTTCAAACACGAAACGTTATATTTCATCTGTTAAAATTCCACATGCTGATTTCTAGACAATTTTTTGATAGGGCAGTTTTCCATCTGCGAGTGGGTTTGGAAAAGATTCAAGTTTGGTTGCATGCACTCAAAAATATTTCATGACATTTAGTTGTAGTATTAGTAGTGCAGGATTCAGAGCACGAATCTTGTGTTTCCACCCAATTTACAGCTCAGATCAGTTTTATCTTCTTTAGTATGTTGCAGTTTCCACATCTGCAAATCACTTTCCATGTGCATTCTTTCTCCTCAAAATAATGATTTGTGAAAAAAATCCAGTATATTTTCTGTAAGGTAATTTTGTTAAAGGGTCTGTCCATAATCATTTGCAACTCTAGAAACGTAGTTGAAGAGCAATTTCGATCTCCTAAAAAAGTTATGGTTAGTTTTGTTATTTCTCGCTTTTGTGATTCTTTATTTATCCCGTTCAGCCTGACGTGTTGATTCTACTGCTTTTTCATTATCGTTAATAACAACGTCATAATCCCCTCGAATAATGGTTAATAGAAGCACAAGATCGTTCATTTCTACATAAAGACTCAGAGGTAACCGTTTCAAGGTCGCTAATCGGTTCCTGTATTTCTGATTTGAGTTGAGTATCCATTTCGTTGCATGATGTTGCACTTTTTCAAATTAATTGAGGTTACTTCTACTTGGTAGCCACGTTTGAGAGGCATAGACGGCAATCGGCACAACATATCCAGTGTAGGCTTTTTGACTCACTTTCCAGTCACATGAGCTTGACAATTTAAGCTTTATTTGAGAGAGTGCGCTCATTGCTTTTCTAGAGCTACTAAGGCAATTTTCATTCCAACTTGAGTTTTGCTGAACAATAAGTCCCAGATCACTTTGAGACTTGACTGATTCGAGATCTTTCTCGCCAATTGTTGCCGTGATGCTCACTTTTATGTTAATTGTATGAGTTTTCTTTGTATTTGGTTTCATTTTGTTGGTCTTAAGCCATTTCGGAATAGTTTCTGTTACCTTATTCATGTCATTTTGGTTGCGCTCTCTCGCTTTAAAATCATCTGCGTAACAGTAGCTTTCAGCTTTTTGCATCATTTCGGTTAAGTCATTGGTGAACAGGAGAAATAGAAGTGGCCCAGGAGCTGACCCCGGGGTTACACCGCTTGTGACATTTTGGAAAAAGACTTTTGACCGTTTTTTGAACAAATTGCTTTCTATTTGAGAGATACGAGTTTATTAGTCCCCATATGCTTCCACCAATTCCAAGAAATTTCAATTTTTTAAGTAAGACGACATGCAAAACAGTGTCAAAAGCTTTGGCAAAATCAAGATACAGTACACTTAATTCTCTACTTTCTTCAATATTGTTGTAGTCAAAAATTTGATCTAGAAAAGTGATCAACTGAAGTGTGGCAGATTGTCGCTTCCTAAAACCGTACTGACTTGGGTGCAACTTTCAAAAAAGTAGTAAAGTTTGTCAAAAATTTGTTTCTGAAAAATTTTTGAGGAACAGCAGAGGAGACTTATTGGCCGATAACATGTCACATCAACCTTACTACCTTCTTTAAAGGTTGGCGTTACCTGGCTTATTCTCCAATATGTAGGAAACCACTGTTTGTTTATGCATGCCTGGAAGAGTAATTTCTTTGATATACACAAAGTTTTGTGGCATTTCTTTAAAATGAGGTTCCTAATTCGATCGGGTCCGATGGAGTTGTCTGGACTTAGATCACGTAAAATATCGCCGATTTGCTTTTCTCTACATGTCAGTTTGTTTATACTTTCATTAGTATTCGTAGTTGTTACTTTTTCACACCAGCTAAAAACTGAAAAGAAATTGTAATTTGACATGAGCAAATCTTTGAGCTGTCTCGTAGCTAGGTTCATTTGTGTGTTGTCTATTTCAGAAATAACGTTAATTCATCTAAAAATTAAGATGAAAAAGAGCTTCCCGCTGCTCAAAGAATGTAGCTACAGTCAAAATCGTTAGCATTTCGAGTCGATGCTTGTTATCGCTTATCGACCCGAGAATCGTAGCTCTGTGCTGCACTTTTTTATCCGTTTCAGGTGTGGTTTGAAGGCTTACCACGATTGACTGGCATGGGTTACGACAAGTACCACGTAACCAACGTATGCGTTCAGTTTGGAAAAGATAGTTGTGTTCTTTCAGGAGGAACTCTCAGGCTTTGAGGATTCATATGTTGCACTTTTCAGCGACAATGCCAAGATGGCAACAATGCATTTTTCAGCAGCACTGACAATTTTTGCGAGTTTACATAGTTTGGGGTCACCTGTGTTTTGAGAGTTCATCTTCAATTGTGACCTTTACGCAGAGGAATTTTTTTTCATATTTAGTTCCTAATTGTCTTCGGATCTCCAGCTCTGAACGCTCGATTATTTCGCTTGCTTGCCATTATGGTCAATAAACTGGAAATTCTCTGCATAACCAAATGAAAAGCCTCGTGGTCAGGACTGTCGTTTCCAAAGGTTAAGAAATGTGGCAGTCCCAGAATTGATCTTGTGAAGCGCCACTGGTCACCGATGTATTTTGTACAATGAGTTCCCGATTATGACCTTTTGTTCCGTCTGCTGGCGTAGCTGGCGATTAATTGTCGAAGGTTTCCTTCAAGTCCATTTTTTTAGATTTCTGAGATCAGCAAATCGTGTGACACTTATTTGAAAGCTCTTATGAAAACATAACCGACTAAATGTCGGAACAATTGCTCTTGAACGCCAAATGGGAGCTTGTAGGACACAGCAGTATTTAGAGGTCATCATATCAAGTATAATCATATAAGGAAAAGTCAAAGCGTTCAAAATGAAATTGGAAATGTAGAAGTCATGATTTGTATGTAACCACGTTTTAGCTTCATAAGCTTTGTTGATTGTCTATATTACAGTTGATTTCTCGATATGCTTCCATTACAGTAACAAATTATATACCTAATGTTTTAAAGGGAAAGTGTAGGACACAGCAGTATTTAGAGGTCATTATATCAAGTATAATCATATAAGGAAAAGTTAAAGCGTTCAAAATGAAATTGGAAAAGTAGAAGTCATGATTTGTATGTAACCACGTTTTAGCTTCACAAGCTTTGTTGATTGTCTATATTACAGTTGATTTCTCGATATGCTTCCATTACCGTAAAAAATATATACCTAATGTTTTAAAGGGAAAGGCGTATTTAGATAATAAGTTAGGATTTCCCTACTCCTACAAGCTCTAATTAATTGCAGCCAGCTTCAGTCGGGGGGGGGGGGGGGAAGAATCTAAATGGGACGAAGAAGTTCTATAGTGGGCTTCAAATAACCACATTAGAGGTTAACATATACCACTATTAAGATTTAAAGTGAAAAATGGCACCAATTTCGACGCACTTTTCATTTGACTTTTAGTATTAAACTGCCGCCAATTGTGTTCAGCTGCTTGAAATTGTGGTTGAGAGGGAGTTTTAGATCACGTAAAACGCATAAAGTTAAGGGCGTAGAAGTCACTCGAAACCTCAAAACGGTCAAGCGAAAATTTTGCATATAAAACAGACACACACGTTTACAATGATTTCTTCTCTACGAGAGCAATTAAAAGTTAAACGAAATCTTTTGGATCAAAACCTGATGTTTTCAATAAAGGCCTAGCAGTTCCCTCTTTCACGAACCCAAAAAAATAAGAGAAAAGTGCCATATTGATACTACTGAATGACGTTTGGTGGTTTCATTAACACTTTTAGGGGGCAAAAACAATTGAGCTACTAGCCAACGTGTTAAAAAATAAAATCAGAACAGCCTCATTTGAAATTTTTTGTAACGGCACATTGTTTCTATAATAGCCAATTATTCAACGACATACGCAACAACGGAAAACAATTTTGTTTACCTCACGCAAAAATCAAGAAGTCAAGCGACAAACCGCTCAAGCATGCTGAAGGCAACGCAAGAATAAAATGTTCAGACAAAAAGTCACAAACAACCAGGTAGCCACAACAAATCAGACCGCTGAAAACTTGACTACAAAAAACGTACAAATATTGTTAACGCCGGAAGAATTGCTCTCGAACGACTAGTGGGAGCTCCAATGAATTGCAGCCTGCTTTAGTCGGGATAGGGGAGGGAGGGAGGGGGAGCCTAAAGGGGAATAAGAAGTTCAATAGTTGGCTTTAAATAACCACATTAGAAGTTAACATATACCACTATTAAGATTTAAAGTGAAAAATGGCACCAATTTCGAGGCACTTTTCATTTAACTTTTAGTATTAAATTGCCGCCAATTGAGTTCAGCTGCTTGAAATTGTGATTGAGAGAGAATTTTAGATCACGCGAAATGCAAAAATCAAGGGCGTAAAAGTCACTCAAAAAGTCAAAATTGTCAAGCGAAAATTTTGCATAAAAAAAGACACACACGTTTACAATAATTGCTATATACTTCGTTCAAGAGCAATTAGTCATTGATTAGAACAGCTAGTTTTGCTTCCTCTGGTTAAAAGTATATAGCTTTTGATGCAAGACTTTCACGGGAATTGTGGATATATTTGTCACGAGTCTATGTGCTTTGTACTGCTGATGTCCGCTGTGAGATTTCTCGTGTAAATTGGAGTAAAAAATCCAATTTTCCATAATATTGGGAATCCGTCTTTGCTGACTCAATTCAGAACAATAAGTTTGATAGAGTTGGCAACAACTGGGGCATTTTTAAATTTATGCTGCTAATGCCGTCTTGTCGGCACTTTTTTAATGCCCAATGCACTCATTGAATTTCCAATATCCTCTTCCTCACAAATGAGTGTTGATGGAGGCTCTACTGAGCCTCGTTGAGTTGACTCCTCCTTCCAAAATCATCAGAGAAAAATCTGTTGAAGAGTTCCTATATCTCGGCGTCATATGGGCTCTGATTTTTGTCTCTTGTTGGTTTTCCGTGTTTACGAAGAACAATTCCTCTGCCAGTTTTGTGAAACCATTTAGATGGCTTCTGGAGAACGGACAATCGTCTTCATGCAGATCTCAATTCTCAATCGTCAATTCTCTTAGCTGTCAATGAGCGTGTTCTATAGTGCTTTCTTGGCTCAATTTGTTTTGTTTTTCAACTTAGGCGACAAGCTGTCCTTACGTTCAGGATGTTAAGAGAACGAGTTAACAAAACTGAGTTGACAGATTTGAGAACAGACTGAGTTTGCCATAGACAAATTTCGAGCTTACTGTCTGTCTTATCGAATTTCTTCTATATGGTCAAGTTTTTTTGTTAATCAAAACATCGAGACTGCAGCCCTGCATATCTTCAAATTTGTCAACCTAGTTTGCTATAAACTCAGTAAAGAACTGAAGTTCGAATGTTATTATTATTATTATGGGTTTACGCACCATTTACAAACTCAAAAAAGCTTTCAAAATCAAATGAAAAATAAAAAAAAATTTCAGATTTTTGTGATAATCAGATTCATGGGGTATTAGTTTCATCAGTGTGAATTCAATTCGTTATAGTATATAAAGCAACGTATTATTAACGATATAAGGAATTCGTACGATCAAGACTACGTATTTGCACTGTAACAAAAGAGACAACGTATAAGCATTATAAAGTTCAGACTGACAAGCGAAAATTAGACGGCAAGGTTTTTTTGATATTTTTTGACTGGTTTTGACTGATGTCAATGACGTCAAAATTGGTTCATATTCATATATCAATTGTCTAGAAAAGCTAAAAATATTAAGCCGAAAACCAGCTAAACCGATACATATGGTGGTTATATTTAATTGAAATCAGGTTAAAAAAACTTTTTCGGAACTTTCTACGTATATTAGAACCTTGTATCCGAATTTAAATTCCAATACTTGATTCTGATTGTTTAAAAATATGTCCTCGCTTATTTATTAACTTCGTAACATCTTCCGGTCTGGAAGAAGACGTTGGGAAAACTGCTACAAGTATTACAAGCGGGCGGACGAGTGAGCCGGTCGACGTATGTAAAACGATGGAACGCTATCGCAACTGTAACGGAGCCACAATACGAGCGGTAGGGGAGTAACCCCTAGGGTTGGTTTCCTCAACTATCCGAACCAAGTCACCGCTCTTAACTTGTTGCTCGGCAGGCGTCCGCCACTTAGAGCTGTGAGTGTTACAAGTATATAAAAGAAAATGCACTAAAAACCTTGGGAATCAAGGTTAAAGATTTAGTTTAAAACCTGATTTACTACCTGATTTATGGCTGACAAAAGGTTGATAGGTGTGAGAAAAAATGGACCAGTGATTAGACAAAGTTCGGGCTTCGAGCGAAATCAACAAAACTGACATATCTTTGTTGACTTCGTTAAATTACCACGATGAAAGAATCAATATTGTGTACCAACCAAAGCGAGGATTAAATTCATGCTTTGAACACCAAACTTTCCATCACTGCTAACCACTCCATTAAATCTTAATCTATTTAAAAAATTTTTTCTTCACCTTAATCTACTTAACAATTTAACTTCTAACTTTGCATTTCAACCAAGTACCACGCTCAATTAGCCAAAGACATAGAGTATTGCGCACGGGCGGCTACTATAGTGGCGAAAGAGATTGAAAGTAATTAGAAAACCAGCACCCTAAAATATTGAGCGTTGTACTGGTTTCTAAAAGAAATCTCCTTTTTGGTTTGAAAATCAACTTTCGACACCAGCCTGATGTCTTAACATCACGATCGGAAAGAGGAATTTTCAACTGGTCTTGGGATTTGACATGGAACACTGCCACCTCTGAACTTTCAACTCAGTACTCCCTAAAATTTCCATTATTGTAAATCGGTTCGTACATGTTTTTTCGATAATAAAATAGTGTTCAAAATCAAGCGTATTAGAATTGGACATAATTGGACTTAAAATACACCATTGAACTTCGGGATTTTTTGTTTTTTTCAAGAAAAAAAGACCATGTCAAAACGATTCAAAAGCTGCTGAGTTAGAGTGTTTAAAAGAAAATCGCGTTTTGAACATAATTATTGAAATAATTTGAAAAACAGCAGCTTTTAAATAAAACGCTGATGGCGCGTCACTCCTCAAAAACGCTGTTACAGGAGCCTTTTACGGGTTCAAATGATTTTGAAAGTTATGTCACACTTTGAGCTCTTTTCAGAATTTTAGAAGTGCAGGGAAAAGAAACATTAGACGGCGCGGAAACCAAAATTGATGAACGGCCGCATTTTTTTTTTGCGTTAAGGCTACAAAAGACGGCTATTGATTTCTATCGTACACTTTCGGACGACACTAGGAAGAGCAATGATGAGACCATAAAAGCCTTCAGACAACATTATAATGAGAAAACTGTAGTTTTCCGGGGGAGGCTAACTAGGAGACTCCAGCAGCTGGTGAAAAATTAAAAGAATTTCTCGGTGATTTGCAAAATTTAGACTTGAAAGCGTACCCTCAGGAGTCTAATGAGATAAGAGAACATCTCATTTTGAGGGAATTCCTCGAAGGCACAGAAAATAGTCAGTTGTGACTCGACCTGAGAAAGAACTTGAGTGACGCGGATATGACTTCAGACGCAGCTTTAGAAAGAGCATTACATATTGAAGCAGTCACGACAATTGAAGAGGAGGATAATGAGCCGCGGGTTTCTGCCATCCAGTCGAATGAAAACACTTAACTATTTAATTCGATTATTAATTTAGTGCAAACACTGCAGATTAACCAATCTAAGAGGCTAGATAATCAAAATTTTTCATCGCCAGGAGCGAGGCCAAAATAGTTTCAGCGCGGAAGTGAGCCTAGTTCAAGAGAAACCGGATATAGAAATCGAAACTATGATAGCTATACAAGAAGCAGCGTTGATAATAGACGAACCAATTACGACAGTAGAGCGCGATCGCCAACACCAGGAGGTCAGAACAGAAGCCGAGATCGGTCGCATGAGAACCGTGCCGAGCAGCACAGACTGCGGTGAGTTTTGAGAGAGAAAAATATAGCCGTTGCGGTCGGCGAAATCACGCATCTAAGGAATACAAGAAAAGTTTTGAATGTGGGAGTCCAAATCATTTCAAACGAAATTGCCCGTATTTAAAAGAAAACTAGCTGAAGATGGCAGGGCTTCATTTTCAGCTAGCTACGTAAAAACTTTGCGTGGCGGAAACAGCCCAGTGGAGGCCGAGCTAGATCACACTACCAGCAACTGGGAGAACCGAGCTAGATCATAGTGTGCAATAAAAAATACAATAGCTGCCAACAATGAAAAAATGCCTGTAAAAAGGTCAACAGCTATTCAAGTCCAACTTCAAAAAATTATATCTGAGATAACAGGTGAGTTTCTAGTGACCAAAAGTGAGATAACGCCTTGTTTATTGGGCATGGAATTCTTATATAAATTTGACTTAATTTTAAGCACCAGAAAAAAACGAACACTTTTGCGGGGCAATTGATAAAATATTACAATTGTCCTCATAACAACAGAGTAATAAGAATCTGTTTTTAATTGCTGCTAAGGATCACGAATTACCTGGTCGCTAAGAAAGTTTTGGTTGAATGGAACATAAGAGAGCAAACAGAAATTACAGTCAAACCCATGAAAGAGTTTGAAATCAAATCACATTTATTAATAGCGAGATTGCTGAAAGACATCGTTGATGATGTCGTATAGGTTCGAGTTCTGAACCCTACATTAGAACCAAGGAAAGTTTACAAAAATGCGAGAACCGCTTGTGAGGAAATTATTGATAAAACTTCAAGAATACAACAAAATAACCATAACAATAATACAAAACACAGAGATGAATTTAATTTTGAGAAGCATGTTAACGCAAGTTCAATGAGCTTGTCTTGTGAGGAAATGACAAAAGTGAGGCCACTTTGCACCAAAATTTGAGGTAATATTTTCACGAAACTGAATTGATAGTAGGCAATAAAAAATTGTTGAAGACTTGGAACGATACGACTTAGTCAAATCAACAATTCCGACTGGGCAGCACCATCATTACATGTATCAAAAAAGATGGAACCTATCGCTTGATTGTAGACTATCGTGGTCTGAACAAACAAATAGAAAAAAGATGCTGACGTTTACCAAGAATTAATGAGGTTATTGATTGACTGGAGGGAAACATGTATTTCTCGATCATAGATCTCTTGCCGGGATACCTTCAGATGGCGATCGAAGAAGACAGACAGAATTTTATAGCTTTTATAACGTCTCAAGGCCTGTATAGGTGGAAAAGGCTCCTATGGGACTAGCGTCTGCTCCGGGTGCTTTTCAAAACCTATTGGAGTTAATTTTTGCTAGCCTCTCTTACGAAATGGCTCTAGTGTTTCTAGATGACGTTATCTTTTCGGAAGAATTTTCGACGAACATCTGAAACAATTAGAACTGGTTTTTCAACTTTATTGGAGAATGGATTAAAGATTAAGGGAACAAAATGCATTTTTATCAAAAAAGTGTCAATTTCTTGGGGCACATTATATCCGAGAGTGGAGTCGAGGTTGATCCCGAGAAAGTAAGAGTGGTAGAAAGAATGAAAAAACCCTCATCCCTGAAAGATGTCAGGGCCTTTCTAGGCCTTGTGGGCTATTATCAAAAATTTATTCCTGGTTTCGGAAAAACAGCAGAACCTCTTTACAGTTTCCTGAATAGGCCAAATAAATTTGAATGGAGTACAGAGTGCAAAAATGCGGTAACCCAGTTAAAAAAAAGGCTTTGGACGACCCAGTTTTAGGATATCCAAACAATAGGGATACGTATACATTAACTATGGATGCTTCGTTGACAAGAATTGTAGCAATTTTTACCCGGAAGCAGGGAACTGAGGATTGAGTTATTGCATATGCTAGAAAAACTCTCATTAAAGTCGGCAAAACTTATTCAGCCACTAAGCGGGAAATTTTTGCAATCATTAAATTTACTCAACATTTAAAAAACTATTTACTTGGTCAGTACTTTCTAATTATAACGGACCACCAAGCTTTTGTGCAGATCTATAGTTTTAAAGAACCAGACGGTATGGTTGCAAGATGGTTAGAGAAACTTGGGCATTTTTAATTTGTCATCAAGCATAGAGCAGGCAAAAAATCCAAAAACGCTGACTCTCTGTCGGGCATAAACACAGAAGACAAAGAACAAACAGCTTTTGTTAACGCTTTTGCGATGGACGTAGAGCACGACAATGCCAATTATGGTAGTCGAGGTTGGCAGTTAGACAAACTGCAGAGAGTAAAACTGCGAGATTCGCAACAAAATGACAAACCACTGAAAGAAGTATACTCCTGGGTACTAAACAAAAAGAGACCGGAACCACGAATTGGAGCGTCAAAGAAGACCGGAACCATGAAAAGAGACCGGAACCATGAAAATTGGAGCGTCAAAGAAGTTATGGAAACACTGGGTTCACTAAAGAAATCTTTATCTTATAGACGGGTTTTGGTATTGTAAACACCAAACCAAACCTTGAGACTATTTACCAATTGCTTTTACCATGGGAGAGAGTGTTCAACGTGCTTGAGCTGTTGCATGACTCTCCTATCACAGGTCACTTTGGTATTGAGAAAACATACCAAAGGCCTTGTGAAAGGTTTTATTGGCCGTGCATGAGAATGGACGTAAGAAACTGGATAGAAAGCTGTTACGTGTGCCCAAAAAGGGAAGGCACTATGCAGAAACATTCAATCACAAGCGTTCAGTCACTAAATGGAAACCTAGCCATCCGTTTTGGCAAGTATTTTTTGATGTCATGGGTGCACTTCCCGAGTCTCAGGGAAACAATTACAATTTTGCTTATCGGTTATCAATTCAGTAAGTGGTACGAAGCCGTAGCTATACCATACCCAATCAATAGGTAAAAACAGTGTCAAGAGCGTTCTGTTGAACACTGGATCGTGAGATTCGGCTGTCCAGTCAACAAACACACTGACCGGTGTTTGAACTTCCGTCAAAATTATTTCGAAACCTTTGCAGTGAACTAGGAATTCAGAGGACACCGACAACGTCCTACCACCCACAAGGAACGCGATGACCGAAAGAGCGATTTGGACAATAGAAGAACGCCTCTCCAAATACCAACTGGCATCCAAATACCAAGGCCAATATCAACTTGAGTGGACCAAACTTCTGCCTTTAGCGATGATCGCCTATCGACCATCAATCCATAGTGTAACAAATTACAGCCCAGCCTATGTGGTACTGGGTTTCCCTCTGTTCCCACCTATAGACTGCAACTATAGGACACCACAGACCGCAATATATGCAACACCAAGTGACTATGTTTTCACAATGAAGCAGAAACTACAGAAAACGCATCAGTTGACGCGAGAATATATGGATGTCGAAAAAGAACGCCAGAAGACCTATTATGATCGCAGTTGGTATGGACCAAGCTATAAAGTTGGCGAAGTAGTGTTAGTTTTCAACCCAACGGTTAAAAAAGAAGAAACAAGAAAACTTACTTCTTTCTATAGAGGACCACACATAATAGCTGAAATTATATACGATTTGAATTTCAATGTAGAAGATAAAAAGATGAAGAAAGCAATTAAGGTTCTTTATGACCAACTGAAAAAACTTAAAGCACGAGAAAAGCCATTGACTCCTGAGCCTCAAACGAAAAACAACAGTTAAGGAGCAGAAGAATACCGATTCGAACAGCTCAGACGATGATGATATAATTTAAATAGAATCATCAACAGACAGTGAAAGCAATCTAAACACAGAAAATTAATCCAAAGCTGAGGATGTTAACAATTCACTAAATGTTACAAATGACATGTCTGAGAGTGAAGCTAAGGAATTAGAGCAAAAAGCTTCCAAATGGCAAGAGAAGGCAAAAAAAGTTGCCGAGGGAGGAGGTGCAAATTCTTGCAAACCTACAGAGTACACTGGGAAAAAAGCAGCAGAAACAAAATTTCCAAAACCAGGAAAAAAGCCACAAGAGTCTAGTAGTAAAACAAAAAGTACAGAAGAAAAGAATAATAATGGTCCCAAGGCACCAAAAATGGCTACAAGGTCTAGCAGCCAATTGAAATCGGCGTCTGAGAAATTAAAGAATTACTTTACTGACCAAGGTTAAAAGTAATTTATCATTTTTTGACAATTTTGTATCAACAAAAATCTATCCCTAGATCAGAGTACAAGCTGTGATAACAAAATTTGAGTATCGAAGACAAAAGAAGAAGATAGTTTGAATTATGCTGAGGCTCAGTTTGAGATAAAACTAAAATTCTGCTTTTATGAAGCGGGATATAAAGTGTCGGCACTTAAAACAGCAAACTATATAACGATGTCGTTTTTCTCACAGAAAATTCAAGACTACTATAATCAATATACCCTTAAAATGAGGGAGTTTGTAGGAACATTTGGCAGAACAAAAATTTTGCCATACCAGATTTTGGAGATAGGATCCTTGAAGTCAACAGGTTGGTAACTGAAACAATTTTACAACAGGCCAGCAATACCACTGATGTCAAAGAGAATAGTCAAAATTTCATGGCCAAAAATGGGCGCTAAGGCGCTATGCCTGCAGAGCCTGTAGATTGGGTTTTACCTACAGTAGAAAAATTTTTTGGAAATGCGGTAATCAATGCAAAAATTTACATCGGAACAATTTGGGGGAAGCTGCTACAAAGAAAAGTATTAAATTTTGAGGATCCCTTAGGTTTGTTGAAAACTGTTTTCATCAGAACCACATTTTTTTAAAGACAACTTAGAAAACCTTTCATGAAAATCAAGGTAGGCAAACATGTCGAACGATCAAACACTTTAATAAAGAGGAACCTGAAAAAATTTTTGGTAACATTAGGACCACTTTTATCAGAGGAAAAATTTTACATAAAAACAAATATGAAGATTTTGCATTAGAAATCTTAGAGAAAAAGCAATTTGTTTGTGTGGACAGAAGGTGAAAACAACCGGAGTTCCAGGTGTTTTTTACTCCAAGGAAAGTTTAGAACTGAAACCTGGTAATTTTGAAATAATCATGGAAATGTGTCTTTCGAATGTTGTTGACACCTTTAATTTCAAACTTCTCAAAGAAAGGGAAATTTTTAATGAAAAATAGAACGCTCCAATGCCGGATTCAACGCCTGAAAATTCAAACAATGATTGAAATATCAAAAAACGTTGGTAGTCACTCATTAACGCTTTTCGAGAAAGGAATTGACGTTGAAAGAGCAGGATCTGTGTTACATGTTCCTAAGTGTGCCAAGCTGGTAGCAACAATAACTATACTTCTTTTTCTGCACAGAAGAAGTTCTTGTGTTAGTAGAGGTTCAGAACTTTTCTTCTTTTAGATATATGGTCCCTATTATAAAAATTTTCTTTCGTAATTATACAATCGCTGCATGCAACCCGTTGTACCCAAATGATGTCAAATTAGAAGACGGCAGTTTTCAACAATATGGAGAAACGCTGAAGAAATTCAATCGTGGGATATATCAGTGGTCGATGAATTGTAACTTAAATGTAGGTGATTAAAACCTGCATCGCAGCCTTTTCTCTACATCAGACGTAAAACAGAGTCAATTTGCTCAAACAATTCGCCGTAATAGTAAAGGAATTATCAGTCGGGAAGCACTCCGAAATTCGGATGGAAAATAGAGTCGTGAAAAATTTATTCACTAGAACGACCAGTTCCAACAGGAATTTTTTCTAACAAATGAAATAACAATTTTTCGGAATTTAAGAACCGAAAGTTTATACGGTTGGTTAAACGCGAAGGACATTGCTGTGTCAGTCTTAACAATCTCCCTCAATTTTCAATTTGTGAAAAATTTTCCTAATTTGTTCATCTATTTAGGAATAGTTATTAATGTAGCGTCTTGGCTACAACTATTGCGGAATCTTGTCCCCATAACGGGAACACGTTTGTATAATCAATTACTCAGATTAACAAATGAACGCCGAGAAGAAAAGAAAATGACTGAAGAAAAAGAGTCCTTAAAAGAGTCGGTTGTACTAAAAATAGTTGTCTTGTGTTCAAGACCAAAAACGGAAAAGACATGCTGAATTCGAGACCAAAAAAAAGTTGTTTTGAGTTCAAGACCGAAAAAAGAGAACAGGACAACGTCTAGAGTTCGAGATCAAAAAATTGTCTTGACTTCGAAAACAAAAAGGATTGTCTTTAGTTCGAGACCAAAAAAAATATCCTGAGTTCGAGGACAAAAAATAGAAAGAAAACAAATTGTCTTGAGTTCAAGACCAAAAAAACCGGAACGTCTCGAGTCCGAGACCATATAAAAAGAAAGTAAAAAAAGGAAAAGTCTTGAGTTCAAGATTGAAAATATCGAGAAACTTCAGAAGCAAAAAGGGCTTTTCATCCACTATAGTGGGTAACGAGATTCTACAGATTGGTGAATATGTGTACTACATGCCAGAATTGTGGAAAGCTATTTCCAAGATTTCCCCGGAAGTGTACTGAGTGGATTCTTGTCTGTCGCGCACTCGGAAAGTATCTACGCCTGATTATCTGACACCAGCCAATATTCGGTCGCGTGCTCTGCAGACTGAAGTGGAACTGCAAAACCAGTGTTTACAGCTAGCGAAGCTGAAGAGTACTAACTCTTCACTTCAAAAAGACCTCGTCGAGTTTCGACAGGAACTGGATAACTATTGCAACAAGACCAAAGAGGCAACAAGGAAGCTTTGGGCAAATGGAGGGCCGAGTGTGAGGCGTTTCAGGATAATTTGAAGACAGCAGCAGCCAGAAATGCTGAACAGGAGCAATCCACTGAGATATTGAAGCAACAGTTGACCGATTTGGAAGTCAAAGCTGCTAACAAGGGCAAAGCCATCGAAAATATGGAGAAAATGAATGACCAATTGAAGTCAGAGCTTGAGCAGCTGGAACACTACAACCAGTATTTGGCCAAAGAATGCCAAAATAAAGAGCATCTCATTGATCGACAAAAGAGTACTCTTAGAAACGAAAAAGCCAAAAGAAAGGCCACGGAGAAAAGTTTATCTGAGATTCGGAACGAAAAACATAATGAACCGGCCTGCAACGCTATACAAAATTTTGTTGGTAAAAAGATCTGCTTCAAAAAATCAGATCAAGAAGCACTACCACAAAATGAGCCTGTTGACGCACCCTGATGCTGGTGGAGGTGAAGAATTCTTCAAGACCATCAACCGAGCATATCAAATTCAGACAAACGATGCGGCACGGGAAGCACAACATATTTGGACTTGACGAGGCAGAAAAAGCTATTAGCAACCAAAATTGATGATTAAATTGTCCATATGAATCTACAAACATTTTGTGTAGTAAGACGTTCTTATAAAAAGATCTGTGAGTGAAAACATTGTTTGATTCTGACTGAGTGGTGCACTCAATTCTTGTTAAGAGGGGCGCAGTGTGAGTGTCACAGGTATATTAAAAACATGTACTAAAAACCTTGGGTTTCAAGTTTGTAGATTTAGTTTAAAACTTGATTTATGACCTGATTTATGGCTGACACAAGGTTGATAGGTGTCAGAACAAAAAATAGACCTGTGATTAGACAAAGCTCGGGCTTCGAGCGAAATCAACAAAACTGACATATCTTTGTTGTCTTGGATATTTTACCACGATGATAGAACCGATATTGGGTACCAACCAAAGCGAGGATTAAATTTACGCATTGGACACCAAAACTACCATCAGAGCTAACCACTCCATTAGATCTTGATCTATTTAAACCAACCTTTGTTCACCTTAATCTACTTAACAATTTAACTTCTAACTTTGCATTTTAACCAAGTACCACGCTCAATTAGCCATAGACATAGAGTATTGCGCACGGGCGGCTACTATAGAGCGTCGGTTAAGCGTCGGTACGTACTTTCCGATCCAACATGACCAGATCGCATTAGCGTTCGACTGCGCACGGGCGTAACATTTACGATGATCAAATTCATAATTGCCGACAAGAGACTGCATACACAGTAAAACTCTGCATTGAACCGTTGTAAAGATAAAGTTATAGCATCACAAACAAATTTTATTCGCGTAGGATATGATTTGATTAAGATTGAATTTAGAGTTAATTAGCATACAATTTTCAAAAAAAAGAACTGCGTTGAAGGCTTGAAATATAGTGATGGGGTGGGGAAAATTCAAGTTTCTGATATATCAGGAACGACAAGTAATTGTAAGATTTCATAGTGCGAATTTTTGGGAAGTTAGAGTGAAATCACCTTTCCTAAACGGAAAATACAGAAATTTGGTTTTAAGCGCGATAATCACGAATCCTAGTGGGGATATCAGGAATCATTAGCTGTAATGAACATTTACTCTTCAATCAAGTCTGTCAAGAGTAACTCCAGCGTAGACATACTCGGCGCTCAACTCTCTGAAGACTAACCCCAGAGAAGACGTCTTCTGGAAAAACTCTACCAAGCCAAGAGCTGACCGATCTCCTACTCTGGAGGAACTCTGATCTGCTCTGGAGGGTCAGTACGGGATATATGATACAAACTTAAACTTGCAGTCCTCAAAGAATACCGCACAAATTTTAGTGGAGAAAAATAATTTTTTAACGGCCAAGATATCTTAGTTGGAATGATAATTAATAGCATAGGTTTGCTCTTCAATGGGTTGTATACGATGAATTGCGGCAGCACCAATACGTTTGCAAGTTTTTACTGATCACAGACTGAGTTTTTGGTGTGATCCGTTTAACTTCTCATAGTTTTTTCTCAACACCAGGTCAATTGTCAAAAAACCAATGTGGACACATCATCATAATTATGCTTTTCTATGTGAAAAAAGTAAGAAAACCTTAATTGAAAAATTATGTAATAATTAATTAATTCTTTGCGATTCATAATGATCTGGTAAGATTTTATGTAGGATAATAAGTTTTCTACAATATAATAAGGCCTACCCATTTCTACAACTTCTTACAGACATAATTTTGGATTTCTTGAAACAGTTGTGGACAAATTATCCGTCCCAGTTATATCGTTTTTGGCATTAGACGATGAGTGATAAGGTATATCATTTAACTGCATTTGATGTCACGGATACAGACCTCTCAAAAGACTAATTAATGAGAAAAGTTCTTGAAGGGAAAATCTGATAAAAGTTGTAACATATAAACCCTACTAGTTGGTTGCGACTATGAACTATGTTTCTTCATAGTGATCAAGTTTGCTAATTGATACCAAATATCTATTAATCATCTGATTATTTTCTTTAATCTTGTAGTTTTCACGTTTGATTTCACGCGCAAGTGATAACAAAACCTTTGAATTTTGACATTTCTAACCCTTAAATTACATCAGAACTTATTTTAAAGCAGCTTTTGATGTTCAGGCATAAAATTTCTGGAAAATTTGTACTATGATAAAAAAAACTATTAGGAATATTGATCTACGTCAAATCGTCATATCAATCTACGTGTTAAGCAAGTCAAGAGTATTAGTTTACGGTAATACGTTAATTGATGTGGATGATATACAATAACTATATTACAATTCTTCAATTTCTAATCAGTTCGTGAAAAAAAAAATTTGGCAGCATTTTGATTATTTGATTATTTTTTATTATTTTTGATTATTTTGATTATTTGTCAACTGGCGATTTGAATAATTTTTGTCATGCAGCAATCCGACGTTAGAAAACTTCGAGGGTTGATCTTTGGGCTATCTTTATACATTAGCGACGCCTTCAATTGTTCCCAAGTTGGGCCATTTTTTCCAACTGAAGCGTCACTTCACAAAAAAGTTTCGACCACTTTTATCGGAGTCATAACGGGAAGCAGCGATTTAGTAAATTTTATAACAACTCTAATTTTCGGATCCTTTGTTTCATCAAAAAATAGCAAATTCTTTTATTGCACTGGGGCAATGTTATCCGCATGCTGCAGTGGACTTTTTGGCGTGATGGGTTATAGCGTAGGAGGCGCGCCCTTTATTATACTTTGCACTGTAATTAGGGCTACAATGGGTATAGGGGCGGCTATGATGTATGCGACCGGAGTGACATTGCTGGTGCCAATTTACCCAGAGTGGTCTGGTAGAGTGACCAGTCTAATCGAGACATCTTTCGGGACAGGAATGTTGATTGGACCTTTAGTTGGAAGTTCTTTATTCAATATTGGGGGTTACGAACTACCCTTTATTTGCGGCGCATTTGTTCAAATTTTGTTGGTAATTTTATGCGTATTTGTAGTACCAAACAAAATTTATGATGACGAAAACTACAACGTTGAAAATTCTGAACATATTGAGGAATCTCAGACGATTAGGAATTCAGCAGATGAAGATCTTGGAAACTGTTTCTTTTGCCCCCCCCCCACGTTTTCGTCTTGGCCAGTTTATGTACAGTGTAAACACGATACCGTCATGGAGTGATGACGGTATCGTATTTTGCGTCTATTGGGCAATCGAAATGTCAAACATGTATCTAGGAATTTCTATAAACTATGTAAAAAACTAACTAAATTTAAAAAAAGTACTTAAACCTTCAAAAGTGGTGAAAATTGAAAAACAAGACTTGCATTTAAACTTGCTTACTGAAACGATGCAGACTAAAATCTGGGTACAAAACCATTTAAAGTGTGTTTAAGTGTCATGTCAAATATAAGGCGGTGTACATTATCCGAGAGAGGGTGCGGGGTTAGGAAGCAGTTTCAAACTTAAAAGATCCGGATGGCCACAATTTTGTCTATTTTTCAACTCGTCCGATTGTTATATCAGTATTTATTCCAATAATTTTACACGCTTCCGCTTTTTCGTTCTTAGATGTCTCATTAGGCCCATACCTTCTGGAAAAATTTGGAGTTCACAGCAATACCTGTAGTTACTATTTTCTAGCCTTCAGAGGATCTTACATCGCGGCTTTACCCTTGTTTGGTTTTTGGGTTGACCAGGGTTATGCTGGACGAATATACATATCAGCTTGTTTTGGAGCTGCGCTTTGTTTTGCGATGCTGTCGTTACTCGAACCTTCAGCCTTCTTCAGAAGAAAAGCCTGGCTCATTTTCTGGCTCACTGTTCTAGGTGTAACAAATGCCGGCGGTTTCTCGACAATTTATCTAATTTTTGAGAAAGTTGCCTACATAACAGGCTTCAGAAACAAAGCCAATATACGACTAATCACATCAGCTTTATTGGCAGGATCTTTTGCGTTTGGTAGAATGGTTGGCTCGATTCTAATTGGAGGAGTATTCTTGGATCATTTCGGATATTTTTGTAGTTATTTGCTGCTTTGTGGACTTTTCCTAGTCTCGACAAGTTTGTGTTGCTATGTATTTAAAACCAATTGCTTATTACACAAGATATACTATACAATCAATATATCAATTCATTAGTTCGAAATATTTTTCAGTAATCTAAGCACTAACGTAAAAAAAAGTTATACGCACAAATGTCGTGGTTGATTGCGAACACGAATGAAAAAGTATTTTAAGAGAAATATTTTTATTTAAAATGCTTCGAAATGTACAATTTTTGCAAGTATTTACAGTAATAACCACTGAAAAATGTGACAGATATGCCTACCCTAGTGATGAGCGGATTCAAATCTTGCGAGAATATTGCAAGATGATTAAAAACTTGCAATATTCTTGCAAGAATCTTGCAAGATCTCTATCCAGGCAAAAAATTAAATAAGGGTACTCATGTTTTAGAAAACACCTTTGCAGCAAATTGTTGTTTATTAAACAAGTTGAAAAAACTGAAATTTATCAAAAAAATTGTTAGCCTGGATTCAAAATCTTGCAAGAATCTTACAAGCTTTGAGTTGTGAGAAATTTTTTGAGTATTTTTGGTAGCTAAAACTATCTTCAAACCAATTAAATTGACTTTTTGACAAATTGGGATCAATATGAGATCAACAAATTAAAAAAAGAACATCGTTAATTTGCTCTGGTACACATAAGAATAAAAAGCAAATGGTAAAAGAGGCAATGTAAAGATAAGAATATAACATTATGAAAAATTATAAAATCATTACATTACTTAAATAAAATGCGACATTACATATAAAAAATGGCCTAAAATACGATAATAAAATGTTCTCACAATTTTATATGTACATCATGAAGATCTAAAAAAAATTAAAATGTAAAGCTCTCAATGTCATCTCTCATATCAGTTAATTTTGTCAGTCATTGTTATTGTCATAATATCAGTCAATCAAAAATTCTTTCCAAAAAGATTCTTTCAATTCTTATTTTAAGGAAGCTTTTGATGTTGTTTTCAGTCTAATATTAGAAGGCAGACTATAATTAATTGGAATGGTATGTCCAAAAAAAGAATTAGTTAAAAAATTATTGTTCTTTCTTATATAGAACGTTATTTTTATTGACCTGTCATGTTGTTTTATTCTCATGGTAGAGAGAGGTTCAATTTTATATGCTGGAGGATCTTTGCTGAGTAAGCAAAAAAATATTTTGAGCAATGATATTTCAAGAGAAAAGAGACTGGTAATATTTTGTTGCGAAGTTTGATATCTGTGGACCGATCGTATTTTCTCCTTTAAAATTGGTTTTAATTCCCCAATTCAATAGTTTTCCTGAAATTGTGAGTAATGACTTTTGCAAACCTATCAAAATTAAATAGGAACATTGTAGATGACTTATTACTATTGCCTTAAGCAATAAGATTTTCGTTTTCTCTGGTAAACTTTCCTTTTTGCATTCAAAACTTTTGTTCCACAAGCCATTCTCTGAAGAATCTTTATCACTTCTCCTTCAAATTTTAGTCTGCTATCAATAATTACGCCACACACTATTTGATTCTGCTATTCTTTTGTTGTCGATATTCAGAAAAGTTTTTGTTAACTTCTTCCTGATGCTGAACACAATATATACTGTTTTTTGTTTGTTCACCACTAACTGCGACTTTGCAAAAAATTGATTATTTTGGAGATGTAATGTTCAAGTTTTGTTTCTGACGATATTTCATAAGTGTCGAATGTAAAAAGAAATATGTCTTCTGCATGCTGGACGACCGTGTAATCTTTTTCTACAATCTTTGCTAAACCGTTTACGTAAATGTTAAATAATAGAGGTCCTAAAATAGGACCTTGCGGAACTCATTTTTTCAAATTTATCCAATCTGATTCAATTCCTTTTAGGACAACTCTTTGAGATCTTTCACTCAAATAATTCTCTATTAAATTGGTAGCATGTTCGTCAAAACCAATATTCTCAAGTCTCCGTAACAGTTTTTTGTGGTTTATAGAATCAAAAGCCTTTGAAAAATTTGAAACCGCACCTGTAACATTTTTTCTCTTGTTGAGTTCCAATCTTATTTGTTCTGTCGCTTTCAAGATAGCGTCAATTGTTGAAGTTTGTTTTCTATAACCAAATTGACTAATAGACAATAATTGCTCACTTTCTAGGAAACTTGTGATCTGTGAACTGAACGCCTTTTTACTAATTTTTGACAAAGCAGAAGTGACAGAAATAGGTCTATAATTGAGTGGGTCTTCGGGATTTCTCTTTTTGAAGAGTGGAGTTACACGAACTTTTTTAAGATCTTCTGGAAATTTTTCTTCTGTAATGAACTGATTAATGAGATAACATAGTGGTTCTGCTAGCGCTGCTTTAGTATCTTCTATTGCCCAAGCTGGTAGTTTTGAAGGACCGAGTGGTTTACTTGTTTCAATGAATCTATGAGCACAATAGTTTCCTTGGTTGTTATATATCGGAAAGTGAAAAATTTTCTCGGAGCAGTTTTAAGAGGAATGTTGTTTGTTTGTTTTGAGCCAATGAACTCTTCTACAGTAGAAAGTCTGTAATTTAGAAGGTTTGCAAATTCCATAGGCGTTGTTATCTTATTACAAAAACTGTTTAATTAAGATTGAATTCTTGTTTGAGTCGTTTCTTTATTACGAGGATCTTGGATGAAGTTCCATCTGGCTTTTTCACTGTTTAACTCCATAAAACTTGAGAGAAGTTGTTTTCCTTTTTGACGAATTAAATTGTTTTTAGTTTTGTCGTCGCTAAATCCTGAAAACTGTTTTTTTGTTTCCTCACATAGCCAATTTTCTTGAAGCAAAGCTTTGTATTGTCCTTTCTAATATAACAGGCTTTAATTGGAGCACATAGTGCTAACGCTCATTCAATAATTCCTTGAAATTCTAATAACATCATATCTCCCGTTACTGCACCGTAAAATTGTCTCCAGTCTGAATTTTCAATAAAATTTTGGAACGCTATGGCTGAATAGTTTTTTTTTGTCAAAAATTTTCTTCTTTGTTGATTATGATTTTAGCATCACAGATATAAGAACTGTGATTGTTGCAAAATGCTTACTTTTTAAAACTGTATCTGCTACTATGCTTTTTTCGTAATACTCTGTTATGATGTAATTGATAAGAGTTGAAGAAGAGTTATTCATTCTTGTAGCTGTATCAATGTTCGATGGTTTAATATCATATGGAGAAATTACAGATTGTAGCAGACTTCTGTCGCGTTTTGCAAAACAATTCATGTTGTAGTCTCCAGCATTTATGACAGATTTTCCTTCAGCCATAGTAAGATCCATTCCCAGGACCAACTTTTCGAAAAACATTTTTACATGTTTTTTTCGGGACAGTATGATAATTTTAGTAAGCATTTCATTTTTTGTATGCTCATCTCAACCCATAAACGTTCAAAATTTGTATCCGGAACGCAGTTGAGATCATCGCGGAGACCAGGTTTTAAAATTTTTGGAATGTACATTATAATACCTCCACTTTTTGTTTTTGTTGTTTGGATGCAATCTTTTTGAAAACAGTCAAATTTTTGCTTTTCTACATGCCAAAACTCTTCCGGATGATTTTGTGACAACTATTTTTCACTTAACGCAAATATGTTCAACAGCATATGTTGTCTTGATAGACTTCTGGCGTTTTGTTGTAGAATTTCAATTCCGGAATCAAATTATTCTAAGTCTTTCATCATAAGTGCATATGGCAAAATTGGTCCCGGGTTTATTTCGATATCGTCACTTTTTAGTAAAAGGTACCATACAACAACCAAGAAGAAAGAAAGGTTGAATTTGGATGTTAAGGCATATTTTTTGCTCTTAGAGCTTCCTTTGAATGAAGATTTTCGAGATTCATAAAGAAAACTGCAATAAAAATTTTCTGTAATACTATCCGAGGACTTGAGTAGTACGCATAGTATAACTATGAGTAGAATACCTGTCATTTTTAGCAAAATCTGATTATAAAGCATTACACGTTGCAAAACAGCTTAAAACAACAGAAACTGCAGCTAAAATCTTTTTTTATAACGATATGTTTGCTTCCACGGTTTGTAAGTACTAGCCCTACTCACACATGTATTTTGAGAATATTGCAATGATTGTAAACAAACAAGATAACAAGAGGTTAGAAGAAAATGAATTAAAACTGCATTTTTAATGAACGGAATTCCTTGCTGAAAATTAAAATGTATATCATCGTAAAAGAGAGCGTTGTAATTTGACATTTGACTCATCATGTTGCAGACAGGGAGTATTTTGATACTTTCAGTGTTTTCCTGTGTAATATACTCGCGCAGTTTTTCATTGAATTCATAAATTTTGTTGTTTGTCTGTTCGTTTTTTGGCAATTTTTTTAAGAAAGGCACTTCCATCAATACCAATGCTTTTCCTTTATTGAAGAAACAAGATTTTTGTAATCTGTTAATATTTCATCTAAATGATCACTTTCTTTTCTGTTTTATAATAGCATTGGTCCCATCCTGTAAAATAACTGTTTTCATCTTTTTTTTGATCGTAACCGTGTATTAATTGCAGTTTTTCGTTTGTGGTCGAGCATGGGTACGCATGTATACTGCAGTCCTGAGGAAATATCCGATCTCTTGTCAGGTGTTCGATGATACTACTACCAATAAAAAAAATTTATTTTCTCCTCGGCCTTTAATGTTTCAAACTTTCGAATAAAGACGTTATTTTTCGCACTCGTCTTAATTGTTGGTGTTATTATAGACGAAGTAGTTGTTACCTGTGCCGTTTTTTTCACTCACTGTTTTTTTTCACTCACTCGGAATTCACTCACTGTTACCACATGCTCGGCGATGAGACTGTCCTTCTCTTCTAATTTTTGATAAAGTTGGCAATAAATTTTATAAAGATCCGCTTTTGAATAACTATTAAACTTTTCTGCAGTCATCATCATGATTGGAATATATTACAGGAGGATATTTACAGGAATAATTTACAATTCTTGATATTTACAATTAAAACTTTGTTGCAGAATCTGTTGCTTAAAAAGAACTATTGAGCTAACGTTTAAAACTAGCAATGCATAAGAAAGTGCTTCAAACGTTTAAAAATTGAAGGTCAAGAAGCAACTGTACAGAAAGTTGCACAATTGAGATAAATAAATTTATTTATCCCTCAAATTGAGATAAACAAATTTACAGTTCTCGCGTGAACAAGTTTGGTATCCTGCATTAAAATTACGAATAATTGCAGTATTTCACGTATCATTGTTCCCCTAAAAAGGGACCAGTGAAGTTGTTCCTGATCATCAATAATGATGCGCTGAAAAAAAATTAAGACATAAATGAGGTTTCCGCAAAAAGAGTACTTTGGGTCTATGGCAAAAATTGAATCATGTGATAGTGTTCAAGCTAGAGGCCATTGTTAAAGTTTATTTTACCAATTGCATCTTAGTGAAACTTCTATAAGTGAAACTTTTGAGTCTAATTTTAGGTTTCTCTATTTTTTGGATTGGGGCAACCAATTGAACCACGAAATACCAGCAAAATATGCTATGAATCTTAACTTAGTGTAATAATGCTTCACTCAAAACGGATCTCTTCCGTTTGTGCCCCTCCCCCCAATCCCCCAGTACGTTATGTGCCCCCCCCCCCGTTACGAAGCACGTGCCATTACATAGTATATCACTATGTAAGAAAATCGCACGTGCGTCGGGGGGGGGGGGGGGGGGGAAGCAAATAATTTGCACCCACTAAGCTGAGGGCGGGGGGCACAAACGGAAAAAATCTCTCAAAATAATGAATTTACTTCACAATTCATTCCATTGTATATTCTTACAAAGCATTCAAATTGGGCTTTCAAAAATCATTAGTAACATGCAGATTAGAATTCAATCGACATTTAAAATTTTCCGGAATTGCATAAACAAAAAAGTTCAGTTTTTGATAGAGGACTTTTGTTCTATGCCTTTGTTGAGACTTTATTTTTATAATGGGGGAAAATATGAAGCCCTAGTTGAATTTGAATCTAAAATACTTCCGCTCATTTCATTGGTCAGGCCCATTTCATTTGCAGACTGACATACGTTGAGGCTAACTTTTTCATAAATGGGAATCAGTTGGGACAATGTTTGTTCACAAACATTTGCCAAGAGGTGACTATGAAAGTGTCTAGATGATTGTTCGACACCAGCGGGAGTAACATTTACTTTTCCATTTTTAGATCTCCTAAAGTGATCTTTGTCATCTTCAATCACCAAGCCTTAAAACCTGAGGAAACAATTGAACATTAGATTTTATTTTACTTTTTTGTCCACACTGCGCAGACAAAAAAATCTGCTCTGAGTACATTAACAAAAAGAGCTACAAACTTGGTTTCGTTCAATGTCTCAATGTCCGCTGTATCGTCTATCATGGCATCAAAATTAAAACATGCAAAAAAACTCTTTCTTGTCAGCTCAAACACAACGATAGTGCTTTTATTTTCAGCCGAAGTTCAGGATAATTTATAAAGAGTGTAATTTCATAACTTGGGTTCCAAATTTGCCGGGTTTAAGTGTATGATTTGCGCATAAAAATCAACAAGGAGGCTCGGTAATGTGCGATCGCACATAAGGTTCCAACCCCGCTCAACAACAAATTTGGCATAATAATAATGTCTACCAAATGAGGAACAGATAGAAAACCCCAAAAAATCAAGTATTTTTCACCAAAAAAAAATTGTAAGAACAAAGATCGTCTCCAAAGCAAATAACTCAGTGGAGTAAAAAAATGACGCAAAAGATTCATGAGATATACGAATATTAAGAAAGCGAGTCAAGACAAACAGCAAAATCAAATAACAACAAACAATAATTACATCAAAAAATTTATGTCCGTTTTGAAAAACAAAACTTAAAAACAAAGTCAAAATAGCGTCAGATAAAACTGAAACTAACAAAATAACTTGTAATTCATCAGAAAAAATATGGGACCAGTCCATAATAAGGCTGAGTAACAATTACACAATAGAGAACAAAAACAGTAAATTTGAAAAATTCGCTTAACATTCGCTTAACGTTCGCTTAAAATTTCAAAAATTCTCTTAATTTCAAAAACAAATAATTTCAAAGTAATGAAAACCGTTAGAAATCAACTAAAATACTCCGTAGGTTAACGATTACCAGTGTTTCTAAAGATGGGAGCTAAAAACTGTCCGTATTCATTTTTTATGCGGTTACTAAAAGAACAACAAATAGACAACAAACAAAAAATCATTTCAATTTTGCCAGAAAACGCTTTCGAAGCCGTAAAGCCATACTCTGGCCCTCAAAATATGTTCGATTGAACCTTTTTTGAACACCCA
This sequence comes from Convolutriloba macropyga, assembly GCF_964194025.1. NCBI lineage: Eukaryota > Metazoa > Xenacoelomorpha > Acoela > Convolutidae > Convolutriloba > Convolutriloba macropyga. Next base: position 12,820,411 of record NC_134477.1, read on the forward strand.
TAATGTATTATGTGATCTCTCATTAATGAAACCAAGTAACAAGTTGATAGCAAAGAAAAGAGGCAAAATTAAGTAAAAATTGTTTTTTTTTTCGAAACAAAAAATTTCCAAAGACATTATTGAAAGCCAATAATTGCAAAATGAATTATTTGAATAGGTTCGTCTATTCTTCCAAAAGAAACCCTCAAGACCTGCAATTATTCAGAATATATCTTACGTCTTCACAAAAAAGTAAAATATGACAAATATCAAAAATTATTTTACTTTTTTTGTGAAAAACCCGTGTCGAAGCCAGTAAAGTCATAACGAATTCTATAAAACCATTAGATTTTGTGACACCAATTTTTTTTCAGATTCACTTGACACCAAGTTTGTTATTTTTGGTCTGTAATTAAAGAGACTAGGTAGCAAACAGACAATAAAAGCAACAAAATTGCTAAGTTAAAAAGTGTTTTTTTTAATTTTGGAAAACAAATGTTTTCAAAGTCATGAAAAGCCATCAGCTATCTAGTAAAATCAGAATATCGGCCCATCTATTTTTTTAGAAAGAGCCAATGGACGACTAAAAAGACAAAGTAAAAACGAGAGTTAAAGATAAATCTAAAAAATTCAATTGAATTCTTCGAGAGGGTATTGTCGAAGCCATTAAAACCAGAATCGATATCCTTACGGATTTTAATATTATCGATAAAGTTTTATTTTGAACGCAAATTTCAATAAGCCGTTATTTATTTTAAAAAATTCTTTAAAAGTCGAAACGAACATAAGCTTTAATTAAGCAAGTATTAAACTAGATACAATGATTTGGAGTTAATCAGGAAGCGAATTGGACCTATAACTAGTGAGCTTTGATTTGATATGTTCTGTTATTTAATTAATATATTAAAGATCGATTTTTTTTTAAAAAAGACCTTTTGATTACAATCCGAATTATTTTTGAGTCTACAAAGATTGTGTTAGAGGTGTTTGGGTGTGTACTTTTTGCAAATTTAATCAAAGTGGACTTAAGAAACTTATTTCGTACTGTTTTTGATGAAAAAATCTGACTTTTGAAATATTTAGCCAGAATTTTTGAAAAAAAAATTAAATAAAAATAGCCGACAATATTTTTTGTCTCTAAAATCAACAACACCTCCGTCAAAAAATTTAACAATTTTTATCAAAATTAGCAAAATTTTAGTCAAAACTTCCGGAAAGTGTGAATAAAATCAACCGAATTCACTCTATTTTCTTAAAAAATTTAAATCTCGATAACTCCCTGTAAAAAAAAACGAAAACCATAAAAATCTTTTTCATTCATATTCTACGCTGGACAAGCTTTTTATTGATTCCAGTCTCAACTCTCCACGATGAATATATTGATCGGCCAAAATTGTCTGAACAAAAAAAAACCCATTTGAGTATATAGTTGCTCCCCCCTCAAGAGGGGTCGGAACAAATACAGTGATGTCTTTCCATCTAGTGATCATTATCCGCGGAAAAGCCCAATTATTTCCATTATAAAGATCTGTCTGTTCAGTTATTCTTAATGGTTCTTTCTGCTGGAACCTTGGAGTCAATTTCATTTCAGTTTTATTGCTATGGAATTTAACATTCTCAAAGTAATAACAAAACTTAGAAAAAACTCAGAGCGTTTCATTTTGTGAATTTCATTTTTTTAAAGTGAAACAGAAAAATTGCCATAAAACTGAAAAATTGGAGCTCTTTGAACCTTTTGAAATTTTTTCAAATTCGGTGATATTTTTCTGGTCTAGGTATGCTATTGCTATTATTAATTTTTTAGTTGAAATTAAACTTAGAGTAGCGGTTAAAGCTTTTCTTTGCATTTTTAACAAATGTCTCAATTTGCTTAATAATCAGATTTCGTTGTTAATTTTTACCAAATTTTTACCTAAATGTTTATTTCACCAAACTTATTTTGTGTTAATAACACTTGCTCTGTTATTAGGAAGAAATTTTTCCATTTTGTTGAAAAATACTTTTCATTTTCGTACGGTATATCTAATTGTGAAAATAATTTAATATTTGTTTACTTTTTGCACATAGGCAATCACATTGAATTTAAAAACTTTCCAAGTTTCGCTGTCCACAGCTCTATAATTTTTTCCGCCTTTACGTTATTTTTTTCTATTGCATTAACTATTATCCGATTCATAAGAATAACAATAAAACTGGAAAATTGAACTTTTCTCATTGTTTATTTTTGTTAATGAGGCTAATTGAGTAGCGTTTCCTGGTATATTCTAAAGTATCTGTTAATTTTGTTGGACGCTACAAACGGAAAAACAATCTAGTATTTCAATTTTTGTCTGCGCCTATTATCAGCCACATGCTAATTTAGGGCTTACAAAAAATGAAACAAAAAAGTTGACCCCTTGGAATAATGAGATTAACTTTTTTGTTCCGACCCCACTTGTGGGGGAGGAACTATATACTCAAATGGGTTTTTTTTTGTTCAGACAATTTTGGCCGATCGATATATTCATCGTAGAGAAATGTGAGTAGTATCATTAAAAAGATTGTCCAACGTAGAATTCAAAACTAAAAAGATTTTTTGAATTTCGTTTTTTCGAAGAGTTATCGAGGTTCGAAGTTTTTTGTGAACTTGTCATATTTTACATGATTTTGTTCACTTTTAGTGTAATTTTTCTTCAAATTAGCATAGTTTTTTGAAAATACTGATTCAAAATTACATTCAATGCCACAAAAAGAACCCATTTTGAGTTCCTAATACAGGAAAGGCGATAAAGTTTACTGGTCTCACGGATAAGTTTACAATTAAAAAAATCAATTTCTATTTGAGAGCTTTTTTTAGAAAATTTTTCATAATTTTTCTGTTATTTTAAGTCAACTAAAGACCAGAGGCTCAAACCAAGCTTCTGATAGTTAATGACAAATTGGATTTACAGTCTAATGAAGCGCAATGAACATAACGTTCTTTTCAAGGAATCTCTCGTGTTTTTTTCGGCTTCGAATCAGAGTTTTTGTAATTTTAAATGAAATTTTGATCTCCTTCTTGAGGTTTTACTAAATTTTTGGAGTTCTGAGGCATAGACTTGTTAAACAAAAGTGCATAAGGTTTCATAAAGAGCATTTGCTGAAACTATCTAGAGCGTTGAGGCGACAGCTAATGGCTGTTAAGACTTTAAAAATGATTTTTCAAGAAATTTTTTAAAATTAACTGATCATAAACTTTTCTTTCATGAATTGTAAGTCAGTCTCGGTAATGACAGGACCCACCTCCTTTCTATTGCAACCAAAATTAACATGTATAGCGGCTCTATCTTCTTACTAATTGTTATATGACATCAAAGCAACTTGATTTCAAAATTAAAAAGAACATTTGGATATTTTCTTATTATTGGCCCCTCTTGAAATCTTATCAGATTATCCCAATATTAATATCTCCCTTTGATTTAGAGAAAATGGTCAATGGATCTTTGATAAAGTTATAAGAGAAACGCGTATGGTTTAAATGGCTTCGACACTTTCTTCGGTCACTTTTCCATTGAATTTTTGCTTTTTGATTGCATTTGTTGTTGTTTCCATGGTCCTAAGACTTATTGTGATGTCTTATTTATTACCTATGCAGGTGAAATATGTTTTTCCTACCATCGAGGGATAATTGAGCGTTTTTTGTCTTTCCTTGAAAGCTAGTGAGTTTAATAATTGTTAAGACTTTAAAAATAATTTTTCGAGAAAATTTTATAACATTAACCGATCTTAAAATTCGTTTCTTGAATTGTAAGTCTGTCTCAGTACTGACAGGACCCGCTTCCTTTCTACTGTGATTTAAATTTATCCGGTTAACAGTTTTTTCTTCTTACTATTTGTTATATAGCTTCAAATCCACAGGGTCTCAAAAATTTCTTTAAACAAATTTTGGATTTTTTCGTATTATTGGACGCTCTTGAAATGTCAGATTATACTGACGATGATATCTTCCAATGCATTAACCGATCATAAACTTATAATCGCGAACAGTAAGTCAGTCTTGGTATTTACCAGACCATTTCTTCTAAACCAACCAAAATCAATCTAGTTAGCGGTTTTATGTTATAACTATTGGTGTTATGACCGCGATGCACGAATTTTATAAATTTTTTCTTCAATTTTTGGATATTTTTTTATCGTAATTTTGGTTCCTCTTAACACGTTATCCTCAGATTGATAGTTGTACTGGCTTGGAGAGAACATTGAATGGATCCTACAAAAAGTTTTCAGACACTTTTTTCTCGCACTTTTCTAGTTATTTTTTGGAATTTGTTTGTTTTTTTGTTGTTTTTCATAGTCAATGACTTTTTGTAGTGTCTTATTGAAGAATAATGAATGATAAACAATCGTGTTGTCTCATCGAGGCATAACTTAGCGTATTTATTAGCTTCCGTTGAAAGTTACTGAGTTTAATGGTGTTGATACAACGGGTTTCTTCAAAAAATTTCGTTGTTTTAAAGTATTTGTTCATGTTTATTGATTTAGTGTAGTCAAATTGTTAATAAAAATCCCATGGTTGTTAAGACAAGAACTTAGATGAATGCCGCTTGGAACATCATGTGCGAACGCACATTAACGAGCCGCCTTGTGTACTTAAATATTACAACATAATGAATTGGGATTCAATTGATGCTTTGTTTTCTACAACTTGAAGAAGAGTACTGCAGTTCAGCAATTTTCTTCCTCTGTTATCGGTTACCTGTCCAGGTATGTCTGTTCGTCATTTTAACCTTGACTCCTTTATATTTGTTTAATGCAATTTGAAAAACATTGCATTAAACAAATTAAAAAAACGTTTATTTTTTGCACCTTGACTCCTATATATGAGTTGGTTTTCGTCATTTTAACCTTGACTCCTTTATATTTGGTTGTGTAACGATTTTTTTCAACTTAAACATCTATTTTTGATTACCTCTTTGTCAAAAATGTAAGCCAAAAGACTGTTAAGACAAGAATTTAGATAAATGCGGCTCGGAACATCTTGTGCGAACGCACATTAACGAGCCGCCTTGTCTACTTAAATATTACAACATAATGAATTGGGATTCAATTGATGCTTTGTTTTCTACAACTTGAAGAGGAGTACTGCGGTTCAGCAATTTTTTTCTGTTGTCGGTTGCCTGTCCAGGTATGTCTGTTCGTCATTTTAACCTTGACTCCTTTATATTTGAAAATTGACTTGGTTTTCGAATGTTGCAGCATTAACTATTAGAGCATGCGTGTTTCTAATTTTCAACTTTTAGTAATTTCGGACGTAATCAAGGTGAAAATGAAAATGTAAATTTGATGAAGATTTGATGTCACGACAACTGCTCCTGCCAACCCAAAAAAACTACTTTCTGACTGCAAAACCACTAATAAACTACCAACGCCCCCCCCCAACGACTCTTACCTGCGCAGACCCTACGTACCTACAATCAGCACTTTGATTGTTGCGAATTGTTTATTGGGTAGAATTGAGCAGCCGTCAAAAAAATTCCCAGAGCACTCGCTGCAAACAAGTTTTTAGTACCTTTTATAGTTTTCTTTATTTTTTTAGAATTTAATTTATCCACAAATACACACACACACGCGCTCACACACACACACCAACGCGCACACACTTACACAGAGAGAAACAAACACACACAAACAAACACACACGAACACACGCTCGTGCACACACATACAAACACACACACGCACACAAACGTGAACACACACACAACAGACACATACACACAAAAACACTCAAGCAGACACACACGAACACACGCTCATGCACACGCATACAAACACAGACACGCACACACACACACACACACACATACTGTCGCACACAAACTCACACACAACACACACACATGCGCGCACGCACGCACGCGCGAACACATACCAACACACACACACACACACACACACACACACACAGAGAGAGAGAGAGAGAGAAAAACACACACACATACACAAACGTACACACACGAACACACACTCATGCACACACAAGTAGTATAAAAATTTGACTAGAACCTCATTAGGGGGCGGACAATTACTGCAGCGTGGCAATCTACAACGGGGTGGGACAATTTGAAATTCTTTAAAATGCAGTAAAATGTCCCCCCCCCCCGTTTCTGAGGTTCTAGTCAGATTTTTTTAAAATTTTATGATGTTAAATTATTATTTTAGTTCTTCTTACTTTTTCATCGGCTGTTTGAATCAGTTCGTTTTTCTTTGCAAACTTTGCCTTTTTCCCGCCAAATTTTTTGATCTATAGTTCCGTTGCAGCTATAACTACGCGCGTTTATGTTACTCTTTCTAAAGCTGCTCACGCTATTGTGGTGCTTAAATGATAACAATTACCGCCAGAGCATGCTTAAGGTATCAGAATAAAACAAGATTTGGCCCGATTTTATAGTTAAAATTATCCCCCGAAACTGAAAATTATGTCAAATAATCGCCCCCTCGAAAAGATTGTCAGTGTTATAAAAAGGAAAGCAAACCCTATTTTATGACGATGAAAAGGGGATCAGAGACAGGTAATTGTCGGAGCTGCTCGACAAAATAAACTTGTGTCCTGGGACTTGAAAGTCAGTAGTAAATCACCCCCTTTTGTTTAGATTTTCATTTTTCTGACTCTTCTAAGCAACACCAGTTGGTCTCTTCCCAATTGCAACTTGATCTTATTTATTTGCTAATGAGTAGAAGCTGAAACCTTCGGCTGAAGAAAGCTGGCTAATTTTACTTTTTTCTCTAAGTCGTTTTTTGAAAAGGTCTTGGACAGTCGTATGTAAAACACTACAAGAACAGTCAGTCCGAGCAAAGCGATTAATGGGTTAATTTTTCTAAGTGGAAGTCAGAATCACAGTGTTTTTATTTTTAATAAATTTTTTAACACAAACGAAACGAAACAAATTCTTCAGCTTTCACAACAGCTGACAGACACTGCAACTACATTTCAAAAGCGGTCTATCAAGAGGAAATTCGAATCCTACTCAACCGGATACTTTCTTACATCAGGTAAAATAATAATTTTTCTTAGAGGTAATGGTGCATCTGATGAAAAAAATAGTCTTTCAAAAAATCCAATGGATACAATTTTAATAATATGTAAAAGCTTATGTTAAAGAAACTTGTATTAGGTACTTTGGCCAAAAATTTCTGTAAAATGTTTGGGTTATAAGTTGTCTGGGTTCTAATGTAGGGTAATGAATGTTGGTTTATAAAAGTGTCTGAGAAAAGCGAAATCATGTTCAGACCATCAATAATTGAACAGTATTTTCTACGAAACCACCGTTTGCTTACTTGGTGTGTTAATGTTGGCAATGTATTAACAACTGACCTTTGTTAATATGAGGTTTTGGATCTTTCTCGTTTCCCCCCCCCGCTTAATGCGCGCATATCATTTTCAACTCCAGACGCACGTGCAATGTTTTTTAAATTGTTTAATGTTTTAGATATTTCTCTTTCTCAGAACTCAGAAACGGATCTAATGGTAGAACCTGGGACAAAACCAAGTAGGACTTTTTTATTCATGTTACACTTTCGCAAGAATGCTATCCAATATTACAATTTTCAATTGTTTTTCTCTGTTTCGCAAATTTTCATACTATTTTGAACTGTTTAAAACTCAAATTGATTTTATTCAGTGAGAAAAAAAATGAATGTTATTCCTAGAATAAATTCAAGATCGGTAATCAAAAAGAGGAAAATTATAACGTCCCACAAGACAGATTATAGAATGGTTTCGTTCTCGCAGGTTGGTGAAAAAGCTTCCCAGGGGAAACCCAGCTCAATGTCATCTCTTTGACTGATACAACAATTAAACCATTGCTGTGATTTTACCGTCCTAGAAGTGATTGGAAAAAACTGGAAGAAAATATTTGAAATTTTTATATGTTTTTTAAAAATTTGTTCCCCGACAAATCAAAGAGTGCCTGAACAGAGGTTTTATTTACCTCAATCTGTGTCACTGTGGGAAGTGCAAAATTCCCGAAAAGTTCCAGGTAGAGGGCAGGGTTGTAATTCAATTCAACAACGGAAATCTTCTCGTCTACCTTCGCAACAACTAAGTAAGAATTTTTTTTACAGGACCTGAGTACGAGAAGGAACTATCGGCTCTATCCGGTTGTTTTCTGTTTGCTTTTTAACTTATTATATCAGTGAACCGCGTAAAATAAAAGGGTTTTTGAAAAAAAATCCGGTCCTGCGAAATTTTAAACCAACTATTGAATAGAAATTTCAACAGAATCGGTCAGTTTATTTGACTCAAACATTGTAGAACGGATCAGTAGATCACATACACAACTTTTTCTGGTTTCTCAAAAAATTTTAACGACAAAAATTACAAAGTAAATAAACAATTAAACCAAGCCCGCGAACTTTTTTTGGTTTATGCGTTTCATTAAACAAAGTACAAATCTTTTATTTTCCATGTGTCTTGTTTGTAATGAATTGTAACCTTTCTATTTAATTGAAACTAATCTCTATGTAAACTTCTGAAATGAGCTGAGAAAAAGTCAAAATACCTATTGGGTAATCTGTTGGCAACTTGTTTCAAGTCAAAATCAAAAATCCAAAATTCCGATGAAAGACTGCGAACTCTGGAGTAAGGCTCGCCGTAGAAGTTCTGAGATCGGTCTTGCAATATATCGAGGTGATCAAGCAGCTTCTAGCAATCGAGCTAGTGGTTCGCGGCGCAGGTTGAGGGAGTTTTGTTTTGAGGTGGAGGATTTTTGATTGAGACTTGAAATAACTGCTACTGGATTCTTAACTGCTACTAGGGAGGAACCATATAATCAAACGGTTTTTTTGTTCAGACAATTTTGGCCGATCGATATATTCATCGTAGAGAAATGTGAGTCGTATCATTAAAAAGATCGTCCAACGTAGATTTCGAAACCAAAAAGATTTTTTGAATTTTGTTTTTTCGAGGAGTTATCGAGGATCGAAGTTTTTTGTGAACTTGCCATAATTTACATGATTTTGTTCACTTTTAGTGTAATTTTTATTCAAATTAGGATAGTTTTTTTGAAAATACTGATTCAAAATTATATTCAATGCCACAAAAAGGACTCATTTTGAGTTTCTAATACAGGAAAGGCGATAAAGTTTACTGGTCTCACGGATAAGTTTACTAAAAAAAATCGAATTCTATTTGAGAGCTTTTTTTAGAAAATTTTTCATAATTTTGCTGTTATTTTAAGTCACCTAAAGACCAGAGGTTCATACCAAGCTTCTGTTAGTTAAAGACAAATTGGATTTACAGTCCAATGAAGCACAATGAACAAAACGTTCTTTTCAAGGACTCTCGTGTTTTTTTTCGGCTTCGAATCGGAGTTTTTGTAATTTTAAATGAAATTTTGATATTCTCCTTGAGATTTTACAAAATTTTTGGAGTCCTGTGACATAGACTTGTTGACTTAAAGTGCAATAGGTTTCATAATAAGCTTTTACTGAACCTATCAAGCGCGTTGAGTGAACAGCTAATGGCTGTTAAGACTTTAAAAATGATTTTTCAAGAAGTTTTTTAAAATTAACCGATCAAAAACTTTTTTCATGAATTGTAAATCAGTCTCGGTAATAACAGGACCCACCTCCTTTCTACTGCAACCAAAATTAACATGTATAGCGGTTCTATCTTCTTACTAATTGTTATATGACATCAAAGCAACTTGATTTCAAAATTAAAAAGAACATTTGGATATTTTCTTATTATTGGCCCCTCTTGAAATCTTATCAGATTATCCCAATATTAATATCTCCCTTTGATTTAGAGAAAATGTTCAATGGATCATTGATAAAGTTATAAGAGAAACGCGTATGGTTTAAATGGCTTCGACACTTTCTTCGGTCACTTTTCCATTGAACTTTTGGTTTTTGATTGCATTTGTTGTTGTTTCCATGGTCCTAAGACTTATTGTGATGTCTTTTTTATTACCTATGCAGGTGAAATATGTTTTTCCTACAATCGAGGGATAATTGAACGTTTTTTGTCTTTCCTTGAAAGTTAGTGAGTTTAATAATTGTTAAGACTTTAAAAATAATTTTTCGAGAAAATTTTATAACATTAACCGATCTTAAAATTCGTTTCTTGAATTGTAAGTCTGTCTCAGTACTGACAGGACCCGCTTCCTTTCTACTGTAATTTAAATTTATCCGGTTAGCAGTTTTATCTTCTTACTATTTGTTATATGGCTTCAATGCCACAGGGTTTCAAAAATTTCTTTAAACAAATTTTGGATTTTTTCGTATTATTGGACGCTCTTGAAATGTCAGATTATACTGACGATGATATCTTCCAATGCATTAACCGATCATAAACTTATAATCGCGAACAGTAAGTCAGTCTTGGTATTTACCAGACCATTCCTTCTAAACCAACCAAAATCAATCTAGTTAGCGGTTTTATGTTATAACTATTGGTGTTATGACCGCGATGCACGAATTTTATAAATTTTTTCTTCAATTTTTGGATATTTTTTATCGTAATTTTGGTTCCTCTTAACACGTTATCCTCAGATTGATAGTTGTACTGGCTTGGAGAGAACATTGAATGGATCCTACAAAAAGTTTTCAGACACTTTTTTCTCGCACTTTTCTAGTTATTTTTTGGAATTTGTTTGTTTTTTTGTTGTTTTTTATAGTCAATGACTTCTTGTAGTGTTTATTTTTGTTAATGAGGCTAATTGAGTAGCGTTTCCTTGTATACTCTAAAGTATCTGTTAATTTTGTTGGACGCTACAAACGGAAAAACAATCTAGTATTTCAATTTTTATCTGCGCCTATTATCAGCCACATGCTAATTTAGGGCTTACAAAAAATGAAACAAAAAAGTTGACCCCTTGGAATAATGAGATTAACTTTATTGTTCCGACCCCACTTGTGGGGGAGGAACTATATACTCAAATGGGTTTTTTTTGTTCGGACAATTTTGGCCGATCGATATATTCATCGTAGAGAAATGTGAGTAGTATCATTAAAAAGATTGTCCAACGTAGAATTCAAAACTAAAAAGATTTTTTGAATTTCGTTTTTTCGAGGAGTTATCGAGGTTCGAAGTTTTTTGTCAACTTGTCATATTTTACATGATTTTGTTCACTTTTACTGTAATTTTTCTTCAAATTAGCATAGTTTTTTGAAAATACTGATTCAAAATTACATTCAATGCCACAAAAAGAACCCATTTTGAGTTCCTAATACAGGAAAGGCGATTAAATTTACTGGTCTCACGGGTAAGTTTACAATAAAAAAATCAATATCTATTTGAGAGCTTTTTTTAGAAAATTTTTCATAATTTTTCTGTTATTTTAAGTCAACTAAAGACCAGAGGCTCAAACCAAGCTTCTGATAGTTAATGACAAATTGGATTTACATTCTAATGAAGCGCAATGAACATAACGTTCTTTTCAAGGAATCTCTCGTGTTTTTTTCGGCTTCGAATCAGAGTTTTTGTAATTTTAAATGAAATTTTGATCTTCTCCTTGAGGTTTTACTAAATTTTTGGAGTTCTGAGGCATAAACTTGTTGAACAAAAGTGCAATAGGTTTCCTAGTGAGCATTTGCTGAAACTATCTAGAGCGTTGAGGCGACAGCTAATGGCTGTTAAGACTTTAAAAATGATTTTTCAAGAAATTTTTTTTTCAAATTAACTGATCATAAATTTTTTTTTCATGAATTGTAAGTCAGTCTCGGTAATGACAGGACCCACCTCCTTTCTATTGCAACCAAAATTGACATGTATAGCGGTTTTATCTTCTTACTAATTTTTATATGACATCAAAGCAACATGATTTCAAAATTAAAAAGAACATTTGGATATTTGATTATTATTGGCCCCTCTTGAAATCTTATCAGATTATCCCAATATTAATATCTCCCTCTGGTTTAGAGAAAAAGTTCAATGGATCATTGATGAAGTCATAAGAGAAACACGTATGGTTCAAATGGCTTCGACACTTTCTTCGGTCACTTTTCCATTGAACTTTTGATTTTTGATTGCATTTGTTGTTGTTTCCATGGTCTTAAGACTTATTGTGATGTCTTATTTATTACCTATGCAGGTGAATTATGTTTTTCCTACAATCGAGGGATAATTGAGCGTTTTTTTGTCTTTCCTTGAAAGGTATTGAGTTTAACAATTGTTAAGACTTTAAAAATGATTTTTCGAGAAAATTTAATAACATTAACCGATCTTAAAATTCGTTTCTTGAATTGTAAGTATGTCTCAGTACTGACAGGACCCGCTTCCTTTCTACTGTGATTTAAATTTATCCGGTTAGCAGTTTTATCTTCTTACTATTTGTTATATGGCTTGAATGCCACAAGGTTTCAAAAAATTTTTTAAACAAATTTTGGATTTTTTCGTATTATTGGACGCTCTTGAAATGTTGTCAGATTATACTGACGATGATATCTTCCAATGCATTAACCGATCATAAACTTATAATCGCGAACAGTAAGTCAGTCTTGGTAATTACCAGACCATTTCTTCTAAACCAACCAAAACCAATGTAGTTAGCGGTTTTATGTTATAACTATTGGTGTTATGACAGCGATGCACGAATTATAATTTTTTTATTCAATTTTTGGATTTTCGTAATTTTGTTCCTCTTAACACGTTATCCTCATAATAATAGTTGTACTGGCTTGGAGAGGACATTGAATGGATCCTACAAAAAGTTTTCAGACACTTTTTTCTCGCACTTTTCTACTTATTTTTTGGAACTTGTTTGTTTTTTTTTGTTGTTTTTCATAGTCAATGACTTTTTGTAGTGTCCTATTGATGAATAATGAATGATAAACATTCGTGTTGTCTCATCGAGGCATAATTTAGCGTATTTATTAGCTTCCGTTGAAAGTTACTGAGTTTATTGGCGTTGATGCAACGGGTTTCTTCAAAAAATTTCGTTGTTTTAGTGTATTTGTTCGTGTTTGTTGATTAAGTGTAGTGAAATAGTTGAAAAAAGTCAAATGGTTTTTAAAAACAATTGAAGGCAGAAAAATTTTTTACTGAAAAATTCAATTTTTATGGCTTCGACAATTTTTTCCCTCAATATTTTTTTTGAATTTGCTGTGTTAGCCTTTTTCTTTAATTTTATAGATAGCCGTAAAATGCTGACCGGTCTCATTTGCTTGTAATTGAGGATTGGTTGAATAGAGATACCGGAAGCAGTCAGTTTATAGCGAATAGTCTTAAAGTTTATAATAATTTACATTTTTAACATTTTAAAGATTTCTCAATTTTTTCAGTTTTTGTTTTCGTCAACTTGTAACTTATTCTCATCATCTAGAGGTCTCATACCATTCCTCGTATTTTAAAATTAAAATTTTTTCTGATACTATGACGTAACTGATGTTTTTTTATGCGCACAATATGCGTATTCATTAAAGGTTATGTGAGTAGTGTATTTGTGTTTCTTTTTCTCCTCCTTTAGCACTATCGCGTAATAAGAGATCCCAACGATTTTGAAATGGGGCTCAGTTGAACTTTTTTCTTCATTTAGTATATTTTTAGTTCACTTAGTATGAATAGAAATTGAAATAAAATACATAATTTTCAGATAATAGTTATTGATTTTAATGGCTTCACTAATTTATGTTTTCGCAGTATTTGTAATCTGATATTCGTAAATTATTGAGTTTTTCTGCATCTAAAGTCCGTTCCCATGGCTTAGTCTAAACCAACGACAGATCCTATTGGTTTCATTATGACTTTTTAGTAATTTTTTTGAGAATCATTTCGTTAAAAGCTAATGTTCTTTAAGACTTCAAATTATTTGTTTTAAAAATTGGTGACAGATTTTTGATTTTCGCCTCCATATTTCTTTTTTTTGACTTGTTACCTTGTCTCATTAAGGAAAAATCTTATCTTCTAAGTATTTAGGAAAACTTAATTTTGTGTAGTTAAGGTTTTGTCTGATTGTAATTTGAAGTTGTTACTAGGTTCTTTCAAATTCAGATATTGAGTTTTTGCCGTTAATTATTGTTTTAAATCTTTTGTTTTTGTTGTTTTTTTTCTCGTAGTCTTTTAAATGCAGATCTCGTTGTGATGAGGCATGACATTATTTTATTCAATAATAAGTTTGGTTGTGTAACGATTTTTTTCAACTCAAACATCTATTTTTGATTACCTCTTTGTCAAAATTGTAGGCCAAAAGACTGTTAAGACAAGAATTTAGATGAGTGCGGGTCGGAACATCATGTGCGAACCCACATTAAGGAGCCGCCTTGTCTATTTAAATATTACAACATAATGAATTGGGATTCTATTGATGCTTTGTTTTCTACAATTTGAAGAGGAGTACTGCGGTTCAGCAATTTTGTTTTTCTGTTATCTGTTGCCTGTGCAGGTATGTCTGTTCGTCATTTTAACCCTGACTCCTTTATGTTTGAAAATTGACTTGGTTTTCGAATGTTGCAGCATTAACTAGTAGAGCATGCGTGTTTCTAATTTTCAACTTTTAGTAATTTCGGACGTAATCAAGGTGAAAATGAAAATGTAAATTTGATGAAGATTTGATGTCACGACAACTGCTCCTGCCAACCCAAAAAAACTACTTTCTGACTGCAAAACCACTAATAAACTACCAACGCCCCCCCCCCCCCCCCAACGACTCTTACCTGCGCAGACCCTACGTACCTACAATCAGCACTTTGATTGTTGCGAAATGTTTATTGGGTAGATTTGAGCAGCCGTCAAAAAAAGTTCCCAGAGCACACGCACACGCACACATACACAAACACAAACACACACACACTCACACACACACACGCACGCACACACACACACACACACCAACACACACACACACACACACACACACACACATACACACACGAACACACACTCATGCACGCACATACAAACACACACACGCACACAAACAAGAACACACACACACACACACACACACATACACACACACACACACGAACATACAATACACACACACCAACACACACATACATACAATCTGAGTAAATTGAAAAGTCTGTAGTGGTTGAAGAGAACTTTCATTCTAGTTTTTTAGATGAAAGTTAATCACAGGTTGCGTAAATAGTTTAAAGATCTGAGACGTTAGTTTGCTAGACTTAAAATAATAATTGAAGCATTTCTGTAGATAGCAAAAAAAAGAAAAATATTCTTTACTCTGCAGAAAAAGGATTTAATCTTGCAACAGACCAATCATTTGATTTGCTGTCTATCCGAAATTGTTGAAGATATGTCATTGAGCCAAAATCGAGGTCACAGACCGAGGTTATTGTCATATGTTCAAAACTAAATAGCCTGCAAAGCTGGAAAATTCAGGCAAGTCTGAATACGAACGAACTGAAGTCTCGCCATGAACGCGCGAAAAATAATCAGTTAAATGACAAAACTGAGTTTTCAAAATTATTGAAAAAATAACTGATCTTATGGGATAAAATAGAGAAGCACTTTAGCGCGAATTGTCGATCTCAATCACACATCACGGAATTTAAAAAACCTATTGCTGTTCAGCGTACCATTAGCGCACTTTGCAGAATCAGACTAGCACAGATGGCTTCAAGTCCAAAAATGGCGAGTCCTCTTTTGTTTTTGATTTTTCTGCCGCATTAGCATTTGGTCGCCGGCATTCATATCAAGAATACAGTCTTCAGAAAGACATCAGAAAACATTTTATTTCAGCTATCCTGTATTGCACTGCTTATTACTACTTGTACCAAAACTCAAAAAATAAAGGTTCAGGCTATTTGCAGCTGTTTCGTGCTGTCGTGACAAAAATATTTTCTAATTGATAAAAGATAGTGAATTTGACTCGAATAATTTTAGATCCAATTGTAAACTTCTAGTTAATAAGCTTGCAAATTTTTACTGGATTCATATTTCCAGTGAAATGACACTTCAACTAGCTAGACGCGATCTTAATAAAAAATCCTTTATAGGAATACGTCAAAATATGTAGAAAGTTGCGAGATCTTCGCCTGTTTTTTCTTTATCGTTTTGGAAAGGCCTTGTCTATTTGTTTTAGCATATATGAAAGATCAGTTTTAATTTCAATTTATTATGGAATAAATTGAAACAAATAAGTTTTCGTGTCTTGGCAAATTGAATCAAGTTTTGTCTCACTGAGATGACTCTTACAAGTTTGATTTGAAAATCTATGTTGTCTCAAGCCAAAACGACCCCGGTCAACATGACCCTCAACTAACTAAGCTTTATTGACACATATCTCTCATTTTATTGAACTTTAATCTCATTGTTATCGTTTCTAACCGATTAAGTTTTATAATTTCTTTTCATTCCCTATTTATTTATTATACGTTCTAGAGATAAGATTTATAAGATAATATTAAGGGTGATTTAGATTTCCTTTCAATCAATTTGTCCTTCTGTTTTCCTTCAATTAGCCTCATATAAACTGATTTATAACTACTGGTAAAACATTTTCTATGATGCTATAAATTACCAAATGAATGTAAACTATAAATGCAAGAAAATTTGAGTTCATTTATGTTTACTTTCGTTTAATTTGCTCGTAAATTGAAGAAGAATTTCGAGTTGGCATAATTGATCAATAATTGAACTAATATTCTATTTTATGTAAAACTTTGCATTGAAAACTGTGATGAAATAAAACCTACTTCAAACTCTTTAAATTAATCTTCGTTTTCCGTAGAATGCAGCAATCGAACTTTACAAAAATTCTTCCATTATTGCTAGGTTTGAGTTTATACATGGGAGAGGGTTTAAACTACTCAGTACTCGGACCATTTTTCCCAACTGAAGCGTCAATTAACAAACATGTTTCCACAACTATGATTGGAGTCATAACTGGAGCATTTGATGTGGCCAACGTTATTGCAACTATCTCCTTAGCTTCCATTTTTTCGCCTGTAAATCAGAAGTTCTTCTTTTGCACTGGAGCTTTAATTACTTCGACTTGCAGTGGACTTTTTGGATTAATGGGATACAGGAACTGTTTCCTTGCTCAAGAGTAAAGATTAGATAAAGTCTATGAAGTTGAAAATATAAACTTCGGGAAGGCTGTCTTAATTCTATTCTTTGCGTGACACGTAAGTCACATTCGTAATCATACAAGGAATGACATCACAGTTTATTGCAGAAACATTCGCCATGGCAGCACATTTTGCGTTTTAGCAAGCTTCAGCGAAAATGACAGGTGTTGTAGACCTCATGTTTAAATTAAAGAAAAGAGTGAAAAATAGAAAAGTAGAATTCTAGGCAGAAATGTCGCAGTTAACTTCCACATACAGGAAAACCTTTCTGTGCATATATTTTTTGAAAACTGTCAACGCAAAACTGTGTTGCTATGAAACAAACATAACTGTGATATATCGAGAAGTAGCGAACTTAGCGAACTTGAGTTAAAACTTCGATATATAAAGAGAACTTTCTTACCTGATGTTTGGTGGAGTAAAATTGGATAATGGCTTCTAATTTGAACCGAATCGTCGATTCAAAAATGTTCATACCACAAGTTTATAAGCGTACATAAACCATAAATTTGTGTGATAGATTCGACCTTCCCACCAACAGATATGATTAGAAACCAACTCTCCGACCCTCCCCGTAGATAGAAATGACATGTTTTCAGGTAGGGAGAACAATGTGTCAAGTGCAAAAAAATGCACTAGTACTTGCCATATACGGCAAGGGGAAAAACTTGTTCACAACTAAGGTGTAAATTATCCCATATCAGTTTATCTATATCTAAACGGATCTGTAAATTTTCATACTGATACGGACTATAAATACCTGTGAAATTTTGTACATTTAGGCCATTTTGAATTCAATAATTAAAATAATAAAATTCTTGTTACTCGTGCTCGAGACCACGACAATGGTGTCCAGACCACCAAACGACCGACAAACTTTGGATCTGCAGAATGCTGAATCCTGTACTGCGTGGATCATGTATTTTGTGGCGAAATGTCGCGCAGAGAAGAAAAAAGATAAGGTCAACAACGACGGTACGGTCGTGGACCTAGAGGTAACAAATCTCTTTCTTAGTATATGCGGCCAGGACGCACTTCTTAAACTTAGGAGACTTATGCGCCCTAAAAAATTGTTAGACACTCCTTTTAAAGAGATCAGACAAGCTATTCAAAACTATATTTCTCCTAAAGAGAGAGTAGAAACGGCAGAAAGGGCTAAAGTTCTGTCCGTTGTATAAGGCCTTGGAGAATCTGACGATAATTTTCTAGCGCGCCTCAGAGAGGAAGCACGTTATTGTGACTTCGTAAAACTTAAAACAGTAACCAACCCTGAGGAAGGGTTGGTAAACATTAAATTTGTCTCAGTTTTGAGAGACTCTGAGGCCAAATTAAGACTATTAGACGGCAATTAAAACTAAGCCAACAATGTCTCTGTCTGAAATGACAGAAAACTTACAGTTCAGAAATAGAGCAATGACTTTTGCGAGTTCCTCAAAAAGTAATAGACGATTTGTAATAAAAGAAGAAGTGGGATACAACTTCAAGAAGACCTCCAGAAAACCTAGTGAAAAGTTCACTGGTAATAAAAGCAATGATAACTTGTGTAATAGATGCGGAGGTAAGCCACACAGTAGCAAGCCGTGTCCGGCTTTGAACAAGAAATGTAACACCTGTGAAAAAGTGGGGCCCTTTTCAAAATTGTGCAGAAGTAAAACCGGACCTAAGTCAGGTATGTCTGACCAGCACAACAATTTCTGCGAGGAAGAGGGTAAGTCGTATGGTCAAACATCATCCGAAATGGAGATGGGAATGGAATGTACTATACACGCAAAAATGTGTTTAACATGTCGGTGACATGGGAGTAAATTACAGTAAAAGACCATAATATAAAAATGCACGTTGATACCGGTGCTGATAGCATCGTGATATAATCATTAATCTGGACTGAGCTTGGTAAACCTCAGTTAAATGGTAAAATCAGACGTCTTGAGGCCTATGACGGTCATCAACTGACGTTTCTGGGATCATTAACATGTGATGTTGACTGGAACGGAAGCAAGTATAGGCAACAACAACTAGCAGTTGTTGAATCCGACAAAAATTTTGGGCTACTTGGGAGAGACATACTACCCAAAGAAGGCATCATGCAGTGAGTGATGAAAACTATCTGCAGTCAAAGGATACAAAGCGCATGTGAAACTCATATCGGGATCCAATGTTCTGCAAAGCCAGAAAGATACCTCTACCTCTCAAAGACAGGGTCAAAGAGAAGCTTGAAACAATGGTACGACAGGGCATCCTGCAGCCAGTACAACCTGGTGGGGTCACGAATGCATCACCAGTAGTGTAGCAGCGGAAGACAAATGGAGATCTGAGACTATGCGTGGACCTGAAAGTTCACATCAATGGCAAAGTTATGGACGAGGATTGTCCAACCCCAGACATGGTGACCATTTTCCATAATCTCCATGGCGCCCCTTACTATGGAAAATTGACTTATCAGACGCATACTATCAAATTGAGTTAGACGAAGATGAAAAACAAATATGCACAATGAACACATCGCAAGGATTTTTCAAGATGTGCAGGCTTCCTCAGGGCCTAAAGAACTCTTCATCAATCTTCCAGAATTCCATTGAGTCAACTCTCAAAAGAATCAAGGGTGTGGTCATCTTCCAAGACGACGTCCTGGTATATGGAACAACAAAGGACCAATACGAAAAACGAATGCTTGCAGACAAGAGTCGGCTGAGTGAACAAGTTTCACCATCAATGAGAAGAAATCCAACTCAAAACCAGTTTCAAGCGTAAGTGCTCCTTGTTACTCTGTTTCCAAAGAAGGAATAGCACCCGATCCTAAACTTGTTGAGAAAATCAAAAATGCGAAACCGCCCTCAAATATGAAAGAACTCGAGTCCTTTGTCGGCTTAGCAAAATTTTTATTGGTCGAATGATAACGGATTTTGCAACAAAATGCTACCCCTAAACGAAATTCGAAAAGAAGAATTCAGATGGGAAAAAGAAGAGGAAAATGCTTTTGAAAACATCAAAAACGAGTGATGTGCTAACCCTCTTGTACAGCCTTACAGCTTGACGAAGGAAGCAACCGTGACAACAGACGCCTCAGAGAAAGTTATAGGCGGAGTACTCTCATAAGAAGGACATCCTGTGATCTACCTTTCGAGGAAGTTGTCACAAGCCGAACAAAATTATTCCAATATTGAGCGAGAGGCACTTGCAATCGTCTTTGTGGTCACAGGATTGAAACAATTCCTACACGGAAGAAGGTTCACTCTACAGACTGACCACAAACATCTCAAATATCTCTTCGCCCCAGACGAAGAAATTCCGAAAACAGCATCAGCACGAATTACGAGATGGGCGATAGCGCTGATGGGATTTGATTTCGAATTGAAATATAAACCCAGAGAACAGATCCCTCACGCTGATGCTATGAGCAGACTAGACTTTGACGATGACGATGACAATGATCGAATCTGCTTTGCTCTTGACAATATCTACTTCGTTCAGTCCGACCTGGTGACTCAGTCAGACAACAAAACTGAGCTGGGATCGAAACGACTCTTTCAAGATGTCATCAAACGAATAAAAAGTGGCACCTGGAAACGGTGCTCAGAAGCAGAGAAAGGATTTGAACAACAGAAAGACGCCTTGACCATTCACAATGGAATCATCTTTCGAAGAGGTGTGCCTTTCATTCCACCCAAACTAAGACCCATGGTGATGACCAAAGCTCATGAGACTCACCCAGGCAAAAATGCAACTGAAACAGCTGTTCGAATGATGGCTTGGTGGCCCGGCATCAGTCAAGATGTTCTTCGATATGTTAGTAAAGGTAAGGAATGCCAAGAAAACAGGCCTAGCCTGGGGAAAACAGTATCTTCTTGGCCGGAAGCTGAAGTTTGGGAAACACTCCACATGGACTGGGGCTAGGTGAAGGATCAAGGTAATATCTTAGTGATAGTAGACGCGGGATCAGGTTGGATAGAAGCCTTCCCTGTGGGAAATAGAACCTAACAAACAGTGAAGGTGCACTTGAGTCAAATTTTTGCAAGATTTGGGATACCAAGAATATTAGTATCAGACAATGGTCCTGAGTTTAAGAGCGGTGACATAAAGCAATGGTGTGAATGGCTGGGGATCGAAAAGATGGATTCTCCCATCTACCATCCAAGAGCAAATGGGTTTGCTGAACGAGCAGTCCAAACAGTGAAACGGGCTATTCAAGCCTGGAGTCCAAATCTGAATGTGTCATTTGGCGCTTTCTTACAGCGGGCTTTGATGACACATCGGGACACTTCCAAGACGCGGGGCAAAACTCTTGTTGAACTGCTACTGGGACGCAAAGTACAACTTCCAGCAGTCACTGATTTTGAAGTGTGTGAACGAGTCCTCTTCAAACCGACGAACAGTTCACCAACGGTTCCAGCTACTTTCATTATCCGTAAAGGAATGAACACTTCGTTCATTCAGCCGGTGAATTCAAACAAGACAGTGCTTGATAGTGACAACCAATTGCACGGCTGGAACCTGGCGAAATCAAGACTGAATCTACTGACTCACAGTCTGAGAGCAGTAGGGACGAAATAGACGTGGCATCACCCAACTCTACTGAAGAAACCTTAGTAGTTGAAGGGGAACAACCTTCACTGGCCACGAGAACTTCAAGCAGAAAGATTTGGAGAAGCTATTCCTAGAAATTTGCTTAAAAAAGGAGGGAGGATGTGATATATCGAGAAGTAGCGAACTTAGCGAACTTAAGTTAGAGTTCGATATATAAAGAAAACTTTCTTACCTGATGTTTGGTGGAGTAAAATTGAATAATGGCTTCTAATTTGAACCAAATCGTCGATTCAAAATTGTTCATACCACAAGTTTGTAAGCGTACATAAACCATAAATTTGTGTGATAGATTCGACCTTCCCACCAACAGATATGATCAGAAATCAACTCTCCGACCCTCCCAGTAGATAGAAATGACATGTTCTCAGGTAGGGAGAACAATGTGTCAAGTGCAAAAAACTGCACTAGTACTTGCCATATACGACAAGGGGAAAAACTTGTTCACAACTAAGGTGTAAATTATCCCATATCAGTTTACCTATGTCTAGACGGATCTGTAAATGTTCATACTGATACGGACTATAAATACCTGTGAAATTTTGTACCTTTGGGTCATTTTGAATTCAATTATTAAAATAATAAAATTCTTGTTAGTTGTGCTCGAGACCACGAACAATAACCAGCTCGGGCGTGTGGTTTGTGCCATTGTTGATTTTGATTTCGTGTCATCAGTTCATCTGGTCTTTTTGTTTATAAATTTCAGCAGACTAAATATAAAAGCAAAATTAGGGTAATTTTGATTGAATCCCAAAAATGTAGTTGATACAAAGACACTGATATTGATACTCATATATTGTCGATACTGCAAAAAGTGGCCAACAAATTTAGCAAATGTGGTTGTAGAAATTGTTAATGACAGTATTAGAAGGTTAACCTAATTGATGTTCTGAGATATCATTGAGAAACGGCACTTTGCTTGAAATGATTGAAACACGAACTAATCCTCTCCAACCTTTGAAATGAAACAACGCCATTTTTTCCCAAAATTTTGAAGTATTTGAATGCTAACTATCCACAGCCTTAGAAAATTAGCATAATGGTTGACTTGAGATGCCGTCAGAAACTCGGTAACGTGTCATAAATCATCAAGAAGGAAAACTAATATCTGCCTATTTTAGCCGAGATTTACATCAAACAAACGTAAAACGCTGCCAACCATTAATCCAAAAAACTAATTCCAGAAAATGAGTTTCTCCTCAAAAATATTAGTCTCTGATGTTTTCTAAAAAATCAAAGTGTCCGAACGAAAAAAAGTAAGATTAGCAAAAAGTTCTCTGGCTCTTTTTCAAAAGAGCGGGAAAAATTACTATACTGTACATATATATAAATTGTGAAATTGAGGGCCCGGACCTTACTCCCAGAGTGTTTCAGAACTGAACCATTGGATACCAATTACAAACAGAACTGTTGCATAGATTTTCTAGTTCAAAACAATAGATCAGGCTTTACATCGTAATATCATACTGAACAATCGCTGAGCATGGGAAGGTACCCTATGCCGTCTATCTGGGCATAGCTATTATCATCATGAATTCACTATGTGCAGTCTGCTTCATGAAGTCATACTGTACAGTGAGTGCATTTGAAAATTTCGTTTAAGTCACATGTTTGGTCAAATCCAAAATGGCCGCCCCCCAAAAGCAGCAATAGAAGAAGAAGGTTGTAATAAGTGACTGCATTCAGTACTGATATGACTTTTAGGATAGTAATTTTGCAAAAGTTCCCGTTCTGCTTCTTCTAAAACGTTCCCGTTCTTCTTCTTTTGCAAACGTTTGTTTGCAAGCGTTCCGTTTGCAAATCTTCCCGTTCTCTTGCAAACGTTCGTTGTATTAAACCTTTTGTAAGAATCATCGTAAAGAACATCTACATCTTTTGTTAAGAACATCTCAAAGCAGGCAATTTTTTGCATCCCCAATTAATGAAAAAATTTCATAGAAGATCAATTTTGGTAGCAAAATTAATCAGACCTGAAGTGAGAAACTGTTTAGCTCTTCCGTATCTTTAATTGGCGATCTGCAAGTCTAGCGAAAATACTAATTCATAACATTTTAGTTCTACAAGACCAAAACAAAAAAAACAATGACAACAACTGTATTTAGATGAACGGTCAAAAACATCGCACGATGCGAACTCCAATAACAATAGCCTTCGAAATTAAAATGTCTTACGGTCTGGAACTTGTTTGATCAAAGATCAGAGGTCGTTTTAGTCTGTGACACCCTGATCAGAGGTTTTCTGGTCTCCCAATAGTATGATTAGAGATGAACTCAAGTGAGTGCACATTGAACACAAATCATTCCGAATTAACGAAGGTCTGACCCACGAGAGAGAGAGAGAGAGAGAGAGAGAGAGAGAGAGAGAGAGAGAAGGAGAGAGTGAGAGAGAGAGAGGAGAGAGCGAGAGAGAGAGAGAGAGAGAGAGAGAGAGAGAGAGAGGAGAGAGAGAGAGCTTGAGGTAGAGAGAGATAAAGAGAGATACAAACATTGAATCCGAGGTTTCTTCGAGGCCCTACAGAATATATTTTTGAGTGATTTATTCCTCTCAATTTTTCTTTTTTGTTATTTTTGTCTTCAAGTATTCTTTTGAAGCACTGTGCTGGCGTAAACAGCCTACTTTTGCAATGAATATCAGAAATTTGAAAAAACAACCATGCACCTTCCAACGCATGTATAGGCAATGGTCTAGAAATGACCTCAGGCTAGACCATGACGGTACAAAATTAGACCATTGTTTGGACTTTGTTTAACCAGAGCTTACTTCGGTGCGGGATGATCAAATCACAGATGAATTCGCGCGCACACGAAGATTCGATCGCACGATTGTCTGATCATAGGTCAATTTGGTCTCGGCAGATCTGATCAGATGTCATTTTTTCTGGGACGATTTCAATAGAGATGAATTTGGCCTGGACCTCGACCTGTTTTGTCATTTGTAAATTGGTAGCGCGTACAATGTATGAGCTGGATGTTGAACCTTCGCCGTAACTAACATTGAGTAAATTGACCTCCATAAGATTTTAAAAAGGTATTATATCATCAAAACATCTGCCCCCCCCCCCCCCCCCCTGTCATATTTTTCAGCAGAGGGAAACTATTCCAATCGAAGTGTTGGTGGTCCTCCATATATCACAGTGTGTATCTTGATTCGACTGGTTAGAGGCACTGGAGCCTCAATGATTTGGGCAACTGGTGTTGCCTTACTTGTCCCAATTTACCCAGAGTGGTCCGGCAGAATTGCGAGCCTCATCGAATCTTTCGAATCAATTGGACAACTGTTTGGGCCTATGATCGGCAGCTATATGTATTCAATTGGGGGTTACGCATTGCCTTTTGCTTTTACAGCTTCTTGCGAATTTATACTAGCGATAATTTGTATATTTTTTGTCCCGAACAAGTGTGCCTATAATTATGGCGGATCTCGGTTACTGAATTCTAGCTCTTTCATAAGTGTAACAACAGAAAAACGAGACGATATCAACGAAGACTCGAGATACACGTTTGTTTATTTTTCAACTCGCCCCACTGTTCTTCTCGTTTTCTTACCTATTATCTGTCATTCGCTTACTTTTGGATTCATCGACGTAGCAGGGATTGAAGAGTTTCCTTTCTTCCTCGTGAAAAAATTTAAACGCTCAAGCGGCAATGAAAATTAATTAACGTTTGATTTGTTTTTCATGCAAAACTTAACTCAAAATTTTACAAAAACTAAGTGCAAAAAAGTGCTATCTATTTTACACTATTTCTGCAAAAATTAACACAAAAGGTGCAAAAATTAACACAAAAGGTCTTTTTTAAAATTCACAAACACGCACAGAGACACTTTCATGCACCCACACACACACACACACACACACACAAACACCAACAGACTAACAAAAGTACACACACGAACAATCAAACACATCACAAATGAAAATTGGCGCAAATGTATGTGTAGAAATTGTTTTGACTGCTCTTTTCAAATTTTTTGCTCAAAAACGGGCCAAAAAACGGAGCTGTATTCGGTTTTTTAATTAGCTCTACAGCACTCATTAAAAAATGAACAATTAAAGCCCAAAAAGCATCAATTTTAGAAGAACGAAAACTGTGCAAATATATAGATCTATAAATCTCATAAGAAGTTTCTAATTATTGTTTAACGATTTAATGGCGCAAGTCAAAAGACAATATACATTTGGGCTCTATGAAAAAGATAAATTCTTTCTTATGCTTCGACGCATTCATAACTTTCACAACGCAAAGAAACATCTTTAATTATTTCGATATTTCAAACTTTGTGAAAAAAAATGAGATAGCAAAAGTTGAAAAAAAGAGTCATGACTACTGATTGAACAAAACAAAATTAGTTGATATCATCTGTCATTCCTCTGGAAGTCTAAAACCAAAAAAAAAATGGAATAACTGTTGAACAAACTGAAAAACGCAAAGAACTAACAAAGCAGACATTTGAAATAATAATAAAATCTAAAAAATTATCAGTAGATAATGTCTTTAACCTAATAACAACCAAGAAACTGTTTGATAAGTAAGCTATTTTGTCAAGCCAATTGATGGCTAGGTGCACACCCTGTTTTTGTGATTATTGAATTTTTACAGACGTTAAATATAGAGACAATTGTTTTGATATAATTTATATAATCTGGCGGTAGTTCAGTCTTCATAATTCCTCATATCAAATTTTTAATAATGACTTTTTAAACTGAAAACTTTTGGAAAAGCACAAAAATAATCTGAAAAGTATGCTAAAAATGAGATGCAGATGTAAGACTTATGCTAACTTTGTTAACTAACAAAACAATTGAAAGTTTTTCACATGAAAACCTTCAAAATCTCGAACAAAAACAAAAAAGTACAAAACTTTTGACCAAAATCTGACAGTTTTTTTTTAATTGGATTGTTATGAGCATACAATTTTCTTAGATTGTTTTCATTTTCCAATGAATTGCTGAAACAAGTGTACGTGTAGCAACACCTAACAACTGAAAAAAAAGCATCAAACAGCAAATATATAGCACGCTCATAAAAACAATATAAAATGCGACAAAAGCACCGTTTTTAAAAAAAGATTTTCTCAAGTTTTTAATATGCACACCTGTTGAGCAATTTGCCTAAAGAAGCAAGAACTTTATAACTTAACCCTAAGTAATTGCAAGAATGAGATTACTGTGAATAATTTATTCTTTTAACTCTTGAAATAATCTTTTCACTAATATTCATTTATTAGAGAATTATATGAAAATAAATTAAATGCTAATTTATCAAAGTTTTTCAAAACTTCTGAACGGTTTTTGTATTTGTTTTTTAAAAAATATTTGCTTTCTACTCTAAAGAAAAATAGAAAGGAGATAACCTATTCCGATTTTGTCAAATTTGAACGTTCCAAAAATTCCGCTTATTTTCTTGCCGCGTTCTTTTGACTTCCATGGTGAAAGGAGGACAGTTATCTCGCATGATCATAAAAAATTTGTCGGCCCAAATACTGAAGTGTTGCAAGATAACTCTCCATTCTGCAAAAAAAATTGCAAGGGAAACATTAACACAATTGGTAGCAAAAATATTACTCTTTTAAGCGTTTGATTAACATTCCTTCGCTTTCCTACACACGGTTCATTGAAGAATTTTATAATGAGCGTTCCAGGGACGCTCGCCAGCAACTAAAAACAAAAAAAGACCTCAAGAAATTATCAAAAATAGACCAACTGTTTTTATCGAGGCAGAACTAGATGATTTTTTTCTATTCAGTTGCTCCCTATCTCTTGGACAAATTCGGAGCAAAAGGTGATACTGCTGGCTACTATTTCACCGCGTTCACAGGTATGCTCGCTGCATTTTCGTTTTTGATGGGCTGGCCGATCGACTCTGGGTACGGAGGCCGAATTTATCTAATGTCTGGTTTTGGAGGATCTCTTGGATTCCTTATGTTATCATTACCAGGTGCAGTTACAACCATTGAGTCTCAGGTCTGGCTGGTAATATGGCTGGCTTTTTTGGGTACCGCGTCAGCTGGAACTTTCACTTCAATATATTTAATTTACGAGACTATCGCATACAGCATCGGCTTCAAAAATGAGAATAAAATCAAACTGATGTCTGCGTCATTGGTGAATGTATGTTTCGCATGTGGACGAATATTAGGGCCAGTTTTTGTTGGAGGAGTTTTTATGGAAAATTTCGGTTACTATTACAGCTGTTTGCTTCTGAGTGGACTTTTTGTATTGTCTAGTGTATTGTGTAGTTATGTATTGTTTACTAAATGCATGTTACGTAAATTATTCTATAAAAAGCAAGGACAAATATTGAAAAGTGACTTATAAATGTAGATTTTTTGAGATCTGATTTTAAATTTCAACTTTTGTATTCTCAACTTTTGTATTCTCGTGCAATATCTAGCAAGATAATTTTTTTCTCGACCAGGACCGTGACTAAAATTTAATGACAGCCAAATCGAATCTGCAAAACCGGTTTCTGGTTACATGGAAACAGTCCCCCCTCGTTCTACCAGAATCTTCATCTTCGGCTCATGTATTTTTTGCCAAACTGCAGCGAGTTCTTTAAACATTATTATTTGCTAATGACTGACTCATCTTTTGGTCAAAAACAGAAAAAACAACTCGCTTTTGATGTTCCATCAGTACTTTATAGTAGAAAAAACAAAAAGATAATGGCTGACGCCACCTCTTAATAACCCATTCCAAAAAATACAATTTCAAAAACATGCATCAGTATGTTGGCACAGAATTTTAAAGGGTAAAATGAAAGAAAAAGCCCTTGAAACATTCAGTTCTAGCCACATATTCACATCTTTGCGGTGTCAGATTTTCCTGTAAACATATATATAAAATGAAGTTGGGTGACTTAAAAATCTGACCTATAAATCGAACCCCTTTAATTCATGATGCCAGGTCTTCAGATGGCTTAATTATTTTCAATAGCTTCATTGGAGTCACGCATCTCATACAAAATGTGTTTCTGACCAAAGTTGTTGTAAGAATAAAAGGATCTTTTCCGTTTTTACCCCCAGTACGCGTTGCGGTGGAGGTCAAGCAAGCCGATACGCAAGCAAGCCGAATTTTGAAAATGAGGTTAAGTAAGCCGAAAATTTTTGGGATACCCGTATTTTAAGGTGCCCCTGGCGAGATGGTGAGCGCACTTCGCCGCGATAACTGGCCCCCGATTCCCGGATTACATCCCACAGCGGATGAGAGGCATGGCGATGGACAGCGGTCCGCTGAAGCCCGTACCCACTAGATACTTAACAATTGACGTATTTTTGTTTCTTTGGTGCACTGGAATACATTATGCAGTATAATACTACGCGCAGAGTTGATTGTAACGGTTAACAATGTATTATTTCTGATAGATTACATAACTATTACATAACTTTCGGCTTGCTTTTATGTCGGCTTACATTTACTTCGGCTTACTTTGCGTTCACCACGTGTTGCACCACAGTTAAAGAGCACGTGCCATTACATAGTAAATCATTATGTAAAAATATGGCATCTGTGACTTTGGGGGTGAAAATATGGATCTTTTCTGTTTGTGCCCTCCAGCTTAGTTGGTGCATATTATTTGCAACCCCCAGCAGTACGTGCCATATTTTCACATGATGATTTATTATTTAATGGCACGTGCTCTGTAACTGGGGGGAGCATAACGTACTGGGGGGGGAAGGCACAAACGGAAAAGATCCGAAAATTATAAGCTAAGCCGTGGGGGGGGGGGGGCAGCTACAAACGTAAAATATTCGACTAAAAAATTCTATACTTGCGCGTGCTTTCTTAAGTATCTCACACTAAGAGTCCTGCCATTAGAAAAACAATGTTTCCGAATTGAGTCATTTTCCATGAGAGCTGTCGGATTGATCTTCTTATTAATCTTCATTTTTTGCGTTTTACATGATACACAGAGCTTCTTATTAAGTCTTAGCAGCTGCAGACACTATCGAATGACCTCCAGATAAATGTCCGAACGAATCAGAAACTGTCATTTAAAAAATCATTTTTGATGTGAATAATAAGCCCCAAATAAATTGTATAGCACCAGCTAGTTGAAAAAAAACCCAAACACCGTAAAATCCCCCTTTTGCAGCACCTGTAATTTGCGAACAGTTTGCTTTTAAGTTCAATTTTCTTATCAATTCATTTTTATGCTTAGTTTCCAAATATTTTCATGAAAATTCTTTATTTAACAGCTCGGCGAATTGTTAATAAACCCGGAAAAAAATAAAAGAAGAAATTTAGACGTATCTAAATGTTAAATAGGAAATTGTTTTAAGATTTTTACTTCAAACAGTCAAATGCACGATTTACTTTTTTGATCCGTTGTCAAGCTCTTTATTGGCAAATATAAATTTAAATAACTAAATTTTTTCAAGAATGAATTTCCCTATTTTGCAGTCTGATTGCACCAAACACAGAAAGAAGGATAAACAGTTCATAGAACTAAAATGGCTATTTTTGAGGTTAAAATGTTGTTTTTCATAGACGAAAAACATATTTTCAGTTCTAACGTACCGAAATTGAGAAAAATACAATCACTTTATTGCGATTATCAAATCTGTCTCAACCAATTGTACTTTGGTTGAAAGGTATTTCAGAGCTCTAAATTAGAAACAGAACTCTAGCATAGTATATGAAGTATTACACGATGTCTTACACTGCTAAACGCTCGTTCAGTTAAAATTTGAAATTAATCACTCGGTGGCTTATCTGATCATGTGTTTCACGTTTGGTTTGAACATGCGCAGCTAACATTGCCATACGTATAGTCTGTCCCATAAAGTTGAAATAAGCGAACGTTCGAAAACGTCAAAAACAGGCAATTGAGCATCAAATTGGTCATTTTAATGTCAACGTTTTCTCGATTAAGCTTCTATTCATCAATTTTTTCTACACGTTTTAAACTTGAAATTTGACCTTTGAAATCTGTTCTGTGGCTTTTGAAACGTTCGCTTACTTCAACTTTATGGGACAAGCTATACTTACACTTAACAGACTGACATGCGTTGTTATCCTATACAGTTTATAAACAGCATATGTTTATGGACAAATGCGATATAAAAATTTTCGTTTATCTCACATCCCGGGACGAGGTTTCACCCCTAATCCGCCTCTAATTAGCAGTTATTAGGATGTAATGCGTATTCCACTCCTATTTGTTTGGGAAAATAGGGTAAGAGTGTAATTTTTAAGAAAATTACACTGTATTTACACTCTTTTCTCCACTCTTTTTCCACTCTTTGCAAAGAGTGTATTTTTTAGGGTGGACTGAGTAAAAAAAATTGTACTCTTTACACAATTACCAATATAACCAAATTGAAAATTTAAATCCTAGTGTCAGTTGGCAAAGTGGTTCATGCAGACAATGAAAGTAACATGTTCGAAGATGGGGAGATCAATCATCATTACCTCCTTCCACTTTTATTTTTAAAATTACACTCTTCCACTCTTAATTAAGCGGAGAAATAGGGATGAATACACTCTTTACACTCTTTTCCCGGTTAATTTTGGGGGAAATCCTCGGCACTGGATTTTAAGCCAAATTCAAAATTGCGCCAAACAGAAGCTGTTAATATCACATAAAATATCATTAAACTGCTCAATTTTGCAATAAATTTTCTTATAATTTGAGCTTGCAGTTGAAATCATGAGACATTTAGGGGTTGGATGACATTGTAAGTGCAATTAGTCTTAAGAACGGGGGAGGGCAAATTGTGAATGAAAATTTTGACTTGCACATGTGAATGCGATTAACAGTTTTTTTTCAGATTTGTTCATCTCTTAATCAGAACTTTTGTACTCAACTGCTTGCAGGGAAATGGTTGTTATATCTCAAATATCAAAAGAACGAATTAATGAAATTTATGGGTTCAAAGGCCGAATGATCATTAGGTCGAAGGCGAGAACAATCTTTATTGACCAATCAAGTGCTTCTGCTAACAGTGATCCTACTCAATTTGACCTTTTAATATATAATTTTGTCTTCGAGAAAGTTTTTTCTCAGATGTAGTGGGAACAGTAGATCAGAAGAAGTTTAAAAAATTTTTGCAGTTGAACTTGAGTCATTGAATTAAGATTGCTCAAGTTGAAACTAGACGCCAATTGGGCAAGTTTGGTCGAGGATTGCCGACAGCTGTGCCTGCTCATATCAAAGCTAGGGGGTATTTTTGATCCTCTTTGGAACGGGTATTTTTGGAACGGGCTGAAAATCTAATAGCAGTTCGGCAACAGTTGATTTGAACTGATGCTCAAGCAATTACCAGAGTGAATAAAACGTGAACAGTCAGAACAGTCCCAGGCTAAACAGACCCGGACAAAACAGTACCGAATAGCCAAATAATCCCAGACGAAACAGTCCCAAATAAAATATTACGAAATAAATATAGAGTTAAATATACGCACAGCAATTAACAAAGAAATCCCTTAAGTTATTCATGTGATTGTATTTCATTGAACAAACAAACAGTTTTGCGAATAATTTATTTTGAAACAAGTTCTTGGTTTAAACCTAATTCAAATCAATTGAAAATATTAACTCATAAATTTTGCTTGTTAATTGTTTTTAGATTAAATTGACAATTTTTTGGAGCTTTAACCGGGACTTTATTGCCTGGGACTATTTTGTCTGCCTTTATTGCACTATTTTGAAAAAAAAACTGTCACCTCTTGATGCTTGTGTTTGGGAGACCTGCTCGCCTAATTGTATGGTTTCTGTATCAAATCAATCTAAACGCTTGTTTTATGGGAGAAAAATAATAAACGTCAGAAAGTTTTTTACAAGTAAATGATGCGAGATTTACATAATTTGCGCAATTCTGTAATTAGGGATAGTAATCTGCGTCAAATAAAAATGATAACCAGCAACCCAAAACAGCAACAGAAAACCTAAAATCTGAGCATGATTAAGCATAGTAGTCTGTTGAAGAAAAAATGATGAATCTTTAAAATAGATTTAATAGAGTATGAAATCAATTGTTTTATCAAAAAATGATTTTATGGCGTCCATTTTGCAATTACTGTGGATTTGAACTCCATTAAGATAGTGCAAAGTTTTTTTCGAAAATGCAGGACTGTGACCAGCAGGGCTGCAATTTCCCTTGACTCGTAGAGAGTGCTCTAGGGTAGATTACAGACTTCACTAACACGCTTCCAAATTTGGTACTTTCTGGAACGTAAACAGATTGATTGGTTTGATCTGAGAATTGCAAGATATCTACTGTTTAATTTCTTTGTATTCATAAAATGTTTTTTCTAAAAGATGTCTCTATTTTCCTGAAGCATGTGCCTCTATAGTGATTCCATTTTGAGTAAACCTTGCTCGCTAAAAATCTCAATTAAATTTTTATTTGAAGATTTTATGCTGAACCAGAGCAATAAACGAGACTAATCTGCGACTTCTGCGGATGACACATAATTTCTGTCTCAACACAAAACTTTTTCATCTGAAATTTAATACCGGCGTACGTCTTTAAGAAATAACCATGAAACAACAACCAACGTGAGAGACAAGCAAAATCTTCGACAAACTGCACATACCTATTATCATATGCCTATTACCAAAAGTTAACAACCTGAAGTTTTATTGGGGCGCTTTATACAAGAAGCGCATGCAATTGCACTAACACAAACTTTGACTGGTAAAATGTAAACTCGAGCTTATACGCTTTCTCTTCCACAGTATGATCATACTGTAACATGTAATCGCAAAAGTATTCGTGCAGATGCAGAAGTGTTCCCCTCAGACAAAATGAGAAAGAATATTAAACAAGTTTAAGAGCAATTTTCC
This sequence comes from Convolutriloba macropyga, assembly GCF_964194025.1. Lineage (NCBI taxonomy): Eukaryota > Metazoa > Xenacoelomorpha > Acoela > Convolutidae > Convolutriloba > Convolutriloba macropyga. Next base: position 12,853,752 of record NC_134477.1, read on the forward strand.
AAATGTAAAAGTTCGAGATTTGAAAATTGGTGACAAAAAACGCATTTTTTATCGCGAGACTACATAAATCACCAAGTCCTAACGGATCACATAATGTCCCTTGATGTAGAAAAAATACACAATTTATAGGGATTTGAATATAGATAAATAAGAAAATAACAGAGCAGAAAAAAATGGTTAAATTTGGACATACTTTGGACGCAATTTAAATAATGCGAACATAGTTAAAGGTGAACCGCCTGTTTCGCAGGCAGCATTCTATTTGTTAAATTTTTCAGGAAAGTACCGCAGATTGTTGCGTCAATTATCCGATCATTATTCAGTGTTTCTCTACAACAAATGTTACTATTAGAGCTCTCAGAGAAACATTTATTGTGTCAAAGCACATCACCAGCTCAATAAAAGTGGTCTGAAAAAATATCAACTATGATGTTTGATGAAATTATAATATTCAAAGTCCTTATCAATACAGATGGAAACGTAAACGAAATATCACTGAGGTGTTGCTCAAAAAAAATATTCCAATATAACACAAAAAGAATGTTCCTTGAATCATCACTCTTTGTGTGTTTCTTGACCTACGTAAAGCTTTTGATAATTACGAGCATTAGATATTATAAGGAAAACAGAAAATATGCAGTAATCGAGGCTAATTTCTTATCTATTAAAGACCTCATTTAACTAAAAGGAAACAGCTTGTGAACATAAAATTTTTTTGTTTCAGAAAACAGTGCCGTTGGATGTGGTGTTCTTCTAAGTTCAGTACTGTGATAATTTTTATTTTTCCTTATATGTTGATGATCTTTCTACTGTGTGCAAAAAGTGCAAAGCAACTATATTTGCTCATGTACCGACAAATCACTGCCCTCTGTAAAAATGATACCACAATATCGAACAAAATCCAAATGGCATTTGCGAATGGGTGGCGCAAAACCAAATGAATGTATGTTAATCGATGTTTGGTTCATATGGCATTGGTTAAAAAAAATTAATTGGTGATAATTTTAAAAAAGAGGAAACATTTTGCACTAACAACTTTATTTCTGCAGAATAAATAAAAACGAGACTGAGTTTTATACGGGTCATAATTTGATTCTTTAGTGTCAAAATTTTTTTCAGTCGTAAAATTTTGTTTAAAACGCAAATTCAACCAATTCTGCAAAATGGAGATTTAGTGTAAGACAATGCAATTATTACTTGAATTAACAAAATAAATTGGTCAGAAAATCAAATCTTCAGATTTTTTTTCGTTTTCAAAAGTTTGAATGCGTCTCGAAAGTCAAAAAAGTATAAAATTAAACGCAGAGAAATTGCACAACAATTGTGGACATATTAGGGTGGTTTCCAACATTTTTGAACTATGCGGTTAGCTAATTTGTATAAGAAAAATTTTTAGTCGAAGGTTAGAAAAACAGAATTTAATTTTTCAGCGAAATTGATAGATAAGAAGGAACAAAAAATTGTTGAGAACGCGAGTGCTAATTATTCGATTCTTTAGAGTCCATTTTGTTGGTGTTTCGTTCAAATATACTCTAAATCAGCTAAAATGCAAAAATCACCGACCAAAAATTTGTGTTCTTCGTCGCTAGACTCGGCAGCGAATTCTTGCAAAAAAAGCATTGCGAAAATTGGCGATTAGTCCCCTAAATCGCATGGCTAATATTCGCACCATTTTGTACCTTTCCTTTGCCATCTCTGGATACTTTTTATTCAATTTTTAAATTGCTACGTTTTGGCTGTTAAATAATCCGACTGAATAGTTTTATAAAAATCTCTCACTCAAAACAAATTTTTTCCCGAAAAAAAATTTCATAAAAAGTGGTAGCCGCCGACATCAAATGTGCGGAAAAGAGTGAAGAGATCAGAGTATTAGAATCAATTAGTCTTTTCGCTAGTATTCGCACACTCAAAAATGCAAAATCTACCGACCTACATACCAAAATTTGAGCGTGTCGGATTCTTTCGCACTCATTTTTTTTAAATGATAGTACATAAGACTATAATGCGTAAAACAGCACATGTGCATCGAACATATGTGCATTTTGCAATATAATATCATTTTAATTCTGGACATTGATCGAATTAAAAATCTGATTACGCTATCTGAAACAGAACTTTGAACTTTTTTTACATAAGCTTAAGAATAAATACATACAATGAAACCAATGCTTCTTGAAACAATTCTGGCAGGGGTCAGTAAAATATCCCTCCTTATTAAGCTTCATTTTGTTCATTGTTCTTGTAAAAAGACATAAGTCGATAGGTTCATGGGATCTTTGAATGCCTCTCAAGCGGTGATTGTACCAATGCCTTGTACTTTTTATACAACCTTTAAAAAAGTCAGTCATTCGAACCATAGACAATGAAGGTATAATATTGATGTCGCAGTACTCTAAGCAAAAGTTTTTCCCCCAGATACCAAAATTTTGCATTGGGGCAAAAATTTCATAGAGGCCTAAGTGAAACGTAAGTGTGCCTTTTCGCCATTTTTCCATAACTTTGCTTGTCTTCTCATTTGCATCGGCGCTGTTGACGTCGGCTTTGCTGTACATTATCAATTTCATCACTTCAAAAGCACTTATTCAAATGGTTTGCTGATTATCACACATCGTGAGATTAGAAGTTGATACAGCATGATCAGTATATGCCTATGAACAAATATAAAAGATTTGAAGAACTATTTTTGTGAAACGTTAGATGGCGCTTTGAAGCATAGAGTCTTGATAGTCGAAATTGTTTTTGATTTCGATAATATCTCAATATAAACATCGTAATTGCTCTCAAGACACCGCTTATCATATCGGCTCGATTAAGCTTTCTTTTTGCTATTTATTCTCTATTTACTGGTAGGTTAGATTTATATTTAAGCTCGTTTAATAGGCACGATTAATAAATAATAATATGCTTAAATTATATTTGCTTTCGATAGTGTTGTCGATAAAATTGATAAAACTTGAATTTCAAATTGACATATAGAATAATGAAAGGTTTATTTTAATTGATTAAACACTGACTGTTGAAATCAGGGGATTATTTAAATCTATATCATTCTACTTTAGCGTTAACTGAACAAATAAAATTCTTTTTTTATGCAGAAAATGCAGCAATCGAAATTTACAAAAATTCTTGCAGTATTGCTAGGTTTGAGTTTATACATGGGAGAGGGTTTAAACTACTCAGTACTCGGACCATTTTTCCCAACTGAAGCGTCAGTTGACAAAAATGTTTCTACAACTATGATTGGAATCATAACTGGAGCATTTGATGTGGCCAACGTTATTGCAACTATCTCCTTAGCTTCCATTTTTTCGCCTGTTAATCAGAAGTTCTTCTTTTGCACAGGGGCCTTGATAACGTCAATTTGCACTGTTTTATTTGGATTGATGGGATATAGGGAACTGTTTCCTTTTGTATCTTTTCGTGATTTGAAGCGTACAGTTCATCACTTAGTCATAAAAACAAAGCAAAAAACACAAAGAAACTCAGATATATATATATATATATATATATATATATATATATATATATATATATATATATGCGTGGACATATTGCGTGGACCGCAGTGCAAACTCAATCAGCCAAATTAAGGTGGCATTTGTGAAAGTTTAGTCCGTAGTTCTAAACGAGTACTATAAAACATCCTCTGTACACATCGCAAAACTTCCCATTTCGTCTTGTCGAACAAGCAAAGAACGCACTTTCATTAACGCCCGCAAACGCAGAGCAGTCCCACTTAGACGCAATAACACAAAATCTTTTTCCACTTGGTAACCAAGTGACCGGAATTCCATCAACAGTTGGCGTTGATGAGTTCGATAATCATAAGTGGTACACTGGCTCGCAGTCCTATGCAAATGCAATTTTGTCGCGTTAGCTCAAAGAGTGTGAACACTAGATCTATGTGGCAGATTCCCGCCGAGCAGCACCTCAAGATCGGTGACTTAGAGCAAAAAGTTGAAGAAGGCAACACGAGGGTTTACTATCCTATTGCTCGCTTTGAAGAACTCCGATACTATACCGGCAGCTCTACACTCTCCACCATCGTGCGCACGTTGCCAAGATCACTAGTCCGTCCGCTTGTTAAGTTTATCCAGATCCTCCCAATATCTTGTTCCGGGCCGAGGGAGTAAAAGAAATGAGCAATTTAACCAGCGAAAAAGTATTTCTTCATTTTAATAACCATAAAAGCCTTATAAAAAGATTAGCCAATCAGAATGGAGTAACTCAAAATAATTCTAACTCTTTGCAAAATGCGTGGAAGACACCGAAAAATTTGAAATAACATTATGTTTTGATGACCCTATTAATGGATTAAATTACGTTGTTTTTAGTCTGAATAATTTTAGGTTTAAAAACATATCGGTGACCACTTTAGACTAAGACTTGTGGAAAAGTGTTGCTAGATTTGCCGTTTTAGAAACAGTTTGCATTATGCCATAACTTGTTGATGTCAATGCGTTCTTTGCCTTAATGTCTTGAGAAGAAGTTTGCATTCATACTTCTGAATACCGGTGACTTAATAACCGAAACCTGATTATCATTGTTATACAAAAAGAAAAATATGTTTAATAGATAGTGTTTTATCATCAGTAAAACGCGCTCTTGTGTTTCAAAATTGATAGAAGTTTGTTATAGTTATTAAAATATGAAGAAGTTAAAACAAGTTAGAAACGGGTTCACCTAAATATAAACTTTGAAAAAGCACAGTCAATACATGGCTTACTCTTAATTAACACGATAACGGTAGGACTTAATAAACGCGTTGTAATTTTATCCACTATACTAGATTTTTTTTTAAAAATGTTTTTTAATTCAAGCTGTGTAATGTAAGGTTTATTGCTTGCTCCTAATTTGTTCAGCCTTAATTATCAAAACAGTATAATGGCTACTGAAACATTTCCGGCATTGCTACGAAGATCTTATATTTTGTAATTTAGTATGGCCTTAATGTACTTTTCCAGCATATTTGAAATTGAAGTCTGGTAGGAAACACTGTACTGCGATATCTTTCCTAATTTCAGCTAAAGTATCCAACGATCTAAATTAGTGTTCATCAAATCTGCAACAATTATCATTTTATCTGCAGGACTTAAACAATGCCATAAAATTGGCCATAATAGTCACATATGCTGAAAACAAAAGAGCTATGCCTCAGTGCGGCGTTAGTGAAAACTATTTTGATTCACAAGGTTGTTCTTTAAATTTACATTAGACAAAAAGGAGACAATATACATATCAATCAAATAAGTCTCATCAAGTTTATGCCGCGACCCACTTTAGTGGTGGAGGAACTTTATTCTCAAGTGGTTTTTTTGTTCAGTCAAATTTCGCCGATCGATATTTTCATCGAACAGAGTTTTAAGTATTATCATTAAAATGCTTGGAATGGAACTTGGAATAACCCGCTTGAATCCATTTTGGAGGACACCGTGTAACTTTTCTCGGTCTAATGCCGACAGCGGAAGGCCTGCGTCAATCCATGACTCGGTTAAATCGAGGAAAAACTGGTCTACCACAGTTGTTTTATTCGTACGTGTCAAATGTGTCAAGTTACTCTGCCGCAATTTGTTAAGATTTGCGTTTTTTATGTGTTTATCTGAAGCACAGTGATCGGCAATATGGTTACTTTTTGATACATGGAACGATTTGCCACATAAATCGCAAAAAACTAGAAGCTTTTTCTCTTCGGTGGATAAGATTTTGAGGCAAGGATGTTGTTTTACAGCCTCTTTAGTTGACGTGAAAGGCGCGATTTTAGGCATAGTTAAATAAAGCTGTTAATTACCAGTTCAACAAAGCGCGAATGATAGATTTGCGATGACTAATTGCGCGGTAGAAAGTTGGATTAATCCGCTTTTACTTTTGTTCAATTAACCTAACTTCAAATTACCAGTATAGATCTCCGGCATATAAATTTTAAAATCGGCGCGCAATTAGCCTAAATCGGCAAATTCGGCGTTTCGGCATATGCCGTTTATTTATAACCCTGGTCCAGCCTAAGTTTTCAAATTAAAAGCACTTTTTTTTTCAAGGAGTTACGGGGGGTTAAAATTTATATGACCGTTAGCCTAACTTTCGTTGTATCACATTACTTGCTATTTTTGCTAACTTTGATGAATTTTTGCAGAAAAAATGATAAAAATTTTTTACAAGAGTTTCTTTGAGGGTACGTTTAATGATGGAAAAGAGTTTCTGCTTTGTTTGAACTAACTGTTTTGGTTAGAGTTCTGGCAAAATTTTTAAAATTGGTTTTTCTTATTTTTTAATTTATAAAAATGGTGTCAAAAAAGCTTTTGCCTTTTTTGTCCAGTTTGACCGGAGTTGCATACCTGAAAAAAGTGCTGACAAAATTTCGCTTACTCAGAAGAGGCCTATTTTTACCTCTGCTTTCTATGAAAATGTTCTAGAACTAACAATTTAACGGTTTTTCGATAATTTAATTTGATATTCAAAAAAGAAGCATCAGTAGGTATTTCTGATATATTAGGATATGCGTTTGCCATAAAAAACCAAATACGCAACTGTTTGGAATAGTTCTCTTTTTAACAGCCGCGCAGCAATATCAGGGCGATTTCTGGTCGAATGATTGATTTTTGCGATGGAAAAAGATTCATGTTTCATTTTGGGTCTGTCCTTCTTAAAAAAAAGCTCGTTGATTTTTTTCGTCCTAATTGAATTCAAGTCTGTTTTAATTAAAAAGTTCAATTATTGAGAGGTCCCATTTATGTTCACATAAGGTCCAATGAAAACATATTGAGTTTTCTTAGTAAAACATTTTCATTCGATTCTTAAATTTTGCCTGCATTTGACGTTCTTTTTGTAGTCCTATAACTGAATCTAATTAATCAAATGTCTACATTGGTTTCTACGGTATTATTAAAGAAACTATTTAACGCTTTCAGTTGATACATAGTGTTTGTTCGTCATTTTAAAAGATAAGTACTCAAAATACTAATTTACATTTGATACATTTAGCTTTGGTCAAATTAGCTATTTTTAACAATCGGAGCGATTTTTTAATTGCCAATCAGAAATAGAAAGTCTCGTTGTGGTCCTGTTAATGAATTTTACTATTCAAAAATAGTTCGCATTGTAATGAGGCGCTGTAGTTTTCTCGAAAAAAATTTTAGGCATGTTTTGTTTTTTCTTTAACAGCTACAGACCAGGATGATTTAAAGTCCAAACTAAATTTACGTTTAAATGAAGTCCGATGTAGATATAAGACAATTCCAGCCTATATGAAAAATATGTTTTGGCCTCAACGCTATTCGCGTAAAACTTTACAACTGGTTTCCCAAGCAGTAACAAACAAATCCATATACAATTTTTAGTTAAAAGTTTTAGTTGCTATGACTTCTGATTTACAAAATAAAAGTTTCGATATTTTTTCTGAGATTTTGCAATTTTAACCTAATTTAAGACAACTTTTGGCATAACCTCAGCCAATAAAGAAGTTTCAGTCTCTTTCTACTGAAACATAATGTAGTTTTTTTCTGTGTTGTCAATTAAAAAATTGTTTTTTGGCGTTCATATTGCAATTTGCAGTAACTTTTTTTTTTACAAATTTGGGACATTTTGCGTTTTTTGAGGTTTTCTTTTGATGTTTTGTCCGATTAACACATTAATGGCACATTAAAGACAAGTAATAAAACGCTTTGAGGATAATAAAATAGGGCGCAATTGATTATTTTCACTAGTTTTAGTCAATAGGTTATTATTTTACAGGCTTCGAAAACATTTCCTAGCAAAATAGATTAGATTTTTCGTTTTTGCCTGTAATTATTCTTTTTGTAGTCGTATGACTTTTTTGATAGTTACCGGTCTCAATGTTTTCATAAAGTCACAAATGAAATCTTTTAATGATTTCAGTTGATAACTAATTGTTTTCATGACTCTGAGTTTAATATTTTTCAAAAAATATGAAGGTACTTTTTTTTTACTTTGCCTTTTTTTTACCTGCTTGATAACTATACTCAACAAAGACAGATCACATATCTTTTCTGTTGAAATGCAGGTCATTTATTTCAGGTAAGTTTTTATCTGATGTTATTTTGAATTTTTCAGTAAGCTTTTTTAAAAAAAATTTGGACAGTGAGTTTTCGTAGTAAAAAAAGCTTGTTGTTTTTCTTTGAGTATCTTGTTTGTCTTGTCTCTTACTCTTTAAAATGGCAAGTATCAACGTCCTTCAAATGAAATACTATTGAATTTGTAAAGTTGTTTGAGCTTAAAGCGATTATTTTTGAAAGTTTTCTATCTCTTCCTCATTTGGTAGACAATTGTATGATAATAGACAACAGATTGGTAGACAATAGACAAGTCAAAAATGCAGATGAGAGGTGTCGAACATTGTGTGTGAACGCAAATTACCGAGCCTCCTTGTTGTGTTCTTGAGGAGCAGAGGTAAGTGGCAAAAATATCTTCTGCCACTTTTTTAGAAGCACCTATAATTGAAAGATTCTCTGTAGCAAAAAAATTGGATTTAACTCTTCAAATATAGTTTTATTTGGTGAGCGAAACATAGTGGAGTTGAAATGGATTTTAAGGCAGCACAAAGATCTTACTCCATACACCGCTGCTGTCCGGTGCGTACAAAAACATGATGCTGTTTATCGGTTGAACTTAAAGTACATGTAAAATGTTGTTGTAAAATTCTCGAAAAATTGCAATCACAATAATTTGTATTTTTATAGCAAATACACTTGCAGGGTATCATGCAATCTTCCTGAAAAAAAGAGAATCTTTCCCATTCCAGAAAGCGGCTTCAAAAAATGCCGCTGAAATCTGCAACGTGAAGGTGAAACTGTTCCTATATTGCAGTGTTGGGGGTGCACCTTATATCATTGTATGCATTTTAATTCGACTGGTTGGCGGCGCTGGGGCCTCAATGATATGGGCAACTGGGGTTGCATTACTTGTTCCAATTTACCCAGAGTGGTCCGGCAGAATTACCAGCCTAATCGAAACTTTCGAATCTGCAGGGTTTTTGATAGCACCCGTTATTGGCAGCTACATGTATTCTGTTGGGGGTTACGCATTGCCTTTTGCTTTTACAGCTTCTTGCGAATTTATACTAGCTATAATTTGTATATTTTTTGTCCCGAACAATTTTGTTGAAAATATTTATGGATCTCAGTTACTGAATAATAATTCTGCCATAAATGTCGAGGCATCAAATACAAGGACAGAAGAAATCAAGGAAGAACCGGGATACACGTTTGTTTACTTTTCAACTAACCGAACTGTCCTTCTTGTCAGTTTACCGATAATTTGTCACTCGCTTAACTTTGGCTTTATAGACGTAGCAGGGATGAAAACGTTTCTGTTCTTTCTCAAAAAAAAATTTTGTGACTAATTTATGATAAATTCAGTATTTTTGATCTGTAAAATTTTTCAAAAAATGAGGTTTCACCGAAACAACAAAATTTTTATTATAGTTTTTTGGAATTTTTAGAGTAGTAATTAATTGATAAGTGTCGACTGATTTCAGTTGTTTGATGGTGTTCAAAGACCATTTATTTCATGATTTGTATTGAAGAACACTTTGTCGGAACTAAATGGATGGAAAAAAACTATAATAGTCAAAAATTTGCCTTGCTGTGGTAACTAAAAATTGTGCGCATGACTGAAAGGGAAGAGGGTGCTAACCGAAGGACCATTAATTGCAATTTTATGTCAAAAATTGTACCTACCAACAACAGAGAAAAACATGGTGCTGGCGTCAAAACTTTTGACTGACTAAATTTAAAGAAGATGGAAACTTAATGAAGATGAAAAATAGCAGTAATTCTCTTTTTTTTCAATATTAGCCGCAATAGCAGAAGTCAGTTTGAGCAACTGTATATTGCAGAAAAGAGCACACAAAATTCAGAAATGGATATCAAGCAGAGAGGCACAGTCTTAGCAAAGGGACTAGATTTTTTTGCGATTCCTTCATTCATGAAAGCTTTTGTGTTTGATTGAACAGAAAATCTACATTTGAAGAATTATAAATTCAAACGCTCTTACACGCACACAAACACATATGCACACACAGACATATAATATAGCGGAGAGAGAGATAGAGATAATTAGAGAGATGTAAATTGACTTGAGGGACTCCAGTATAGATAGAGGAAGAAAAAGACGGAGTGGAAAAGAGGCAACTAAAACGAAAGAGAACAACAGAAGTAGAAAGAGGCATTGAGAAATAGTAAATGAGAAAAAGAGAGAGAGAGAGAGAGAGAGAGAGAGACAGAGAGAAAGAGAGAGAGAGGAGAGAGATAGAAAAATCTATAGTCAATGAAATACATGGTTTGAGGAACAATTTGTCAAAAAATATTCAAAATTGTTTCAAAAGGCAATATTCTTTCAATAATAAACACTATAATCGAAAAAAAACCATTTAGTATTTTGATCAAAACCTCATATCAAAAATTTAGAGAACTTGTGAAAGGTTTTTGAAGGATTGTGTAGGATAGATAGCTTATCTGATCTGTTGTTCAGTGACAAAATTTCTAGATATCCGCATGAGTGTTAGCTAGTAAAACGGTAACAAAATTTCGTTGTACCACTAAAGGCTTTGTATTTTGCTTTTAAGTTTTGATTGAATATCTATCAATTGATAGGAACTTGCATAGAGCTAGCAAAGCTGAAAAACGTACTCAATTTGTTGGCTATTGCGGGTGCCGTCCTATAGATTACCTAGACATAAGGGTCTAGGAAATAAAATTGTGAATATCGGTTGTGATAATTTGTTCAGTTGTGATAGTTTCATATCAAGTCGCACGGGCCACTGAGGCATGGCCATGGCCCGCGAGACATGGCCAAACGCGCTAAAAGCGCAACTCTTTAATAGTAAGGTGGGATTTATTTCTGTGCCGGTTTATTTCCGTTGGGGTTTATTTCGTATCTAAGATGAAGTGGGGTTTTTTACACAACCAAGATATACATAATTACGTTGAGCGATCGAACGACTGTTTTGAAAAAATTTAAATAAAAATGAATTGAAATGGACACCTCTGCAATAACAGACTTTGAATTTTAGTCAAAACTGATTTTTGTTTTAAAAATTATCATTCCTACCACACTACAATGAGTTCTTGCACTTTTTAAAATCCCTTCCCATTGCTTCATTTTTTAAACAAGTTTAAGCGATTCCGATGAAAATTGTGAGAGCTTTGATTAATTTTTTATTTAGATTTTGTTCTTCGTTTCGTTCCTGTACATTTAATTTCTAATGACACAGAAATAGAAGCTTTCCATTGCAGTTGCTCCCTACCTCTTGGATAAATTTGGAGTAAACGGCAACACCGCTGGCTACTATTTCATCGCTTACACAGGTATGGCAGCTGCATCTTCATTCCTGATTGGCTGGTTAATTGACTGGGGTCACGCGGGCCGAATTTACCTAATGTCTGGTTTTGGAGGATTTTTCGGGTTCTTAATGTTATCGTTACCATGTAAAATTGCATGCGTTGAATCTGAGGTCTGGCTTGTGATCTGGCTGGCCGTTTTGGGTAACGCATCGGCCGGAGGTTATACTTCGATATATTTGATTTACGAGACTATCGCATACAGAATCGGCTTCAAAAATGAGAACAATGTGAAATTGATGGCTCCATCGTTGTTGAATGCATATTTTTCGTGTGGTCGAACGTTAGGAGCAGTATTTGTTGGTGGAGTTTTCATGGATTATTTTGGGTATTATTACAGCTGTTTTCTTTTGAGTGGACTCTTTTTATTTTCTAGCTTATTATGTGGCTATGTTCTCTTTACGAAATGCATGCTACGTAAAATATTTTACTCAAATCAAGAACAGAAATCTGAAACTGACATTTGATTATAAATTTTTAAAAATATTTTTAAATATTTGTAATGACGAAATCTCATCAAAAAAATGTATATATCAAAATATCACCCTCCAGTGCATATATATATATATATATATATATATATATATATATATATATATATATAAATTTGAGCTGTTCCTTGACACCGCGGACCTTTATCTGAGAATTAAATTTGGGCCACATTCTATCTGTCTGATAAAAAAAACCTACATGCTCATAAATATTGTCGGTTGTCTCAAAGGTTAATCCGAAGTAAGTATCACGATGATGGGCAAATGCTAGAATACATTTAAGTTTTGGAACGCTTTCGAAAGCCGATTTTGAGAAACAGAGATACGGATGACTGTTTAATATCGGTTGGCAATAGCACAAATGATGAAAAATTCCAATTCGATTAAAGTTTTCAAATGAATGCACATCAACACTGCACTCAAGATTTGTCAACGGTAGGTCATGAGTGATGCACGACCTAAATTCTCCTTTCCGGCTCTCATGAATATTCAGAAGCTTGTCAAAATATCAGGCGCAGCATAAGTTTTTTTCAGTGCATTTAATTCAGTAAAACATTAATTTTGCTCTTACGGAAAAAGTTGTTGAAGCTGAAAAAATTGTTTGCTATTTTTTCAGGGCTTGATTAATTTTTAGAATAATAATTACCTAAATAAACGCAATAAAGTTCAACTAATTGATGCAAATTAATTTAAAAAATACAAAAAACAAAAATCAATAATAGTCTTTCTAAATGAACACAAGAAAATGTCAACAATTAAAATTCAAACGTGATACTTTTGCATTACTTGATACTCAATTACTCCCAATGACTAATCGTTTGACTTTGCCCGGCTAAGATTTGTCAACGGTAGGTCAGGAGTTGATTCGATACTTGATGATCACCCACACTTCTGCAGTAGAAGATTTTCTTTGCAACATTTTGGAAGATTTTTCTAAACATACTCCTCATCTTGCACGAATCTAACAATTCCAATAGCTAATAAAATAACTTGAAATCCAATTCAGCGGAGTGAATTTTTGCTCATATAGCTACACTCAATTCTACAAGCATGACCACGTCAATTATTTTAGTTGAATAAAAAAAGAAGTTTTTAGTACTTGAAAATTACCATTTTTATTCAACAAAAATTGTTGAAATGTTGTTAATAAGTTATTTTTTAAAAGAAGTGGACATCAATTTTGCATTCATTTATTGTTTGTTGTTGTTGTTGCTGTTGTTGTCGATGATGCTGTTACGACTCGAAGCGGAGTATTGACGTTCTACGGGTTTTTAGCAGAAAGCAAGTTTGTTCATGACTTGAATTTTGACTTCTTTCTATTCGAGCTTTTACCTCCGTTTTTGATTGTTGACTTCCGTTTTCGAACATTGGACTTGAACAATGGCTTATTTTGTAATGTATAGCGATTGGTAACAGTCTGTACTTCAAGGTGAAGAGGTCAATTTGAGAAAATTTGATCCCATTTAACTACCTATCCCCCCCGAAAACTACCCCCACCCCACGTACCTAAACCCCCCTAACGTGCCTACCCCCCAACGTACCTACTCCAACCCCAACGTACCTACCCCCTCCCCCTCTACCTCGTACCTACCTACCCCCCCCCCCCCCGCAACGTACCTACCCCCCACCTCACTTACCTACACCCCTCAACACCACCTACCTGCCCCACCTCCAACCCCCCCCCCATCAGCGCCTACCCACACCCCTGAACTGAAAAAATTTTAACGCTTTTATGTTATATTGGTCTACTATTTTTGTTATTTCTAGTGTTTTTTTCGATATTCTGATTTTGTCCTAGTTAGGGTAGAGATTTTTTTGCGCGACGATTTGAGTCGTTTCCGGTATCCTACCGGCTATGTTTGTTGTTGTTGTTGTTGCTGTTGTTGCTGCTGCTGTTGTTGTTGTTGTTGTTGTTGTTGTTGTTGTTGTTGTTGTTGTTTGATTTTGCTGTTCGTCTTGACTCGCTTTTTTAATAATGGCAGATGTCATCAATCTAATGGGGCTTTTTTTAACTCCACTGGGTTATTTGCGTTGGAGGCGATCTCTTTCTTTGTTCATACACCATTTTTTTTAAAAAAAGTTGGGGGTTTCTATCTGTTCCTCATTTGGTAGACAATTATGCCAAAAATGTAGATGAGCGGGGTTGGAATTTAATGTGCAAACGCACATTTCCGAGCCTCCATGTTGATTTTCTAAATCAATTCAGCGGGTGTTGTTGGTATGGAAAAAAATTACAATTTTTGAAAAATTGGCCTGTCGTTGCTTCGAGATTGTTGGAAGGTAGTCGGCCAAAATATTCGAATAAAGATCTCAGCTCTTGCTTTTAGCCAAAATTAGCGTCTTTCCAATGTATGACAGTGCGCTAATGTGCTTCAAAAATTAAATGATTTAGACTTAACAAAAATTTAGCAAATATTCATAGAGGAGTCAATTAAGGTATTTTCTCTCCTAAAATTGTTGATAATAACATGTGATAATTTTTCTGTCCGCTTCTCCTGCAAAAACAAACTGCAAACAACTTAATTTAGCCTTTAGATTACTCTGTGAATTGTGAAAATACAGCGAATTGATACGGATGCAGCGGATTGATATTGTTGGAAAAAAACGATTATTGATTACTAACTATAGGACATAGTTGCTGGGCCTGCATGCTTATCGAGTATGTGACAGAAATACTCAATCAAAATCTGATTGTCTTTGGATCGTTATTTTGGAGCTCGGAGAATTTTGCAGGACAAAAAATGACTAAACGGTATTGACAGTATACCGACCTTTAATTGACCATATCGACTTTTCTATTTTAGTGCTTTTAAAATCCAATTTAAGAGTTTCGAGCATGGAATTTAAGCAAAAAAATCTTACGAATTAATTTTTCTGATTTTTAATTGTCGTATGTTATTCAAAAAGTTTGAAAGTTCTTGCTTTCTTTGCACGCATTTTTAAAGAATCTACGCTTGAGCTCTTTTAAATGCGTGAACTTTTTTAAAGCGCGAACCTTAGTATAATATTCTGCAAATTGGAGCAAAGAAACCTCAATTTCTGCAAACTGTAATATGTGTAACATTACAATTCTTGACAATCAGGTTTGACCATAAAAGAAAAGAAACATTTTGCATTTGCATCCAGCTGTGGTTATGTCTGAATGTTTTTTTTCGATCATGGAAAGATTTCTCAAAGATTTGGAGAAGCTGTATTTTAAGTCCTCTGAAGTAGAAGTAGGCCAAGATGCAAGATAGTTGCCCAAAGGTTTCCATCATTTTCAACCGAAAACAGTTGCAAATTTCAAATTAAAAGTACTACAGAGGCTGGCAAACAATCGAATGAAATGAGCCTGTTAATGAATACATGAGATCACGTTAATATACAAAAAGTTCACGTTAATGAATAAATGAGAATTAGTGACAATTGCCGTCAACCACGTGACGAAAAGACCCAATAACAAAAAAGTTTGATGACCGCTTTTATTAAAACAGCTGCGTGTTGAAACCTGATCTGACTAATGCACCACCCGGGTCGAGGTGTTAGAATTTTGATCCGGCTGGTCGTCCAGACAAAAATTGGCTATTATCAGACAATGCAGGCAAAAATTTGGCCATGATTCCAATTTGTGCAAAATATTGCGAATTATTGCGAAGTAATTCAAAAAAAGGCGTTCATGTTTCGACTCTGCGGGACATGGCAAAATTTTGCGACTATGATTCAGAATATCGAGGACTCGAATTGGTGCCAATATGATCCAGTGAACATCTAGTTGCCAAGGAAGCTTAAGAGGCTGAAGCCGCTGCTACGGCATCTTTTCGAAAAACTGTCTTATGAAACGTTTATCAATCACAAATTTTTCAAAGCAGGCAATTATTTTGCAATATAACTCAAATTGAGCGTTTATCCTCTAAGACCCCGGCCAATGGGGCGGTTATTGTGCAAAATCATGAAAAATAGACGATTATTTTGTTAGATCTTGCCAGAGCTGGCAAGGTGACATGTAACCTTGCAAGATTTTTTTCAATATCATGCAAAAAAATCCTCTTATTGTGGCCGGTAGCTGATGGAGTAATAGCTAACTGTTATACAATTCTACATAATTAAACGAAATTAGGTTGATATTTTGACTTAGTAGTTTGACTGACTTAAGAGTTGTTAGGTCGAACCCCCCCCCCAACATCTGCGTTTTGATGTCTAGTATCACTAGCTCAATAGCGCTGCTTAAAAAAGGCAATTATTTGCAAAAATCTTAAGTTGTTTCGAGTGATTCAATGTTTCTGTTTATGAATATCAAAGACTATCAACTGTCACAGACACGCTGAAAGTTTTTATTTCATAGTTGTAAATTCATGAATGAATTAAATAATTTTAGCTTTTGTAGGTCAATTTGAAAAGTTATTGCTAATACTCATTTACGAAACAAAGTTCTACTCAGTTTTTAATAACGATCGATAGATACCTACTCGGTCTGAGCAGAGATCAATTTCAGTTCATTTTTGGTCACAAATAAAAATTTTCCTCAGCTATGATATATTCCAAGTCGCCAAAATCGGTTTGTCAATTTAACAAAATCAATTGTGATGTTACTTCCTGTATATCTAAAAACTTTCGAAAAAATTTGAGGAGTAATTCCTCAAATTATTAGAAGAGATGGTAATTTGAATTCATATATTCGAAAATATCAGAACCAGAACGGAGCCCAAACCCGCTATTGGTATATATAGTTGCATCCTTAATTAACGACATTCATCTCTTAACTGTTTTTGATAACATTATCGTTCACCAAATATTAATCTTAATTGATATGAATTTCATATTTGCTTATTTTATAGTTTAGAGTTCAACTAATATTAGAAGTCTTGATCGATTTCTTTTTCTGTCATCTAAATGGCGAGATCCGATCTTGCTAAAGCTCTGATAATTCTCTTTGCTGTGACACTATTTTTCGGAGAGGGTTTGAATTATTCCCAAATTGGGCCGTTTTTCCCAACTGAAGCTGCAGCTCATAAACAAGTGTCGACAACTTTTATTGGAGTCATAACTGGAGCGTTTGACGTTGCAAATTTCTTCGGCGCATTTGTATTCGCATCAATTATTTCGCCGCGTGATCACAAGTTCTTCTACTGCACTGGGGCCCTGTTGTCTGCGACATGTAGTGGGCTGTTTGGTGTGATGGGTTATAGGGAACAAATTCTTTTGCAAACGTATCTGACTTGCAAACGTAATTGTTGAGAACATAGTAAAAACAAGGCGGCTCGGTAATGTGCGATGGCACATAAAGTTCCGACCCCGCCCATCCACAATTTTGGCATAATTGTCTAGCAAATGAGGAACAGATAGAAAAACCCAAAAATTATTTTTTGCGAAAAGTCTTTTTCAAAAAATTCTGTATGAACGATAAGATAGCCTCCAAAGCAAATAACTCAGTGGAGTTAAAAATTGATGCATTAGCTTGATGTAATATGTCAATATTAAGAAAGCGAGTCAAGATGAACGTCAAAAACAAACAACAACAACAGCAACAAACATTATTTACATCAAAAAATTTTTTTCCCTCTTAAAAACTAAATTTAATAACAAAGTCAACATACCGTCAGATAAACCTAAAACTAAACAAAAATAACTAATAAATCACCAGAAACCATATGCGACCAGTCCATAAAAAGGTTTGGTAACAATTATACAAAAAAGAACAAAAACATTAAAGTGAAAAATATAACTTATTTTTTTGAAACAGTTAACTTCAAAGTAATAAATACCATTAGGAATCAATTAACATTACCACAAATTTACAATTACCACTGTTTCTAGAGAAGGGCATTAGGATCTGTCCTTCTTCATTTTTTAAAGCGGCTAAAATGAACAACAAAAAAAAACAAACAAAATTTCAATTGAAACTTGCCAGAAAACGCTGCCAAAACCCTCGAGCCATATTTTGTCCCTCAAAATATATTCGATTGCGCCTTCATCAAACAGCTATAAAGTAGTACGTGTCCATTCATTAGTAAGACTAGGTAACAAGTAGACAAAAAAGCGAAGTGCTAAAGTATGAAATAATTTCAATTTTTTTTTCGAAGAAAAATTACATTCAATGTCATAAAAGGCATTAATTACAAACAGAACTATTTGAATAGGGTCGTTTATTCAAAAAAAGGAAGCCCTCGAGACCTGCAGTTACCCAGAATATTTCTCGCATCTACAAAAAGAACGTCAAATAAGACAAAAAGTCAAACTAATTTACATTTTTGTGAAAAACCGGTGTCGAAGCCACTAAGGTCATAACAAATTCATTAAAAAAAAAGATTTTGGGACACCAATCCCTTTTATTCCCTTGACACCCATAGTGTCATATTTGACCTGTAATGAAATAACGAGATTAGCTAACAAAAAGAAACATAAAAAGAACAAAATTGCGAAGTTAAAAAGTTTTTTTTTTTTAATTTTGGAAAACGATTGTTTTCAAAGTCATGAAAGCCATCAGCTATTTACTAATATCAGAATATCGGTTCTTCTATTCTTCCACGAAAAGCCAATGAAAGTTATCACTATGCAGGAAATTTCATACGACCGAAACGACAAAGTATAAATGACAGTTAAAAACAAAATTAAAAAATTCAATTGATTTCTTCAAGAAAGAGGCGTCGAGGCCGTTAAAACGATTATGTATATCATTCAGGATTTCAATATGTTCAATTGTGCTTTATTTTTAACGCTAATAATGTGACAAGAGAACTGTCAATAATGTGATAATGTGACAAAATTCGGAAACGTGAAAAACTGGCAAATATCGAAACAAACAAAAATCTGAAATCTTGTAGTATCAAAGCCAGAAAACAATAACTTCAGGCTTAAAACTGCAACCGAGAAGAAATGTTAAATCAGTAGAAAGAAGAAGCATTCTTTTTTTGCAGACACTAAGCTGGAAGTTGAACAAATTAAGAAAAAAATAGAGGAAAACTTAATTAAGCCATTATTTATTGAAAAGTCAATTATTTTTAAAAGAAACGACCATAAACTTTCAAGTTAAAATTTAAATGGATTAGCTTGGAGCTTTTTAGTAAGCAAACTGGTTGGACCTATCACTCCTGAGCATTGATTCGATATGTTCTGTTTTTTATTTTTAAAGAAAGGGTCCTTTTTTTTTAAAAAAAAAGACCGACTGATTACAACCCGATTTCTTTGGGTGGTAGCAGTCCAAGAATGGCCCAAAACAAGCCCTGCTATTGCTTATTGTCCGTTAGGAACATTTGATTTTCGAATGTTGCAGATATAGATAATTTGTTAGTTGAAAACTCAAAATAAGTTCTGCATTTTTGATAATCAACGAGTAAAGTTAGCAAAAAAAGGCAAAGTTTTAACTACAGAGCACTCTCAGCGTACTCTGAAGTAGAAATAGCCCCCCTCTGAGTCTACAAAGATTGTATGAGTGTTGTTTGGAGGTGTACTGTCGGCAAACTTAATCAAAACGGACTAAAGTAGCTTATTTCGTGCTGTTTTTGCTGAAAAAGGCTAAATTTTGAAATATTTATCCACATTTTTTGACCAAAAAAATTAAATCAAAACAATGAACAATGCTTGTTCGTCTTCAAAAATAAAATCAACGACACTATTCTTAAAAATTATAACAAATTTTAGCAAAATTGACGAAAATTTAGGCAAAAATTCCGGAAAATGTGAATAAAAACAACGGGAATTCACTCTACTTCTCTGAAGTTCTCAGAAGAAATTCAAAATAAGAAAAGCCGAGAAGATTTTTTATATTTAAAAATAAAATCAACAACAAGTTTTTAAAAAATGTTGACAAATTTTAGCAAAATTGGCGAAATTTTGGTCAAAAATTAGCGAAAATTCCGTAAAATGTGAATAAAAATCAACGGAATTCACACTATTTTCACAAAACTTTAAACCTCGATAACTCCCTGTAGAAAACGAAAATTAAAAAAATCTTTTTAATTCCATATTCTACGCTGGACGAGCTTTCTAATGATACCACTCTCAACTCTCTACGATGAATGTATCGATCGGCGAAAATTCACTGAACAAAAAAAAAAAAAACCCATTTGAGTATATAGTTCCTCCCCCCTCAAGAGGGTCGGAACAACAAGCGAGGCAAAATACGAACATTTTCGGGATGACATTATAATAGTGGGTGTGGGGGAGGAACTATATGCTCAAATGTGTTTTTCGAACAGCCGATTTTGGCCGATCGATATATTCATTGTAAAGTGTTGTGAGTGGTATATTTAAAAAGCCCGTCAAGCGTAGATATTCAATTTGAAAAGTTTTTCGAATATCGTTTTTTTTTCGTTTTTTCCGGGGAGATATCAAGGTTGAAATTTTTGCGAACATTCGGCTGATTTCTTGATTTATGTTGTTTTTGTGCACATTTTCCGTAAACTTTGCTCAAAATTTTTTTAAAAAATGGCTAAATTAAAACTATCATAAAAATTATTATCTGTTATTCATTTAAAGATAGTGGAGGTTGCAGAAATCTCCATTCACTGAGTTGAGGGCTATTTTCACTTTTGCTTGCTAAGAAAGTTTTCTGGAATTAAAATTAAAATTCTGCCTGCCTTTTCTAATTTATAACTTTCTATCAAAAAGGGTCAGTTTTTATTATAATAAAAATGTTTTGCCAATTTTTTTACCCTAAGATTTGGAGCAATTAGGTCTTTTTAATAGACTCACAGCAAAAGCACGGACAAAATTATTGTCACCCTAGAATTTAAAAAACAAACTAATTCAATCATTTTTTTATAATGCTAAATGC
The DNA here is from genome assembly GCF_964194025.1 of Convolutriloba macropyga. Classification (NCBI taxonomy): domain Eukaryota; kingdom Metazoa; phylum Xenacoelomorpha; order Acoela; family Convolutidae; genus Convolutriloba; species Convolutriloba macropyga. The sequence continues at coordinate 12,874,349 of NC_134477.1, forward strand.
AGAAAAGTCATTTATCACTAGAGGTTCAACTAAGAGATGACATCTTACTTTTATTCAGTCAAAGTCCGACGAACAAAATTAATCTTCAGAGAAAAATTCATAGCTTAAAGGCGGTTTAAAGGTGGTATCGTAAACTTATAAATAAATCTAGTGCCTGGTTTTCGGTATTTTTTAAATGTTGACTATAGCCCTTGAAGAACGGTCACTAATTATCTTCAAATGAGGCCCCAAACATATATAACATATTCAAAGCTTATATATTTTAAAGCTTATAGTGTCAATGGATTCATCATTCAACACACAATGATTTCGTAAATTATTTGTAAATTTTCATGAATAAAACGGAAACACTTTGATTTTGGATATAATCTATTTTTTTTCGGTTGCAGGTGGTTTCAAGATCTTTCAAGTGTTTCAGCACAAATAAGTAATGTTTTTTGTTAAATGGATCTTTTAAGAAAACTTGAAAATTGCCAACTTCTTTTCAAGACTTTTCAAGACCTTTCTGCAACGAATTTATTTTTTGCATAAGTGGGAAAAAAATGATAGGATATACTAGCTCGGCCAGCATATGCTCTATATCTAAACTTTCCTGAACAGAGAAATTTTGCAAAAGTTTGAAAAAAAAAATGTTTGAAACTTAGCATCTTGTATCGAAACAATACAAGGAATCTACAAGCCATTTTAAAAAACTAAAAACCTCATGACTGTGTCACTGAAAAAAAGATTGATTTCAAATTGTCAAATTTTTTATGTAGCTGACCTTTAAAGAATTCTTTGGTTCTTCTTTGCTTTTTGGGGACAATGGTACATTTTCCAGGAAAAAAAGTATATTAATTTCAAGTGAAGCCTCGACGCGTGATAAATTTAGTCCCGACTAAAATTTTAAAAAAGGAAGAAGTTCCTTCAACAGTGTCGGAGGAGCACCATTCATTGCAGTATGCACCCTAATCAGAGCACTTATGGGCACAGGTGCCTCTATGATTTGGGCCACTGGAGTTCCCTTATTAGTTCCAATATACCCAGAGTGGTCTGGTAGAGTTACAAGCCTGATTGAGACTGCAGCCGCGCTGGGAACAATGGTGGGACCTACATCTGGTAGCATTATGTACTCAATAGGAGGGTACAAACTGCCATTTCTTTCAGCAGCCTTTACCGAAATTTTACTGGGTATAATTTGTATATTTATCCTACCAAACAAGCATTCCAAAAGAGATGAAAAGCATGTTGCGGATTCGGGTTTTGTAGATATCGAAGCTTCGAAATCGAACTGTACAGACCTGACGGAACAAAAAGGGTTTACGTTTATTTACTTCGCATCTCGCCCAGTTGTGATGCTAGCTTGTTTGCCACTAGTTTGCCATTCTGTTAATATGGGCTTCATAGACGTCGCAGGAATTTCCTTCACCCTTTTTCCCCGCCATCATAGTAAAAATCAATAAGCTTCTTGTGCAAGCACATCTTGTATATTATCAAATTTACTGTTCGATCAAGAGATTTTTAGTCCAGAAATGACTATAACTTTTCCCTGAATGCCGGGTCACTAAAAAAAACATATTTTCTATTTTTTTCAGCATTGTTTTGAAACATTTGTTTTGCACTTTATTTGAGCACATTTTAGGTTTTCTGTAGAAATTTTTTAGAACTTTCATTTCAACAAAGTTTTATGACAAGTTTCCATGAACGCCTGAATGGGAGATTGCAGGTTTATTTTTCAATTTTGAGGTCAAGCAGGGTCCACATTTGAACACACCCGGGTCTACAGTGCGTTCAACGAGCAAATAATAATGCGCTGAAATTTTAACAAGTGGTCCGAAATACTCTGAATTTTAGTTATTTCAGCACAAAAACGTTACATAACTTTAACGCATTATTTAAGGTTCGTGAGCTGAATTTGCGGAAAATTGAGCTAATTGCTAACAAAAATTTCTTCCAACTCTGACCTTGAAAAAATTGTTTGAAGCACCCTGTTGAAGAACCCTAATCAGAACCGTTTTTAAGTCCGTTTGATATCTTATCAGACAGACTACCTGGTTAGTTTAGTCTGACACCCCGGACCATCGTCCCATAATATGTCAGTACTGAAACATTGTATTCCAATTGTATATCGTCGACCCAGTACTGTATCAGTGTATCCAAAGAGTAAAGTGTTACCTCATTATGTGAAGTTTAAGTCTTATAGATACTTTTTTTCTGAAAATAGGCTGTGCATCCTTGATTTTGATTCCTATGATTTTCATAGAGAAATCATGGTAAATTGTGAAAATTTCGAAAAAACTTTTGGTCGATGCCCTTTGTGAGAATGACAATGACTTACAATATTAAAACAGTTGAAGAAACGTTATAAAATTAGAAAAACACCTGCCAAAACCAGTATAAACACGCCCAGTGCCTGGAACCGGCTGATTTGCAAATTTCTATGGTTTCGATGATTGTAATGGAAATGTGTATGTTTTATAGTTTTTAGCCTAACTATATACAAAACGGGACCGACGGCATACAGGCGGAACAAATTAGTTCAATACTGGCAAGTAAGGGACGAGGGTCCGGGAGACCATTGGAAATTTAGATACAAGAGGAGAGAGAGAAAAAAAAGATCCGCACATCTATTTAGTATTGTGTATTGTAAGCACTGCTTATGCTCTTTATTCGCAGTTGGATGTCTTTTGCTATTGATTTTGGATGTATTTGCACTGGTGGGTGCATAAAATACTGGGTGGAGAGGGCAGTATGGGGGGTTGAATGAAAAAAATAATGAATCTCTAACAAGCAGTTTACCCAACCTTATCTTCTGCTCCCCCAGGACAAATACATCCACCTGCGACCATACCGATTAAAATGCATAATATACTGGGTGAGGGGTGGTACGGGGGGTGTGAATGAAAGAATGAATGAATCTCTAACAAGCAGTTTACTGTATTTTATGGTCTGCCCCACCCCCCCCCCCCATATGAATACATCCACCTGTGCCTGTGACTGAATACCGATCGAACGGAACCAACCTGTGGCCGAACGAAAGTCCAATTACATCCACCCGCCACCGAAAACCAATCCAACGAACAAAACCTGTGGCTGAAAGAGGGTCCAAATACGCCCACCTGCGGCTGATTAGTCATCCAAAGACGCCTAACTTCCGCTGAAGCGAAGTCCAGACATCGCCGCCTCCGACTGAATAGCCATCCAAAGAAGCCTACCTTTAGCTGAAATGTTCGAACTGAAATATTTGAATTCACAATTTGACAATGTTGAATAGACCAAAATGTTGAGGGACAATGTTGAGTGACAATGTTGAGAGATAATCACCAGGGATGATTGAAAATTCTACTGTTTGTAAATACAACGGCAATGTATTCATTTTAGATTATTTGCAGCCTTTATGTTGCAAAGCCATGGCTCGACAAGTATCTATCTTTGATGAACTTTCAACCAATGATGAGAAAAGGTTGCCTCAACTTTGGTTTCAGCTGTTCCATCGTGCTCAACAACAGCCTTGCGAAATTAAGTGCAAAAGGCGGGCACGGAGTTTTTTGTTACCTTTAATCGCTTAACTTTTGAGTTTTGGTAAATGTAGAGCAGACTGTAAAATTGATCTGCACTTTTTTTGTTCTTTATTTTTACCATAATCAACGTAAAAAATGACATGAACATAGAGCTGTTCAGGGTAAAAATGCAGAGTTTAAATACTATGATTCAGCGCTGTGTTACTATGTTACCAAGTCCCGGGACGCCATGTCCGAATCCACGAAGGGTCTAATCAGGCCAAATAGAGTGCTCAAGCATGTTCCTGTGTCTTGCAACATCCTTTTGCTATGAAACCAACAGCCTCTCACTAAATTTAGAAAAACAAACAAAAATTTAGATTTTCTCATCGAAGAATTCAACTGTACAGCAAAGCAAATCTTGCAGCTCTGCTCTAAACTTCAATAAATATTTTGAGAAAAATCAATTAGAGAGAAAGGGTAGATCTCTGTTTATGATAGTCAGTCCCTATCTTCTGGACAAATTTGGAGTTGGGGGTAATACTTCTGGCTACTATTTTGTTGGTTACACTGGCATGTTTGCAATTATTTCACCTCTCTGGGGCTGGCTAATTGACAAAGGTCACGGCAGCCGAATTTACCTTATTTCCGGTCTCGGAGGATCTCTGGGTTTCCTTATGCTGTCATTACCTGGAGTGGTAACTTCAATTGAATCGCAAGTCTGGCTAATATTTTGGCTAGTTGTATTGGGTGCTACGTCAGCCGGAGGCTTTACGTCATTTTATGTGATTTTTGAGACTTTTGCGTACAGCATTGGGTTCAAAAACGACAACAATGTCAAGTTGATGATTGCTTCTCTGATAAATGCATGCTTTGCGTTTGGACGAATGGTTGGTCCGATTCTCGTGGGGGGATTATTCATGGACCATTTTGGATATTACAAAAGTTGTTTACTAACAAGTGCACTCTTTTTGATGTCTGCTATTTCCTGTGGCTATGTTCTGTGCACTAAACGTATGCTGCGTAAATTATTTTTCGCTAATCAACAGCAAGCAACGTTACTGAATTAAAATTTGCTCAAATCATTCTTCAAATAAACATGAAAATACTAAACGAGTGATTATTTTAGTTCAAAACGTAATTGATAATTGATCCCGGACAGGACTCCCCAGCGACCTCTGATTAAACCTTCGAGCAATCAAATATTTCTGCACATATACCCCCCTCTAGCGATAATCCTGCTGCACTTTTTAAGCTGTTCAAGCGCTACAGAAACTTATGCCACGCAATGATTTTTGCTTAATTTTTCCAGAGGTTGGTAGAGTAAACAACATTTTGGTGTAGAACGTAGAAAGTAGAAAATCTAATGAAATTTGGGGGGGGGGGCACAAACAGAAAAGATCCTGAAATTCAACTTACGAATCGTAAAGCTGAAGAAATCACGTAAGAATTAGTTTAGAAAATCGGATTTATTCTGTTTCCCCCCCCCCCCCAGTGTGTTTTACGCCCCGAGTTACAAATTATATGTTGTTATATAGCAAGTTACTATGTAAGAAAATAGCACGTGCGCCTGGGGGGGGGCGTATGAAATATAAGCCCACTAAGCTGGGGGGAGGGGAGCGAAACAGAAAAGATCCAGAAAATCAATGATGACCCTGAATAATTCTATCACCGCCTTTTGCAACACAAAATTAAATTTAAAAACTAATTCACGTTTTGAGTCACGGAAAGACAAGAGCTGAGTGCTAATGAGAAAAATTTTAAACTTGGGTCTCTTCTATTTCCCAATTACAGAGCACGTGCCATTTCTTAGTAAATCATTTTCTAAAATTATTTTTTTGCAACAAGTAAATTAAAATTATAACCATACGGTTAAATATACTTGAAACAAAAAATACTTCAAGTCATTCAAATAAAATAAAATAATACACATCAACCAATTGTTTTCTTCCCAAAAAACTGACTTTTAAAAGATCCTACCTTACTATTCAAAGCAATTTTTTCATGTTGTGAGAGCAAAACATCATTCAACGTTTTTGTTGAAAAAGTTTTCAATTTTTGCCAACGGAAGCCATGTACGTCTCGGGTATGCAAGTAATATACACCCGCTTGGTTCAGAGCACAAACGGGAAAGATTCTTTATTTTTTATGGGTTACCGAAAAATGACAAAATAAAAAAAATGTTTGAAATTAAATTGTTTTAGCGCAAAGCTGTGATAGACTTCGGCAAAAATTTGTTGTAGTATTAATGGAAAACATCAATTAACTGTTTCAAACAAACTTTTGCTTCTACATTCTAAACCAATATGATTAAAATTTTTTCTGCTATCAGAGTTTATTTTTGAAATACAATTTAAACGTGGAAAAAATTACCGGTAGTAGAACTGAAACCGTGTTAGATCTGAAGATGTTTGAAGAGAGGCCACATATTTACAGTTTGTTGAGACATTAAGAAAATCCGGGGAAAATCAGATACCTTTTACTACCATTTTGATTCTATTCCACTTGTCTAAAACCCGACCAAAAAAATGTTTTCTAGGTTTTCAGATTCGTACTATGATGAGGCATCTTCTTAAAAAAGAGATTTAACTAACAAATCGGATCTTTTCCGGTAGTGCCCCCCCCCTCCCCAGCTTAGTGGTTGCATATTATTTGCGCCCCCCCCCCCTGACTTACGTGCTATATTTTTAGATACTATCTAAAAATATAGTTAGCTCATTAGTAATCATGAGCTATGTAATGACACGTTATCTGTATCTGGGCGTACTGGGGGCACACACGGAAAAAATACCAGAAATTGACAGTTTTCTGTATTTTCCTCACATGATTATAATAATCCGTTATTTTTCTTCAAAAATGTTTTCACGGGTTTACATATAAGAAAACCAAACTCTTGGTTGCAAGTCTTTTGTAAAGAACTGAATTAAACAAATTGGGTAACGCGCAGAAGAATTCAGTAAAAAGAAATGAAAAAATTCTCATAAACTACAGGTTTTAACAAGAATGGTTTACTTTCAATTTATTTAATTTTTGTTATTTATTAACTTGCAGCTTGAAAGCCTCAATAAATAATTTCAAAATTTACCTACTGTTTTCTTAATGTTTTCTTCATACTTACTTTAAACTACAAGTCTTCAGAAATTTTGTTAAAAATCTTTACAAATCTTTTGATAATTTTTTTCAACTGAATATATTATCGCGCAAGCTACTTTCAGTCAAATACTAAAAGCTAAATATTATAACACTATGAATAGACATTCCAAATATTAAATTTTTGTTTTAATGTCAGTACATTTTTTGTGATCTTTCTTACACTTCTAAGCCTTAATTCAGAGAGCGTTCGATAGCTCTTGGAAGATTTCACGAAAGTACCTTTACAATGTTCGGAGAAAGGAATTTGTCGTATTATCGGCATACGGTTACTGGTTTTGAGTTATCGGAATGAGAGATTTAGATTGTTTGCATTTGCGGAGCGAATCACTAATGAATTTGAGCACCAGGTTTTGCGAAATGGACTAATCGCATCGGCTAGAAAATTTGCAGATAAAAAACTCAAGATGAGAATGGCAAACTATGAACAGATTCGGAGAAAAAGAGCAAATTCAGATCAGACAGTTAATATGGGCAAATTAAATTTCAAATGGCGCTACAAAAAAGCCAGAGAAGTGATTTGCGAGTTACATGAATTACATATGAACAAAATTACATGTAACTGAAAGGCAAAAAATATAATTGAACGAAAAAAAATAATTTAAACAGTACAGTAGGACCTGATGACTTTTCCCCCGCTTACGAGAATTCTGTTGCTCAGTAATACATAGATAACATTTTTAAGAATATTACTTTTACAGCCGTAAATAAAATACATGTAATGGATATCATATCTAGCAAAATGTAAAATTGATTAACAACAAAGTAAATTTTGAGAGCAGAAAAAGATTTGCCCTGAAAAAGTTTTGCAGTTTCTCGAACAGTTTTCTAATCCATGGTAAGTTCAGCATTCTCAGCCTACTAGATTGTTAGGCGGGAGTACTTCATCTGGAATAAGATACCTCATTCGCAGGTGATGCAGATCCGGAATTGATCAATCGGTGAAGCGAGTCTTCATGTGTTTGAGAAAATAGATCATGGCAAATTGTTTGCTGTTGGTACTGACGGAAAATTTAATGATGCTGAGACAATTGATTGGTCAGAATTTCAGTTACTTGCAAAACCACAGTAATTGGTGCAGCGGCTTGCTCCTTTACTATACTACTGCATATAAGGGATGAGTCAGAAATTTGTATACTCGTCCGAAGAGAATTTGCTGGGCCAGATCCTTGATTCAAGTTGATGTCCGATTCCACTTTAGCACTTGGTGGTGGCGGAGCAATGACAAAGCAACTGGTGATTTGACGCATTCGACAAAATTGCACTTCCAGCTCAATCCTTCTAGTGTTTCATATTCTTTTTGCTATCTTTTTTCTGTAGCAATTCAATCTGTTTAGTGTAAATTTTAGTGTATTGTCTGTGCCGCTATATTGAAAGGTCTTCCGAGAGCGTATGTGGCCAATGGATTGTGGAAGATGGGACTATTTCAATTCATTAGGTTCCTACTGATAAAATGGAGGAGTAAATCTTCACAAAATCCTTTTCCGTATCGGAGGTGGAAACAATCAGAACTGTTTTGATGGGAACACACTCTAGGCAATCAACTTAAGTCTGAGTGGGGGTGTTAGAATATCGATCATACTATAGTCTTGAACAAAGTGAGAAAAATTAGAAAGAAAGTTTAACTTACCAGATTACAGGAGCAAATTGATTCTTGCCGCAAAATTTAAATAAATGAATCGTCAAGAAATGGTGCTTATTCAATAATCGGTGCAATATTCGGAATCATTATTTGTTTCAGATTGATGAACCCAAATTGGTGAATCATAATGATACCACCGGAAATGTGAATGAATTTTAAGAAAAGTGTAAATACATACCATCTGTGGTATCCCCTGTGACTGATTTCCAGGATATTTGCAGAGGCAAACCATATTGGGTAACCCTTGCAACCCCCAATGTAAATCATGGTGCTAAGATTAGATTTGTATCTTGACTTTCTCGCACTGATAATGGGTATATTTGCAGCTGATTTTTGAGACAATTTTCACCCCGAAAATCAAATCACCATCTTGATCTAATAAACAGATTTCTCCTGTAAGTTTCTATATTCTACTGTAAAAAATCACTTTTGTTTTTCTCACGATTGATCAACTGACAGTGAAGCTGCTGACCTACACAGGAAAGGCACAGGACTTTACAATCTGGAGCACGAGATTTGTGGCAATGATGCAGACGAAGCCATTGGAGCAGGCAATGATGAGAAGAACCACAAGATGCTGAAGGATGCATATGAGAAGGAAGTTGCAGACATAAAGGAAAAATTGAACAATGGGTGGTGCCATCTGACACTGGCTCTAGATGCAACAACTTTCATGCTGATGAGACGTGACTGTGCGGGAGATAATGGCATCGCAGATGGAGCAAAGGCTTGGAAGCTTTTGCAAGAGAGATTTCAGAGTCGGAAACGCTGACAGTGGCGACATTGGTGGCACAGCTTGCTCGACTGCACCTCGAGGAATCTGAGGATTTAAATAGCTTCTTCATCAGAGGAAAAGAGTTGCTCACAAGGCTACAAGAAGCAGGGCAAGCAGTCTCGAAGACCCTCTTCAACGCCTTGGTCCTGAATAGTCTGCCAATGAGGCATGAAAGTTTTGTTATGCAGGAAAGCTTCATCCCGGCAATGAATTTTACAGATTTGATGAAAAGGCTGCAGAACTTTCATGAGAGCACAGCAGAGTGACACAAGGGACAACGTGGTTCAGTGGCACTAAAAAAGAAGCGTGACTTCAAGACGGGACCCAAGAGAAGATACTTCTTTGTATGTGGGATCTCTGCCAAGGACAGAAGGAGGAAGGAGACGGCACAATGCAGCAAGTGTGGCGAGAGGGGGTCACTAGACTGGGCATTGAAGAGCCAAAGAGATGGAGGTAAACATGGTAAGTGGCAATGAGTCCAACATTGGCTACAAAAGGAGAGGAACACTGGCAGCTCTCACCCAGTTTAAGACAGCAGGCATGATAGTGCACCATGGTTGTAAAGATCACATAGTGACGAACATCGACGCGTTCTTGGAATTTGGGTCTATACAAACAGTGGTCAGGAATCCCAACGGAGAAGCTTTCAGAGTGGTCGGCAGAGGCTGTGCGAGGATCCGCATACCCTCCACATAGCTTCACGTTCCTAGAAAAAAAATGGCTGCATGAAACTCCAGAAGGGAACTCTAGTAAAACTAACAAGAATATAATTTGTTTCACTTCCTTTGCAGCGTTCTAGAATTCAAGATGAGTTCCAACAGCGTGAAACTTGACATTGAAAGAAGTGGCACAGACTATTGGATCACTTGAACCAAGCGGATATGGCCAGGAATGCATCAGAGACAGTGGGGAAACTCGATGATGTATGCAATGTGTGCGCACTGGACAAGATCACGAAGACTCCAGTACCAAGAGCGGCAGAGATCCAAGCAGAAGAGAATATGGAGAGTGTATTCACAGATGTGATGGGACCTTTCAGAGTAGAATCACTGTCAGTGTTCCGGTTCACAATTGTCCGGACCCAAGGCACTGGAAGGAAAGTTTGTGGGTTACACTGAAGGAGACAACGAATACCTGGTATACGTACCCAATGCACGCAAGGTGGTGGCTGTTCGAGATGTGATCATCAAGGAGTCAGAAGTGGGCTCAATTCCTGATAACACAGAGACGCCAGTTCTACTAGATGAGCAGTCAGAGCTATTGGGGATCTGGCACCCAGATGATGATCATCAAGACGATGGAACAAGGAAAAACAGGGTACATCTTTTGCAAAAAAATAGGAGGGTTGTTGAGGAATACCTTGGATGTTGAGGAAGCAGGACTAGATGAAGAATCAACTGCAACAAGAGGGAGTCTCAGAGATTTGAACTTGAAAATTCAGACAGCATAGAACAGAGACGAAGAAGTGGATCAGAAGAAGCTTAGTTGGATCACTTCTGCATCTGGTTAATTAGCCGGGCCCAGACATCATGCTCACAGTCAACATTCTGAGAAAACACATGATTACACCCACCAATCAAGACTGGCTATGAGGAAAACGAATTCTGCGATATCTTCAAGGTTCAAAAGGTTTAAAACTTAATTATACAAAAGAAGCTAGTTAAGATTTAGTTGTGAAAAGCGATGCAGGCAGGTCTGGTAATTTGAGCGACACGGGCTATTATTTCAAGCTCAACGGACGTGGCGCAGCATTCAGCTGGGGTGTCAAGAAGCGGGCCCTAGTTGCTTTTTCTTGATCAGAATATCAGGGCATGGCAGCAGCAGTTCAGAAAGAATTGTATCTGAAAAAACTTTTGAAGGATTTCGGTATCCAACAAAAACATCCAATAGCAATTGGAGAGGACAACCAAAGTTGTATCAAACTGTGTCAAAGCACAGTCATGCACAAGAAGTAGAAACACATTGAAACAAAAATTTACTTCATTCGGGACAAGACGGAAGATGGGACTATTTCAATTCATTACGTTCCTACTGACAAAATGGGGGACCAAATCTTCACAAAATTCTTTTCCGTATCTGTGGAAACATTCAGAACTGTTTTGATGGGAACAGACTCTAGGCAATCAGCTAAAGTCTGAGTGGGGGTGACAGAATATCGATCAAACTTTACTCTTGAACTTGGTGAGAATTATTAGAAAGAAAGTTTAACTTACCAGATTACCAAGACAGGAGCAAAGTGACTCTTGCCGCAAAATTTATATAAATGAACCGTAAAGAAATGGTGCTTAATCAAAATTCGGTTCAATATTCGGAATCAATATTCAGTTGAAATTGGTGAACCCAAATTGGTGAATCACCGGAAATGTGAATGAATTTTAACAAAAGTGTAAATGCATACCATCTATGGTTCCCCTGTGACTGATTTCTAGGATATTTGCAGAAGCACAACATATTGGGTAACCCTTGCAACCCCCAATGTAAATCATGGTGCTAAGATTAGATTTGTATCTTGACGTTCTCGCACTGATAATGGGTATATATACAGCTGATTTTTGAGACATTTTTCACCCCCAAAACCAAATCACCATTTTGATCTAATAATCAGATCTCTCCTGTAAATCTCTAAATTCTACTGTAAAATATCAGTTTTGTCATTTTAAGATATTAATATTGCTACTTAGTTAAAAACCACTTTTCATTCCGCTTGCGAAAACCCATAACTCAACACCTTCTTTCCATCAGTATAACACTACTAAGAGCATCTGTTGGAGCAATTGTTCTGTCTCCTTTATTTTTTTAATTTTAAACAAAACGTCGGGTAGATGGTCTCAAGGGGCTGGTAAACCGTTGTATTTAGTAGTAGCTAATTGTTGTTTAGTGCGGCTATCTTAAGCTTAAGAGAGGGTGAGCTAAAAGTGTAGAATAATGGATGCTTTTGGTGTGTCTATGAGGCGGAGTTGTGATATTGGAGGTGAGTAGCGAACAGGTGAAACTAGGGAAGGCATCCAAAGCACAAAAACTGCTCTTCTCGCCATTGTTTTATGCATTGTCTGCAGTGTCATTGAACTGCGCGCATAATTTTTAGTAAAAACAACTTAATGCCCTCCGAGCTTTACCCATTTCTCCCGTTTTTGCGGAGGAAAACTCCACAACCTGAGACAAAGATTCAATCAAACAGGGGATTTACACTTTTTAAAGATTTTCAAGATTCAAGAGTCAGCACGAAATCTGTAAAATGGCGCTGCAAAGTTAGAAAAGCGATATTGACGTTTGGGAACAGGAAAATGACAAACTGAAATGCTACGCAAAAATAAGCATGTTTTAAGAGAACTACTAATTGGAAACTTATGTTGAATTTAATGATCTGCGCAATTCAAAACGTGAAAATCGTTTCAACAATGAAACTCACGAAAGCGTTAAATGTACTTTGACTTTTCTCAGCTTCAAACTCTAAATGAAAATCTTTTTTTTCTGTGCTTGATCCCTCAAGCATCTTTCAAACTATTGTTTAATGAAAAATTGTGCTGCAAAATGCTTATGCTACTGTTCTGTTGTTTCTTGCGGTTCAGACACATCTTCTGCAGCTTGTGCTATCAATTTTGGCCCCAAGACCACTCAGGGTCATTAGTGTGTCATAGTTTTCATTCTTGAAAAATGTTACATTAGATAATTCTTGCGGGTACAAATAACGTCGCACATTTAGTTTCGATGACCGTAACATTCCTAACGATACCGTAACATTCCTAACGATTTGCGTCTCAGGCTATGAAAAATTACATTTTGTTCGGGCTCGGAAAAACAATGGAATAATCTTTCTGAGGAAATAGCTGAGACCAAATAGTATTCAATTCAAAAAGTACAATATAATTGCAATCATTGACTTAAATTCTTCAATTGATTTTGAGTTTGTGAGCCAAAGCTGAGGTTGACTGATGTCATGATAAATCTGACTTACTTCTATTTCAGGTCAAATCTCCGAGCAAAGCAAATCGATAAAAATCAAAACCGATAGAATACCAAACCTCACCCTCGGTTTGTACAACCTGTAGAACACTAATACTCGCTTTGTGTAAAAAAATGCCTCGATGACCAAAATGATCGCTACGAACTTTATTCGAGTGCAATTAATTGTCTCCTTTTCTTGCCAAAATCAGATTAAAAAACTTTTGTCCTTAAGGGGATAGCGATAATGGGTAATTTCATCCCACGTATGAATTGTATAATCTCAAATGCGGCGATATAAGGCAACCTGATTTCTAGCTGAAACTAAAATTGCCTCAACAACATTCCGGAGATAGCTGGCAATGGTGGCCGCCGTATTGGCCGACAGGGCGTTTAGCCGACAATCAAAAATTGAGAAATTTAACCGACAAATTAAGTAAAATGCAATAAATTTTTTCTAAAGCTGTGATTGGCCAATTTAAAACACTTTCGTAAGCGGACAAATATACCGCATCAACTAGTCTAATGAAGGTCTATCCGTGGTCGGACCGTATTTTACCTCATCTGGCCATGCCTCGCGGTCCATGGCCATGCCTCAGCGGCCCGTGGGACTTGATATGAATCTATCACAACCAAACTACTGATTTATGGACCAATTATGGACTTTTATTACCAATTACGAAAAAAACTGTCGGCTAAATTTCTCATTTTTCCCTTGTCGGCTAAACACCCTGTCGGCCAATTTTCCTAGCACCGCTGGCAATATACCCTTGACAGAAAAACTATTTATATTGAAACTCAATTGGCACAACATGCTTATTTTTCAAAGAAAAAGACAATTTTGAATCAATCATGGAAACTTAGTATCTGCAATTTGTATGTACAAAATTTATCCATTTATCCCACTACACTTGTTTCAAAAGATGAAAATATTTATTCCCATTTCTCACGCGTAGTAGGATATTAGATTAGTATTGCACTGAGCAAAAATATAAATATTGCAAAATTAATAGTTAAGTAGCTGCGAAAACAAAACAATCTTATCAATATATATTTTTCAAAATCATCAGCAAATTAACCATAAAATAACAGTCTAAGATTATCCCTCAAGTATTGAAACAGAATCTCCGATTGAAGCTCTTTTACAGGCGGCCGAAACAAAACTCATATATTTGAGGGATTTTTTTCAAAATGCTGACAATTAAATGAGTGGAAAAAATTAATGGCAATTTGTGCATTAAACAATTAAACATGAGAACGATTAAACAAATTTGAAACAATCACAGCATGGCGAAGTTGAAAGATAACAATAAAACATTCACCGAACAGTAAGAAACGAGCTTAAGACAATTGTTATCTAGCAGCACAAGAAGAGATAGAAAAGAAAAGCAAGATAGAAATTTATATCAAAAAGCTAACCTCTATTGAGCACTCTTTTAAATTTTAAAATTAATTTAATATTTATTTTTCTATTTTTTATTCTGAAACAAATCTCTTCAACTGAACAAGATTTCAAGTAATTGCTGACATTACAAGACATTAACCATTACTTTAGCATCAATATCAAATTTTTTCGAATGATTTACAAAAGCTTTTAACAAATGAAGTTTTACGAAAAATTAACATAACTATATGCAAAATGACTGGTTGCTCAGTTCTGAACATTTAACTTCCAAAAAATTCAGTGATCAATTCAATGCCGTCATGCAGAGCCGGATTTAAAATCTCAAAACAGGACAGAATAGAGCAATTTCTTGAGTTTTCAGGTGAGTTCTAAAGTGGCTAAGTTGTTTGAAGACTAAGAAAAATAAAGCAACGAGAAAGAGCGAGAGACAGAGGTAGAGCTGCCAACAGTAACATCTGGTCGACCAGGTTTTGTGCAGCTTCCGGTTCCATTGGGGGTGAGTGGGGGGATGTAGTTGCAATTTGGCATGTGATTGAAGAAGAGGGTCGTGGGTTTACGTTCGATGAACGGTCGGGCTCTGATGAGGATATTTTTGAATTAACAGGCACAGAATTATCAACACAGCAGTTATTGATTTACATTTTTCATCGATCAAGAACAAGCAGCTTAAATTTTTGCAGAACAAAACAGCTTCAACGCAGGCGCAGCACTAGGGTGCTCACAATGAAAGACAACCATACCCTACAAAATTAGAGAAATAAAGCACAAGAAGAGCTAATTGACTGTTCTGGCACTTTGACACGTTATGATACTTCGAACAACTAGGAGCGTTGGAACCCTTGGAACTGTTTACTCTCACCCGGACCAATTTTAAATGCAACCCTGCTATTCACCATTGCTTATCGACAATCAATCATTACGGGTTGAAAAACACAGCGTCAGCTAGCTCTGGCTTGAGTTTGTTATCAGGACCCAAAATGTTCACACCAGCTTATAGAGACAAAACAATCGTTCACGTCCGGGCAAAATCAAACTGTTCCGATTCGTCTAACGGTATCTGTCAGGTTTTTTCATCATGCTTTGATTTATAATTGGCCACTGACAGTAGTAATAAAGGTGCTTCAGGTTATCCTTTTTTCTAAAGATGATCCTTTTAGACTTGACTGTCGCTCTGTAAGTTGATAGAGGTCAAAATGGCGAGCATTTGTGAGAAGGAAGGTCTCTTCACAGCACACTCGTCCCAACACTTCACCATAATCTCTGCCACTTGAGGAGGACAACACATATCAGGGGGCACTTCAAGTTTCAACTCGCCAACAGTCAGACCTTTCAGAACCTGAAGTAAGCATACCGAACATAACCTACTGCGGTCGAGTGACTTGCTCTCAACTGATAGGCAAAGGGGTCAATTGTGCCTACTTTAGTCATGGACGGAGTATAATGTCACAGGGGGGCGTTAACGATGTTACTGCAGCTTATTATAGACGACAACTAAGATTTAAACTTAAGGAATGAAAAAAATTTTGGCGCAATTTTTATTTGACTTATTGAAATGCCGAAGAATTAAGTAAGCGGCTTAATTTCTGATCAAGAAATCGAGAGTGATAAAAGTCACAGCGTCAGACAAAATAGTGACCAAGCTAAAAATTGCATTAAAAAGAACAGCATGATTAATACAAATGCTACTAAGTTAATAATTGCTGTTTCGCCTTAAATTGACACATAACAAATTTTAATTTCCAAATTTTTTTGAAAAAAAACGACGATTACGATAAATTCCATTCATTTAGAGACTGTTTTGATACATAAATACTATCGTTTATTTTGAATTCAAAACTTTTGAGCCGTGTATATTTTTTCCTTGAAAGTGGATAACAAATTTTGTTCTTAGAAGAGCAGGCGGTTGCGTAATTCTGACATAGAGCACTTCTCGCATAGAGATTAATATTTACAAACCTGTTCGTTGCTGAGTTCGGCATATGGCAACACTCCCAGACTGAATATCTCCCAGAGGGTGACTCCGAATGAGTAGGCGTCGCTCATTTGGGAGAAACTCTCGTCATACACAGCTTCCAGAGGCATCCACCTGAGTGGGATGAGACTGTTGTGGTAGTCATAGTACTCTGTCCTGTACACGTCTTTACTCAGAGACGCACAAGACAGCTTCACTACCAGGTCGGCAGTCAGTAGAAAGTTGCGAGCCGCCACGTCCTGAAATTGCACAACAAAACTGAGCTTTTTTAAATACCTCAATAAGAAAGAGTGCTGTCTACTGGAGAAAATCAAAATAGGTCGAAAAAATTATAACTTAAAAAGAGCACCCAGACCGAAACAAACGATAGAAATCTGTTTAAAGAGCAGCTAAAAATCTCATCTTCAACTTTTTCTGTGGTGCAACAATTACTTATATGATCAAAGTAATTTATATGAAGAACAGAACTTTTGCATAACTGACTTATACATAAGAAGACATAATATGTACGTGAGGTTATGGATAACGTACCTTGTGGACCATTTTGTGGTTGGCGAAGTACTCTAGGCCTCTGAGTGCCTGGTAGGCCAAGTGCAGCTTATGAGAGAGGGAGACAGCCGGTGTCTGAGGCAGTCCATTGTGGCCCTTCGTAGACATCAGGAACCTCTTCATGTCACCCTATATCATATAGTGTACCATCAAAGACTTTATGGTGCGGGCGAACGGCAACAATAGTCCTAGTCCTTTCAAAGTTCTATCGTAGAAGGTCGTTAAAAACAACTACAAATCTGGCCAAGAAAATTATTTTTAAAACCCAAATCCAGTTGAAGCTCTTCATCGCAAATTTTGAATAGATTAAATACAAGCATAAATACAAGCAGTCATTATTTCTTGGCGATGACGTTCTTGGTTGTTTTTGCGATTAGATTCCATGCATGTATTGATCACCTAGAGTACTAACCCATTCTGTGTACTCAAATATGGCATAGAGTGGCTCCATTTCAGTACACACTCCGACAAGTCTGGCAACATTGACTCCGCTTCTCAACTGCGCATACTGTTCCATCTCATTCTGGAACTTCTCCTGAAACACACACGCACCTATTTCTCACATTTAATTACGCAAATTGAACGTCAATTTGGATAACGTTTACAAAGTAATGCACACCGTTTTTCTTATTCAACTTTTACTCGAATTTGTTTCTCAGACAAGAGACGGGGCCTTATATGAAAGCACTGTTTGTTTTAATGTAGAGACAATTTGAACAAAAAGCAAATTGGATCCATTTGAAAATATCCAGCAAATTAAAACAAACGATGAGTTCAGATGACGTCACGTTTGTTTAAAGAAAAAGTTTCTGGTTCAAGGTTAACATACAAAAAGATACCAGATACATAGCACAATTGACACTGTTTAACCTCAATTACACCACCATAATCAAACACTAACAGAAACACAAAGAAGACTGTTCATGTTAGTCTGTGAGTACCAAAAGTTTCCAACAGACCAACGTAGTCGAGTTGCAAAAGGCAGCGCGCCTTAATTCAAATTAATTTCTTCGAACTGTAGAACAAACACGATCACCTCAATATAACAATCTCAGCTTGCGCCAATTAAAAATGTTAAAACGATTAATTGTGCTTGGTATTCTAACCGATACGGCGAACAAGGAGGCTCGGCAATGTGCAGTCGCACATGATGTTCCGACCCCGCCCATCCACGTTTTCAATTAATAATCTACCAAATGAGGAAGAGAACGAAAAGACGTATAACTTACAAGGCGTACACGCGCCCCGGAGGACTGTACGGGTGTGGAGTATGGGGGCCTTTTATAGCGCAAACGAATCTCAAGAAGCTGGAAACTTGCAACACGAGAGCCGCAAGGCTCATTACAGGCTGCCCAAGTGGTTCCAACAACGCCAACACTCTAGCGGAAGCACAGCTACCCACAATTGCCACATTCATCAAGGACGAAGCAGTACGGCAATATTCGAAACTACTAGAGTTTCCGGAGGGACACCACCTTAAGGAGCTGACCCGTACCGCATACACGCGCGCGCGGTTGAAATCACGAGGAGATGCAGAATACAGGAAGGACTGGCGGAGAACGGCAGAAGAGCACTACCATCAACTACAGATCACCAACACAAAAGAGACGAAAAACAAGCTACAACAAACAGAAGAGATGCGGATCAAGAATGACTACCTAGCTGCGAGAAAAGAAGGTTCGGATTACGACAGAACCTGCAGGGGAGACCCCCCTCCAGTATTGCTTGTACCACATTCAAGAGAGGACGAAGTATTCGTCCACCAGTTACGAGTGAACAGATGCCCTATCTTGGCCGAATGCAAACATCGATTCGGCAAGATACCAGAACCTCAATGCCCACACTGCAACCTGGAAGAGGAAACTGCCTTACACTTCCTAACGAAGTGCCCAAAGTGGAAGAAACAGAGAAAGAAAGCAGGACTGCCAACAAACCCGTTTGAGACACCGGAGAAAATACTCGATTTCGCAAAGGACACTGGGGTATACCCCTCGTCATAAAACAGACGATTGCACAAAGAACAGAACAGAACAGAACGAAAAGACAAAAAATAACATATCTTTCAACAAACAATTAAGTGAAAAAATAATGCTGTATTAGAGAGCCTATGAGAGTTGCCATCAATGAGAGTACTGGACAAGACACACACAAAAACAAATAATAGCAATAATTAATTTTGACCGAAACTCGATGACTATTTAAACAACAGAAAATAAAAAATGGAAAAGGAATCCGATAAAACCCAATCCAAACAAATCAACCTGTACTTCATTGGATGTTCACCGGATAAGATTTAAGGCCTCTTAATAACGCGACTCGGTGACAGGCCGACAAAGAAGAGCAAAAAGGGGCAAAGTTCAAATATACGTTTCTTTTTGAAAAACAACCAATTTCAAAATGATTGAAAACAATTCTAATCAACACGGCTCACTAGGAAGGCTAATTTATACGTCATAGAAAGCAATTGAGACTTGTCGCTATCCGTAATATGTCTGACGATTACCAAAATAACAGCAAAAACGAAACAAAACAATTTGAATTTAATAAGAACGCAGAGCAGCATCCGTTGAAACCGCAGCCTGATCATGGAGAAAATTAAACACCGTTAATTTTGCACTTTTTTAATGCTTATTGGGCCACCCCATTATTGTGATAATGTGGAAAGTAAAACACAAACTCATATTGAGCAAATATCCTATCACACTTCTCATATGAAAATGCGTAGAACCAAAGCCAAGAAACCACTAGTTTAAAAAAACTATTATAAAGATTGGATCTTGATTTACTGGAAAGAGGATACGAACTGTCGTTACAGATACCAAGCTACAAAATTTAAAGAAATAATATAAAAGTGACAAAACTAAAAAAAACCAAAGATTTCAACTTAAAAAAAAAACAGATAAATAGGCAACTGCTTAGGAATCCAATTCTGCTTGTTATTTTTAAGAC
This sequence comes from Convolutriloba macropyga, assembly GCF_964194025.1. Lineage (NCBI taxonomy): Eukaryota > Metazoa > Xenacoelomorpha > Acoela > Convolutidae > Convolutriloba > Convolutriloba macropyga. Next base: position 12,894,212 of record NC_134477.1, read on the forward strand.
CAAATCATGGGACGACAAAAAACAGTAAATAAGGACAGAACAAAATTTCACTAGCAATTTATCGAAGCCACAGTGTTGAAGTCATTTATTCTATAATACACTAAACATCATTGAAAACCGTAAACTGACAAAAGCAATTAAATGAGTTGCTTTGGTCCCTTTTGATTTAAACTGTGTCTTCTATGTAAAGGGTCTTTGGTTCATTTTGATGTCTTTTCCGCAAACACTGGCATTAAAGGAATGCGCAAAAGAACCTGTTTAAAAACTTAAGTGGAAAAACCCATAATTTTAACGGCTGCGCATCCGTGCTCTCTAAAAATTGTCAGGATTTTTTTGGAATTTGAGTCTGTCTTATTTTTTGTTATTTTTCGGCATATTCATGACAATCAAAGGCCTTGATTGCTTCAACGATTGTTTAATTGAATCTTTCCTGACTTAAATTTACAGCTAACGGTTGTCAAGACTTTCAATTAATTAAAAAAAAAACATTTTTGTCATTCTTTTTTCTTTTTGGTGTCAACAAGTAACCAAATCTTATTATTGACACAGCTCATCAGTTTTCGGTTGCCTTTAACAATATTTTTGCTGTTGCCTATCTCTTGACAGATGTCTATAGAGCTTACAAATGTGTTTTCATAAAAGTTTCGTGAGTTGTCAATATTTGTGGTTCTTTTTGTTGTCTATTCCACACAAATATTGACAACTCACAGAACTCTTATGAAAACACACATCTATGGTCCCTAGACAACTGTCAAAAGATAACCAACAGCAAAAATATTGTTTTGAGCACCAGAAAAATGATGAGCTGTATCAATAATAAGACTTGGTTACCTGTTGACAACAAAGAATGAGAATAACAAAAATGTTTTTTTTAATTAATTGAAGGTCTTGAAAACCGTTAGCTGTAAATTAAAATCACAAAAGATTCAACTAAACAACCGTTGAAGCAATCAAGGCCTTTGATTGTCATATGTATGCCGAACGACAACAAAAAAAAAGCAGAGGCAAAAACAAAAAAAACCTGGCAAATTTTGGAGAGCACGGATGCGCAGTCGTTAAAACTATGGGTTTGTCACTGAAGTTCTTAAACAGGTTCTTTCGCTCGTTCCTTCAATGCCAGTTGAAACTATCTTCGATGTGATAAGTTGAAGCGAACAAATAACAACCGCAAATAAAGAAAAATATGCAAAAATTGGGAAGTACAAAATTATTTTCTTAAAAAAAAAAATAAATGAAAGTCATTAAAACTTTTAGCTCTAATCCAAAATTAGTAAATAGCATCATTTAAACATCTATAGAAGCAATTAGGGCTTTTGATTGACAGGAATATGCCGTAAAAAACAAAACGAACCACATTTTCAGGCAGAGACAAAAATCCAATTGTGAGAGAACGGCTTCGCAGTCGTTAAAACTATCAGCCATTCACGGTAGTCAGGAGAAATGCTTATTTTGCGCATTCTATACTATATGGCCGTATATTGCACTAAATAGGATCAGTGATTGATTGGGCCGTGACTTAAATATTTCATGAAAAAGTCAGTAACTGAAAAAAAGTCACTTAACTGAAATGTCAGTAATCAATATAAAACAAAACTGCGAAAAACATTTGAAAAAGATCGCGCCTGAAAATAATCCGAATAATTATTGATTGTAAGAATCCACGATGAGTTCAAACCTAGACCTGATTTTTCTCAGAGTCCAACAAAAGCAAATTTTCATTCCATATGTTTGCAAAATAGATCAATTAGCAAATGAAATATTTCCATAAACCACAAATAAATCGTGCATTTTGTAAAAATATTAGGTTTATTTTTCGAACCGGCAAAAGTTTAATTCCGGAAAACTCCTATAGGAAGCGAATGTACAGGTATCTTTTTTCAAAGATTGTGGCAGCAGATGTTAGGTCTCTACTTCCTGCAAAATTAAACGCAGTAGGAAACAAAAGTCTCAAAAGCTTAAAGCTTGATTTAAGAAATTCTTAATTTCGAAAAATTTAGCAAAAATATTAACCAATAAACTCGGATAAAACAAATTGGCGAGCCTTCTCTATCCTTTACCGTATAATTAATAACATTGTTTTTTAAAATATTTACAAATTTTAGCAAAATTGACGAAAAAAATACAGAAAATGTGAATAAAAACAACGGAATTCACTCTACTTTTCTCAAAAGTTTAAACCTCGATAACTCCCTGTAAAAAACGAAAATCAAAATCTTTTTAATTCCATATTCTTCACTGGACGAGCTTTCTCGTGATACCAGTCTCAATTTTCTAGGATGAATATATCGATCGGCCAAAATTGTCTGAACAAAAAAAAACCCATTTGAGTATATAGCTCCTCTCCCACAATTGGGCCGGAAGGCGTATTGTTTCTTTATTTAAAAGCACTACTATTCTAAACGAAATCAATAATGTGTTGCCATCAACACACTGTGGTAAAAGACCAAGTCACGCTGATTTGGCAAAGTGTGGTATTGGTACTTTCTAAATTGCGAGGCAAAGCAACACAAAGTGGGAGTACCGATATCTTAGAGAAGAGGACGAAACATCGATCAAGGAAATCACTACTTTGATGTCTTGATGGGACACTGCAATACCAATCAATTAAAGTAGGTATGATTCTCCATTGCATACTCACTTTATAAGAGATGCAGCTAATATTTCTTCAAAAATCTAGCATGAAAAATCATTTTGGTACAAATTATTTGGACAGGGACCTTACGGAATAAAACACACCTGTAGAAGTTTGTCTCTCTGTAGCAAAGATTTCACCATCACAAGTTGTTCGTTGGGATTCCCAACTGGACTCCCACTGGAAGAAGAGGCAGTCTGTTGATGGTGAGCACCAACTGAACTTCCCGACCTCTGAGACCTAGATACCGATCCAGTATCACTCATGCTCAATCCTTGCGCAACTGCCAAAAATACATCTCCGTATTCGCCTCTTCCGAGCAAGGACGTCGTTTGCAACTCGTGTCTGGGGAACTGAAGCTTTTCTACACTTAGAGATCGTTTCTGAAGAGGCACTAGATCGGGACCCCGTCCGAAGTTGTTCGTCATTCCCCCAACTAAAGGCTCTTTCGCTTCAGCAGCTGGAGAAAAAGTTCAATTCAGAAGGGAGTTCGGATCAGTTAAGTCATACTTATTAGTAATTTAGGGTTAAACCACACAAGTTCTTTAACTATTATGCTTCCATTTGCAAAGAAATCTAGACAGCAAATATCGGCCGATCAAATTTTGTCACCACAATTATGCCTAATTGAATTGGTTACAAATTGAACTTACCATTGGTATAAATTGAAGCAAAATTTACCAGAAACACAAACAATGAGTGAGAAATCGAATATACTTCTTCTATCATCTTTGTGAGAGATATTTGAGTAACTGAGACAAAAAACTGTGGCTTGTTTCAGAAAGAAAGGCTGTAAAATTTACCCGGGGTTCCCATTAACTTGTCACCGGACCCTCCCCCATTCTGCTGCTGTTGCATCTCGTTGGCATTTGCGTTGGCGGCCAACTTCGCCAGCTGTTTGTTCTTACTGGCTAGGCGCCTTTTCCGGCAGTAGATGGTCAATCCCAGCATGAACAGGATGTAGGCAACTGCACACGTTACTGCTATCAAGATTGTACGCATGCTTTGACCAGCTAAAAGAACAGTTCATCCAATGCAACACTGTAAACTATAGTTATGGGTCTTAGTTTAATTTCAGTGAACCAGCTTATTTATGCTTTAGAAAAAACTGAATAATAGCCGTTTGACAGGCTGACGTCGGCTGTTAAAAATCAAAAATAGCCGGAAAAAAAAGCCGCCGTTGACGCACAGCGTGATTGAAACAGAATAAGAGACTAAGTGTTTTAATTCGGTGTGTAGTTTCAATTAGATTCTTAAACTATACTTAATTCAGGTTCTTAACTAAGGGCTCTTAGGTTTAATACGCATGCCCGCTAGCAATCGCTCTAATAAACATTGATAACCTAATGCACTATGACTTAATGACCGGGCTTTATCGGTTTATCCCGTTTCTATTGGTTTTGACATTGACCGTATTCACTACATTACGTGATTCAATGCGTGAACGAATTTAAAATCCATTCAGTTGAAATAGTGAGAGAGGTAAGTCACAAGTCAGGCGTAAAAATCACGACTTAGGTAAAACGAAAAACGTGATCAAAACATAGCTGGACACGTCATGACCTACAATTCAAAGAAATTTCATTGATTGACAAAAACTAGACCTAGAATGGACAATGACTGGATTGCGAAACCATTTAGACAAAGATCCTATAAAAAAATGAAAAAACCAATAAAAAATCATTGCAGAACGTCGCATGTGAACAAAAAACAACTAGCCAGAGAGCGAATTTTTGTTAATAAACGGTTTTCTAACTTTTAAAATTAGAATGAAAAAAGTTCACGCCGCAAAACCACTCGCCTTTTCGCTCCACTTCCTGTTTCGCGTGACCAAAATCGTCGCTACAATTTGACTTCAGATAGACATCTTAGAAAAAGACATAGCCGAAAGAATTCCTGATCACTCGGAGTAGAAAAACCTTGACCTCAAGGACCTCCCACTTGATTACACTAAAAATTTTGAAATATTAACCAGAAAACGAAATGACCAAAAAGAATCTGATGAAATTTACATCAAGTTGGGACTCCAGAAGTACAGTTAAGACTTGATGATACAGAAATATACTTAGTTCAAAACAACATAATATCAAACGAAAGAGGATCTGACAGGCTCATAAAAGAACAAAGTTAAAAAAGCAAAGACAGAAAACTAATATAACTGAAAAATAGAAATTTGTATAACCTATTTCAGTGAAAAGTGCCCTTCCTAAGCTTTCAAGTGTAATATCAGTGTAGCAACACCTGGAGAATTCCTCTAAATAAAAGTCGATCAAGAAAAACGACAGCGAGAACCATAACATTGGAAGAATTAGGTTAAAAAACTTTAAACTTGCTCGATTTTCTTAAAAAACAACTCAAAGTTAACGATGATCAAAATTAGAGACAAGCAAAAGTACTAGAAGAACTGACTTTAACCAAAAAACATCAAATGGTATTAAAATGTGAAGAACAGAAAAATTGCTGAAAAAGCTTAAAACAAGGCAAAAATTGCAAAATTGACACCAAAGTGTAAAATTCTAAGTTAAAAACTATAAAAACTGCTTTCAAAAAGTCGCGCGTGATCAAAATTTTTGCCCTCTCAGTGAAATATTTTTACAACTACGTTTCTCGCTCTCTCTCTCTCTCTCTCAACTATTCGAAATGGACAAAAAAAACCACTCTCCCTTCTCGCAGCTCTTCAGAAATTTGACCGAAAAATTGTTTTCACGCATTTCACTTCCTGTTTAAAATACACTCCAACAAAATTATTGATCGAAAAAGACGCTCCACCAAAAATCCTCTACGAGTCCTAAAAAGACAGCGCCTCAGTACAATTCAAAATTCTTTGAATTGCAAAAAAGGAGAGTGCCTAAACAATAGCCGTTGAGAAACTGACGGCGGCTATTAAAAACATACCGACTAACCTCGAGCGAATTGCTCTCAACCGACGGGGAGCCACTGGCTTCAGCATTAGGTAGATTAGGCTTTAGGAATCTAGCTTCCTTCCCTGGTTTGGGAAAAAGGCGTGGTAAGAAAATGCGGTCGAAGAGGCTTGCAAACAAAATGGGGCGATGGGTCCAAGCTTTCCAAATTGAACTCAACGTCGTAGTACTCATCCGCAGTTTTGCCGGAACGCATATATTGAGACTAATAGAATGCCCTGGGCAGTTACCAACTTGCCCCGCTTTTGAGGAAAAAAGGTCAAAAGAGTCAGACGAAAGATCGGTTCAGCGAAAAACCGCATAAAGGGCTTTTTACTAACTTTTTACTAACTAAATTCAGAACATAACCGAAAAACATCGGGTGAATTGCTCTCAAGCGACCGGCTGGCTTCGTCAGTAGCAAGCCACGGTTTATTGAGGAGCGCGAGGCGAGCCTTGCGGGGGTGGGGGCACCAGGGGCGGATGGGGGCAGGGGCACAGCGTTGGTCTGCGTGTGGGAGGGAGGGGAGGGGTTGAGGCACGGGTGGATATTCTTTTTCAGGGGGGGGGGGGCTTATGTGAGGGGGGGGGGGGGCTGTGCGTGTGTGTGGGGGGGGGGGGGTGGTTAACAAATAAGAAACTGCCCTTCACACCATAAGTATAAGTCTTCAAACCAGTTTCTGTGAATCACATATTTAGAGACTAGTGAGCTGAAAGACTCTAAAAGAACTTAATGCCGGCTGGGCGCTACCTCTTTATCCCGTTGTTGGTCAAATGGGTCAGACGAAAAATCGGTCAGGCGAAAAAACCAAAAAAGACCAACAGGACTAATAGCATAGCCGGCAAATTGCCGCCGATGACATGCTTGACGCACGTTGGGATTGAAACAGAAAAACGAAATTGGATAGACATTCACACTATTTTTCTGAGTGTCAAAGTGTTCGTATTTGGTGTGTAAATCCTGCCTATTAGGTCAGATTATAAAAATACACTTAATTCAGCTTCTAAACTGAAGGCTATTAAGCATAACACTAATGCCACTAGAAATCGCCTTATCGACCTCTGATAATCTAATGCATTATGACTCAATGACCGGGCACTATATGTTTACCCTGCTTCTTTTGATTTTTGCGCTTTTGACATTGACCATATTAGTAGTATAAAATTCTGACTAGAACCTCAACGGGGGGGGGACATTTTTTGGAAGGTGATTTCCTCGGCCCAACAAAAACGCGGTAGGACACTTGAAAATTTTTAAAATTTGAATTAAGTGTCCCACCCCGATGTTGTTGGGCCGAGGAAATCACCTTCCAAAAATTCCCCCCCCCGTTGAGGTTCTAGTCAGAATTGTATACTACTCATATTCACTACATTACGTAATTCAATACGATAAATAATTTTAAAATAATTCAGTTGAAACACAGTGAAATAAGTCAGAAGTCAAGCGTAAAAATTGTGACATAAGAAAAACTAAAAACGTGATCAAAAGGTAAAGCGAACTTAAAAAAAGGAGAGCGCCTAAATAATAGCCGTTGAGAGGCTAACGGCGGCTATATATAATTGCTACAAACTTCGTTTGGGAGGAATTAAAAAAACTATCTTAAAAAACACCCAGCAGATTGCCGCAATATAGCCGCCGTTGATTCCCATAACCAAGATTGGGATTAAAAGCATAGAAAAATAATAAAAATTTTGTAAACAAGCAATTTTAAAGTGCAAACAATTCTGATGTCATTTTGGAGCTGAACATACCCCTGCTTCGGAGTGAGACGACATAAGGGCTAGTATCAATACCAATATGCATTAGAGATGGTAACTAAAAACAAAGATTGAGTAACGGTATATAAAATAGGGCTTCATGGGTCTATCCCGTTTCTCTTTCTGATTTCGTTTTTGATACCAGCTCCCCTAAAAACACTTTGAGCACGATGAGAGAAGAGTGAAACTAGCCTAGAGAAGTCAAAAAGATGAACAAGCTGTGAACTAAGGTAAAGCAAAAAAAAACTTAGTGCAACGAAGAAAAAAAAGATAAACCGACTAATGTCGGAAGCATTGCTCTCGAACGGGGGGGGGGGGTTGAGGCACGGGTGGATAATCTTTTTCGGGGGGATTGATGTGTGTGGGGGGTTGTGGTTGTGGGGGGGGGGGGGGTCAACCACTAAGAACCGCCCTTCATACCTAAGTATAAGTCGTCAAAACAGTTTCTATTAATCACATATTTGAAGACTAGTGAGCTGAAAGGCTCTAAAAGAACTTAATGCCGGCTGGGCGCTACCTCTTTATCCAGTTTTTGATGTAAGTCAAATGGGTCAGACGAAAAATTGGTCAAGCGAAAAATTGCATAAAAAAGACCAGCAGGACTAACAGCATAGCCGGCAAATTGCCGCCGTTGACCTGCTTGACGCACATTTGGATTGAAACAGAAAAACGCAAAAATGGATAGAAGTTCACACTATTTTTCAAAGTGTTCTTATTTGGTGTGTAAATTCTGCCTATTAGGTAATATTCTAAAAATACACTTAATTCAGCTTCTAAACTGAAGGCTATTAAGCATAACACTAAATGCCAGCTAGAAATGGCCTTAACGACCTTTGATAACCTAATGCATTATGACTGTTCATTTTGGATTGCTTCGATGAGCAACTGTTGCCTAAAAACACTTTTAGCAGAATGCGAGAAGAGTGAAACTAGCCTAGAGAAGTCAACAAGATGAACAAGCTGTGAACTTAGGTAAAGCAAAAAAAATTAGCACAACGAAGAAAAACACACCGACTAATGTCGGAATTGCTCTCGAACGACGGGTGGGTGGTAGAACATTTGAGCCCACCTTGATTCGAACCACTGACCTCCCGCTCCATAATCAGATTCACTGCCCCCTCGGCTATCAGGTCCTTTAGTGAGAACAATGAAGATCACTCAAAAATAAAGAACGAAAGCGTGAAGTCACCTGAGAAGTCAAAGAAATGGTGAAGCGAAAAATTTGCCTAAAAGACCAACACGTTTACAATAAGTGCTATGAACTTCGTTCAAGAGCAATTAAAAATAGGAGCGCTATAATAGCCGGCTGGGAAGCTGAGGGCGGCTAATAAAAACGAACATAGCCACCAGACAACCGCAAAAAAGACAACGAAGCCAATTCAAACATTCAGATGGATTTTAGTTCTCATAAAGCGGAGGAAACTGCTTCAAGCACAAGTTAAACTCTTTTTATACCAATTAGCATTAGATCTGAATTTTCACCCAAATAGTGTGAAGTCAAAAAAAAGTTTAGCACATTAGGCAACGAGGTCTAGTAGTTTCCTGTTTCTGATTTGATTTCCCTTGCATTGATTACACAATTACAATGAATTCAGCTCACAAATTGAAGGGGCTCTCAAGTTAAATACTATTAATATTTTGCAATCGATCTTATGAACTCTGATAACCTAATGCAGTATAACTTAATGACCGCGCTTCAACCCTTTATGCTATTTCTTTTGATTTTGCTCATATGACCTTGACCGTATTTACTACATTTTGTAAATTTGTTGCACGGATTCGAAGCTTCAATCAGTTGAGAGTGAAAGCAGTGTGTTGAGTCAAAAGTGAAACGTGGAAAATGCGCCTTGTTTGAAATAAAAAACGTGAATAAAATGTGATAGGGATTTTTTAAGAAGCGCTGAGTAGCTGACAACGACTATCGAACGACTGAAAAACGAAAACAACACTTGACAGGGAGACAGACGCTTTTTCTGTTCTGTTTTTGTCGGTAATGAATGAGAATAATGTCTGAGAACATATGTGGTTCAATCATATTGACCTTCAGATTGTGAATTTCGGTTTTCTGGGCAGCTTTGGTGAACCGTCTGATGGAGAAACACGACCCAAATAATCGCTACACACCTTGTTTTGAGTAAAAACAACCGTTTTGAGCCCCTTCATTGACTGATGAGCAAATTATAAAAACAGATAAAATTATTAAATTCATAGTTTACAGGTCATGTGAATATTTCCGAATTTCTGGAAACAAATGCTTTAGTTTAATAACTGTTTAATACAGAAGCTTTGTGTACCTGGAGATGCCATGATGACAATAAGGGTAGCCTCATTCGTGGTCTTGAGCGCCTGGGTGCCCAGGTTGGCTGATCGATTGAAGATGCAATAGTAGAAACCTTGATCAACTGGCTCCACATTTTCAATGAATAACGTTGACCCATTCAAAATCTAAACAAAAGGCACACGTAATTTCTTAGCGACCTCTCTATCTACTCAGTCGTCTATAAAACACCTGCTATACACTTTATTTTTTTTTATAAAAGCAGGTTCATGAAATTAGTCGTGAAACCTTAAATCATAGTTCGACTTAAACCAAACAGATTGATTCAGGTATCTCGCAGAAGCCATTGTCTTAAAAAACTAACTTGAATTCTAGATTTGGATTTGGATCTGTTGTCATTGTTGGATGACTGTGAATTTGTGTTCCTCTGTTGCTGCTGTTCAATTAGACTCTCTAGTGAAATTGGTGCCATTGTGCTCCCCAGAGGAGTACTGCCATCTCTACCTACAACAGACACAATTGCCTTTCACAATCTCGCAACTGTTTCCTTTTCCCGGTAGACTATGACCTCGATCCTGGCTGTTTTTACAACTAATTGTTATAAAAAACAAATGCCATGACGCCCATTAGTTCCTTCACACATGCTGAGACAAAAATTCTGTTCCCGGACGAAGGAAAGCGACCCCTTCATTCTTAAGAAAATTAGCAATAAACGCTCTATTCGATTTTAACCCTGCTTCTGATATAATTAGCTTTCAGGAAAATTTCACTATTAGCAATTTCACTATTAGCAAAATCAGGGCCTACCAAGACTTCTAATATATTTAGTCTACTTCAGGTGAGCATCTGCGGTATGATAACTTCAAAAGCATCAAGCAATTACCTTGACTTGAACCAGTTTGGTTCTGGTAGCGTCTGGACGATGCGGCTGCTTTGAACCACCACTTCGTGTCTGGTTGCTGTTCCCCGTCACCCTCTCTGCCCATATGTTTGGGTAGACAGTTGAATTTGACACTTTCACCCACCTGTACCTTCTGGTCCACTGGGTGACGCAGCACCTCCAGATCAACTGAAAAAAACATTAGCGTACAGTGATTGACCTCAGAGTCACGAGGTATAATTTTGATGCCAAAATATTACTGCAATTGAGAGAAAAGGGCGTTTGAGGAAATGCCGAAGCTTTTAGAGTACCAAAACATAAACCGACTAACGTCGGATGAATTGCTCTAGAACAACAGACAGGGGCAATTTAATTTAGAGGGGGTGTAGCTGAGAAATGTTTTATGAGTGCAAGAAACGCCACCATAGGGGGGTCCGGATTGGCAGCCCGACAACTCAGCTACAAATCGAGAGCAATTAAACATAATCGACTAACTTCGGCCGAATTGCTCTCAGATCGGTTGGCTCTGTCAGTAGCTAGATATAGAGATATAGCACTGGGAGTCTAGTTTTAGATTAGGGGGGTTGGGTGAGCATGGGAGGGGGATTGGAGTAATTTAATCCCGTGTTTCGTTGTGATATTTTCATATCAAGTCCCACGGGCCGCTGAGACATGGTCATGGCTACTATGTACATAAAACCATACGTGTAATAACGACCGCTGATTTGTAAGTTGTTTTCTCTAGTTTAGATTTCTCTTATATCTGGTATTATTGTGACTTCGCTAATGATTTTTAAAATATAGATATTGAAATTAACCGTAATTAATGTTTAGGTTGTTATCTTTTCTAGTCGTCTTATAAATGGCAGATAACATCAGCCCTCAATTGCAACATTATTTAATTCATTTTGTGGATTGCGTTTAAAATTTAAAAAGTTTAAAACAAACCATTTAATTTTGAACTTCAAGTATGAGTATTTTTAAAAGTTTTCTTTCTATTGCTCATTTAGTAGACACTTAAGTCAAAAAACAGGATAACCCGGGTCGGAACATTATGTGCGCACGCATATTGCCGAACCTCCTCGTTAATAACTATGCTCAGATATCACTGTTGCAGGCATTATTAACAAAAACATTGACTGAAATTGATGAAAACGTATTTGATCGAAGTTAACTGCTTGCATAAGACGGACAGTTATCGCACTTTTAGGTTTACATGCGTTCTTCCAAACACACACTTTAGAAAACGATTTTTGAACGTAACCGGCCAATTGCCGAAAAATAGCCTCCATTGATTCCCATACCCCGATTAGGATTGAATGGACAAAAAAAACTCATTGATGTACGAAAAACACAACACGAAAAAAAAAACACAAATCAGATGTACGAAAAAAAAACACAAATCAATTATATTTTATGAAGACAAATAGCGCCTGTCTTGAAAACTATTAGTTGGGTTTTGAAAACTGCAATAATGCATTATTAGAACATATGAATCACCATTCATAAGAATTTGCACACAATATGACGAGAAAAGAGCACAAACACAAGTCACATTGCTGCACCTAAAAGAAATTTGCTCTCCAAAATACAAACCCTGATTAAACACCTTTTTCGCAATTGACTTTAGAGCATTTGAAACAATATAACGCTTTATCGCTTTTTGCTGAATTTCAGCGTGTTTAAAATCACTACTCCGACTTCTCATTGACAGGAAAAGGTCAAAAAAGTGAAACTTAAAAAAACGACTAGAAGTAGAAAAATGACCAACCTCCCTGACCTAATGCACATTCTACATGTTTTTACTAAGCTTTTGAACTAACCGCCGTACAAAGACATGTATGTTTGAGAAAAACTGACAGAAAAAACTGCTATATCAGAATAAAATGATTTTAGTTGCGACTACAAAATATTGGCAGAAAACCCTGTAATACAGGTACTTTATAAAAACATACCCGGCAGATTGCCGGAAAATAGCCGCCGTTGATTCCAATAAGCATGATTGGGATTGAAAGAATAGAAGATATTGAAAAAAAAAAGATTTTTGGACAAAAACATTTTTTAAGTCCGATTTATTTTGATGGCATTTCGTAGTTGAACATACTTCTGTTTCTTAGAGAGAGGCTACAGGGGCTACAATCAATACCAATAAACATTAGAGGTGGTAACTAAGACTTATAGGAACGACGTTCAAATAGCGGGCATCTAAAATTGGGCTTTATGGGTTTATCCCGTTTCTACTTCTGACTTCAATTTTTTATACTGACTCTGTTCATTTTGAATTGCTTTGCTGAGCAACTGATGTTCAAAATCACTTTTAGCAGAATGAGAGAAGAGAGAAACTAGCCTAGAGAAGTCAAAAAGATATCACGCAAAATGTTGAAAAAGCGGCAAAATGAGGTAAAGCGAAACATTTTTTTATTCGACGAAGTAAAAAACATAGCAGGACAAGTCCTGAAATACAATTCAAAGAATTGAATGAAAAACTTCGAATTACTTTACCTGACCAGCAGATCAATTCAACGATGCCAGCCACAACACAAACGAAATCATCTCAAAAAATTGAGAAACAAACAATCAAACAAACTAAACAAATATATAATCCTTGATAAAACTTGGAAGCTTTACCTCTAAGGCAAATTTGACCCCTTTAAATATACCTATTTCAAAAATATGTTCAAAACCAAAACTTGGTGCAGTTTCTGAAATTGGTGCAGTATTATATCTCCAAGGCCTGAAAAAATTCATTGGCCCTTGAAGATTGATTAACTCGGGAAATTTTCTAAAACTAAAAATATCAATTGAAATTTAATGAAATGTTGCTGAAAATCGTGACATTAATATCTTAAGAATCATTTCTTGAAAAATGATTCTAGTGTCTCAAGAGGCTATCCAGTAAACGAATTCCAAGTCTTAGAAAAATAATTGGTTCAAAGATCGATAGGCAATAATTTTTATAAAAAATTTCATATTTCAAAAAACAGAAATTCGTTCTATTAAAATGTTGAAAACCATCCAATTACCCCCAGGCAGCCATTTAATAACCTACAATCAAACCCTGTATGAGGTTATCTGGCTACTCAGACAAGAAAAACTGAATAAAAGACAAATGTCTTGGAAAACATAAAAAAACTTGCAAGTTTTATCAAAAAAAGGTTAAATTGTTGAAAACAAATCAATTAAAACTAACAACTATGCAGTAACTGTTTTCAGACCGTGGAATAGGTTTCCTGGCACTTGAGAATGGACAAATATCAAAAATTGACAAAAACTTCAAGAAACTTCAAAAAAAAATTGCAGATTTTATCAAAAAAAAAAATGCTAAAATTCGAGACATTAAAATGTTGAAAACCCCTCCATTGTACCTGAAAACTATATAGTGCCCTATTATCAAACCTTAAAGGAGATTCCCTGGCCCCTGAAGGTGTAAAAATGAAAAAAATGACACAAATTTTCAAAACACTTGAAAAAAATTGCAAAAACTAGTATCATTTTGTGTGTTTGTAGTACCAGAACATATAGCTCATAAACTGGTCATAACAAGTACCCTTTGCACGCAAAAGGCGTTCAGCAACTTTTAAAAACTTCAACCTAAGACTAATCAAGCAAAAAACTTAAAAAAAATCACAAAAAACATGAAAAATTGCACCATTTTAAGCCCAAAAACTCCTAAAAATGACCTTTTAACCTTCAATTGAGGCCATTCCAGCAGCTGCAACACTCTAAACACTTGAAAGACTACTAACGTCCACTTTGGGCCTCTAATGAAACTTAATGCCCGCTGGGCTTTACCTGTTTATCCCGTTTTGAAAGATCAAAGTCATTGAAAAATGTGTGAACACATCTTAAAAAAAACACAGCGCCCCAATACAATTCAAATTCTTTGAATTGTAAAAAATAGGAGCGCTATAATAGCCGGCTGAGAAGATGAGGGCGGCTATTAAAAATATTAATAAATGTCAGACAACCTCATAAATTGGGTTCGTAAAAATAAAACCGAGGAAAAGGAACGATTACGATGGACAAAAAACTAACAACAGTATTCTCCAAAAAATTTATCTACAAAAAACTCAAATGCAAATTCAAGCATTGTTCTGAAAACAATTTTTATTACATCTACTGGTATATTAGTCAGCCACCGAATATTTAAAAGGAAAGTGCCGTGTTTAATTTTCAAGTTTCTTCCCGATCACTACTGGGAGAAAACTGATTATAACTTCCTCCGCTAGATCATTCACCCATCCAATACGCGGTAGAGAAATAACACAAATGTTTAAATGACAAAAATCGTGAAAAATTTGCTCAAATTTACTCAATGTTCGTTGACAAAACAACTCAATCAAACTTCAAGACAGCCAAAACTGCTAGAACAACTATTCTCAACAATAATACTCCCAAACGCTGTAAAAAGTTGAAAAATATAAAAACGGCTACGAAAGCTTAAACAACGCAAAATGGTACAGTTTTTTGAACAATTTCTCTAATAAATGCAATATTATTATGCAAGTTTAAAATAAAACCATTTTGTTTGCCTAGACATCGGCTCTGTGCCATTTGTCTGAAACAACCGTTACTGTGATTAAGCATTAGCTTTTTCCGTGAAAACAGATTTATCAAACAAAAAATTAATCGCATTTCAAAATTTTTTGACCGAAAGCGAACAGGGAGGATTGTAATAAAAAAAGTGGAACAGTCGTTTCTTTCGTCGCAAAGCAGCAAATTTTAGCAAAACAGCGAACCATGAAAGCTTTTTCTATATAAAACTATACGTTTAAAAAAAAGTTGAAACAAAAAATTACCTCCGAAAAATCAATAAAAATATCCAAGTCATCCAATACTGGCTTTGATGTGTTTCGTAGTCATTCAGCACAACAGAATACAAAACCTTCTAGTTCACAAATAGGCTTAAAGAACATTGATGTCGAAAAAGATAAAGAGCACATGACGCGTGATTTTTTCCAATAAACACTGTCCGTAATAACTTAACGCCTCTAATGAGGCGTAAGAACACGCAATCAACGTAAAGAATTAAACTTATTCTACACAGGAACACGGCCCTTGATCTAATTGACTTTCCGTCTGTACAAATAAGGTAAATAATTGAGCATAAAAAATGTAAATTTCAACGTGAGCAATAGACCAAATGCAAAATATTTCAGTCCGTCAGAATCTAACCTTGAGGAACAACTCTGACATCGAATGTCCGTGACAGAGTAGTTGGACCATCTCCACCATTTTTAGCTGAAGAAGAGGCACTCCTGAGTTGGGCGACACATTCGTACTCTCCATTCTGATCTCTATGTGCATCTTGGAAGACCAGGTCACCTCCACCACTTCCATTTCGAGACTACAACAAAAAACGCTAATGTCAAAGCAATCGCTATTAAATGACGGTGGTTAGGTCGTTTTTATCCTCTGCGCATCTTTTTGGATCGCCCTAGCCTCCCACAGACGCCAAAAAACAACAAGAACATCTACAAAATAACTATAGCAAAGTGAGAAATTTAGCTTCTGAAATACATAAACCTAACCAGCAGCCGAACTAATATAGCTGCGAAATAGTGCGTACCGGTTAATGTAGATAGAAATATACAAAATATACAGAGTTGTAGTAATCGATGCCGCTTACAAAACTAAAAAGTTTACAGCAAATTTTATATCGCTTGTTGAACTCATTTCGCATGTCTTGTCATTACCAAATTTCATTCCACAAATGCGTTCCTTTAAAGCACAGTAGTCAATTTGTTTAGTGAGGTAAGTCACGCAAATGAACTAAATAGTCACGCGAGAAAGAAAGAGGGAATAACACCACGCTCGCAAACGCCGTTAATGAGAGGAAGGGCTCTACTCTGTCCCCCCCGACCTTAGTGAGCATAAATCTTTCATCATCCCCAGGCGCACGTGCTATTTTCTTACATAGTAACGTGCTATATAACAACATATAATTTGTAACTGGGGGTCATAAAAAAACTTGGGAGGGGGGGGGGGGGGGGGGGGACAGAATAGATCCGAGGAAGTTTTCAGCCTTGCTGCTTGAGGAAATGTACAAAAAGAGCAGCGACGATGAAACAAAATTATGAGTATCATATACAAGAGACGTGTGGGAGTCCAAAATTTCCGAAATTGACCTACAAATCATGAAATTATACCAAACTTAAAAACGGACCAACGAACTAAAACAATATTGCTTATCTTTGTTTGCCAACAATTTATCAAAATGTGATACAATAACTGAACATAGCCCAAAGAAGCCTGAAAATAGCCATCGTTGACGCGCTAGACGCACATCGGGATTGAAACAGAAAAAGAAAAAAGGAGATAAATTGACGAAAATTTTTCTTAAGTTTCAAAAATTGTTCTAATTTAGTGTGCAGTTTCAGTTAGATTCTAAACCTATACTTACTTCAGCTTCTAAACCGAAGGGTATTAAGCTCAATACTAATATCAGCTAGCAATCGCTCTGAACTTTTTATCAGTTTTATCTCGTTTCTTTTGATTTTACTCTTTTGACCTTGACTGAATTCACTACATTGCAAATTCAATGCGCAAAATTTAAGAGATCAGGCAGAAGTCAAACGTGAAAATCGTGACTTAAGAAAAACGTGATCAAAAAGCGAATTTAAAAAAATGAGAGCGCCTAAATAATAGCCGTTTGAGAGGCTGACGGCGGCTATTAAAAAGTATACAAAACTTGAACTAGCTTTAGAAATATTTCGATAATGATCCCGTTTATTTTAGAATGCTTTACAGAGCACCACGTGTTTAAAATTACTGTAAGCCAATTGAGACAAGTGAAACCAGCCATCAGAAGACAAGATTTCACGCCAAATGGCAAACAACCTCTCTAAGGGTAAAATTAAGATTAAAATAAGGGTAAAAGAGAAACAAATTTCGGTAAGACGGTGTAAATAAAATAAGCGCTCGATGAGGGCGGCTATTAAAAAGTCTAATAGGACCCAAATCATAGCTACAAACTTTACTTCAGAACATATAAAAAGCTTTAAATGATGTTATTGCGCTTATTCCTGACCACTACAAGACTTAAAGAGATGAAACCAATTTGGCGCAATCAACCATCACATTTTGTCGTAAATTCCGCAATTGACCCCAGCTCATTAAAACTATGAAAGATCAAATTAGATCAGTCACAACTCAAAAAGTCAAGGGCATGGATCAAATCGGAAGTCCCACTAAAGAAGTCAAATCGGTCCAGTCAAAATTTTGCATAAATAGTGAAAGACACCAAGGACGACAATGATTTCTTCTTTCCATAATATCTTCCTTTTAATAAAACATACCCAGCAGATTGTCGGAAAAAAGCCGCCGTTCATTCCGATAACCATGATTGGGATTGAAAGAAGAGAAAAAACTAGTGAAAAAATGAACTTTGTACAAACAATTTTAAAGTGCGAACTATTTTGATGTCATTTTGGAGCTTAACACGCCCCTGTTTCGTAGTGAGACCACACAGGGGCTCGTAACATTACCAATAAGCATTAGAGATGGTAACTAAGAACAAAGTTCGAGTAACGGGCATCTAAAATCGTGCTTTATGGGTTCATCCCGTTTCTATTTCTGACTTTTTTAATACTGACTCTGTTCATTTCGAATTGCTTTGCTGAGCAACTGCTGTGTAAAAGCACTTTTAGCAGAATGAGAGAAGAGTGAAAGTAGCATAGAGAAGTCAAAAAGATTTCATGCAAAATGTTGAACAAGCTGTGAACTAAGGTAAAGCGAAAAATTATTCGACGAATAAAAAAACATAGCAGGACAAGTGCTGAAATACAATTAGAAGAATTGAATGTAAAAATTAGAAGTACTCTACCTGACCAGCAGATCAACTGAACAATGCAAACAGCCAATACACAAACAAAATCATCAAAAAAATGAGAAACTAAAATAATCAAACAAATTAAACAAAAATAAACTCATTGCTAAAACTTTTAAGCTTTTACCCCTAAGGCAACATTTGATCCCATTAAAAATACCTATTTCAAAAATATGTTCAAAACAATTTTTGTTTCTGAAATCGGTCCAGCATTTATCTGCAAGACCCGAAAAAAAATTCATTGGCCCTTGAAGATCGATTAACTGGAAAATTACCCAAAAATTTTTAAAAAAATGAAATCAATTGCAAATTTTAATGAAATGTTGCTAAAAATCGTTATATGAAAACCTTCGGAATCCTTTCTGTGTCTCTAGAGGCTATTCAGTAACCCAATTCCAAGCCTTAAAAAATTCATTGGCTCAAAGATCGGTAGGCAAGTTTTTAGAAATAATTTCAAATTTCTATTTGTACTATTAAATTTGTACTATTATTGTACTAATAAAAATTTGTACTATTAAAAAGTTGAAAACCGCTCAATTGCCCCCGAACTATCAAATAACATATTATCAAACTCTGAATGAGATTAGCTAGCTACTGAGGCAAGAAAAATTGAATAAAAGACATTGCAAATTTTATCAAAAAATTTCTGAAATTAGAAAAATTAAATTGTTGAAAACAAATCCAATGAAACTAACAAGCATGCAGTAATTTTTTATCAGACCGTGGAATAGGCTTTCTGGCACTTGAGAATGGACAAATATCAAACATTGACCAAAACTTCAGAAAACCTTGAAAAAATTGCAGATTTTATTTAAAAAAAAACGGAATTTCGAGACATTAAAATGTTAAAAGCCATTCCATTGTTACTAGAAAGTATGCAGTGCCCTATTAACAAACCTCAAAGGAGATTGCCTGGTCCCTGAAGCTGGAAAAATGCCAAAATTTGTGATATTCAAAAGTTGAAACCTATTCCATGGCAAATAAAAATTTTTCAGTAATTTACTATCAAACCCCTAATGAGGTTTTCTGGCCCTTGGGACTCAAATAACTTGAATAATGACAATGTCAAAAAATGCTAAAAATCATGATGGCAAAAAGTTGAAAACCATTCCATTACCAGTAGAAACTATGCAGTAATCTATCATCAAACCCATTATCAAACCCTAGAGGAGGTTTCTTGACACCTATGGCAAAAAAAAAACTCAGAAAATGACAAAAAAATTTCAAAAAAATCCTGAAAAAATTTGCAAAAACTAGTATAATTTTGTGTGTGTGTTTGTAGTACCAAAACACATAGCTCATAAAATGGTCCTAACAAGCAATTTTGTCTCGCAAAAGGCTTTCATCAACTTTTAAAAACTTCAACCTAAGACTAATCAAGCAAAAAACTTTAAAAAAAGCACAAAAAACATGAAAAATTGCACCATTTTGAGCCCAAAAACTCCTAAAAATGACCTTTTAACCTTAAATTAAGGCCATACCATCAGCTGCACCACTATATGCACTTAAAGGACTACTAAAGCCCACTTTGGGCCTCTAATGAAACTTAAGGCCCGCTGGAGATCAAGGTCATTGAAAAATGTGTGAACACATTAAAATAAAAAACACAACGCACCAATACAATTCAAATCTTTGAATTGCAAAAACATAGCAGGACAAATCATGACGTACAATTCAAAGGATTTTCACTGACTAAACAAAAAACTAGACCTAGAACGGACTGAGGGAATTGGAAAAACCATTTTTAAATAATTAGATAAAAAACAAAAAAAACGAAAATCAATGTCAAAATGCCGCATTAGCGAGAAATGGAAATTTGGTTCAAACAGAAAAACTAGGCCTAGAATGAATTATGAATGGCTTGGGAAAACGCTAGAAAAAAATCCGGTCCGAAAAATTAAAAAAAAAACAGTAAAAATCAAAGTGAAACTGCCGCATGTGAACAAAAACCACTAGCGAGAAAGCGAATTTTTGTTCAAACACTGTTTCTCACTCTACTTTAAATTAAGACCGAAAAAATTTCACGCCGCAAAACCACCCGCTTTTTCCCTCCACTTCCTGTTTCGGCGTGACCAAAATCACCACTCCAATTTGACTTCAAAAATCATGAAAATGTGTGAAAAGACAGCGCCCCAATACAATTCAAATTCTTTGAATTGTAAAAAACCAAGAGCACCGCAATATAGCTACGCTCAGCCTACAGCTTCGCAGCTATAATAAATAAAAGCAGTCATTATTTCTTGGCGATGACGTTCTTGGTTGTTTTTGCGATTAGATTCCATGCATGTATTGATCACCTAGAGTACTAAGAGTACTAACCCATTCTGAGCAACTGCTGTGTAAAAGCACTTTTAGCAGAATGAGAGAAGAGTGAAAGTAGCATAGAGAAGTCAAAAAGATTTCATGCAAAATGTTGAACAAGCTGTGAACTAAGGTAAAGCGAAAAATTTTTATTCGACGAATAAAAAAAAACATAGCAGGACAAGTGCTGAAATACAATTAGAAGAATTGAATGTAAAAATTAGAAGTACTCTACCTGACCAGCAGATCAACTGAACAATGCAAACAGGCAATACACAAACAAAATCATCAAAAAAATGAGAAACTAAAATAATCAAACAAATTAAACAAAAATAAACTCATTGCTAAAACTTTTAAGCTTTTACCCCTAAGGCAACATTTGATCCCATTAAAAATACCTATTTCAAAAATATGTTCAAAACAAATTTTGTTTCTGAAATCGGTCCAGCATTTATCTGCAAGACCCGAAAAAAAATTCATTGGCCCTTGAAGATCGATTAACTGGAAAATTACCCAAAAATTTTTTTAAAAAAATGAAATCAATTGCAAATTTTAATGAAATGTTGCTAAAAATCGTTATATGAAAACCTTCGGAATCCTTTCTGTGTCTCTAGAGGCTATTCAGTAACCCAATTCCAAGCCTTAAAAAATTCATTGGCTCAAAGATCGGTAGGCAAGTTTTTAGAAAAAATTTCAAATTTCTATTTGTACTATTAAATTTGTACTATTATTGTACTAATAAAAATTTGTACTATTAAAAAGTTGAAAACCACTCAATTGCCCCCGAACTATCAAATAACATATTATCAAACTCTGAATGAGATTAGCTAGCTACTGAGGCAAGAAAAATTGAATAAAAGACATTGCAAATTTTATCAAAAAATTTCTGAAATTAGAAAAATTAAATTGTTGAAAACAAATCCAATGAAACTAACAAGCATGCAGTAATTTTTTATCAGACCGTGGAATAGGCTTTCTGGCACTTGAGAATGGACAAATATCAAACATTGACCAAAACTTCAGAAAACCTTGAAAAAATTGCAGATTTTATTTAAAAAAAAAACGGAATTTCGAGACATTAAAATGTTAAAAGCCATTCCATTGATACTAGAAAGTATGCAGTGCCCTATTAACAAACCTCAAAGGAGATTGCCTGGTCCCTGAAGCTGGAAAAATGCCAAAATTTGTGATATTCAAAAGTTGAAACCTATTCCATGGCAAATAAAAATTTTTCAGTAATTTACTATCAAACCCCTAATGAGGTTTTCTGGCCCTTGGGACTCAAATAACTTGAATAATGACAATGTCAAAAAATGCTAAAAATCATGATGGCAAAAAGTTGAAAACCATTCCATTACCAGTAGAAACTATGCAGTAATCTATCATCAAACCCTAGAGGAGGTTTCTTGACACCTATGGCAAAAAAACTCAGAAAATGACAAAAAAATTTCAAAAAAATCCTGAAAAAATTTGCAAAAACTAGTATAATTTTGTGTGTGTGTTTGTAGTACCAAAACATATAGCTCATAAAATGGTCCTAACAAGCAATTTTGTCTCGCAAAAGGCTTTCATCAACTTTTAAAAACTTCAACCTAAGACTAATCAAGCAAAAAACTTAAAAAAAGCACAAAAAACATGAAAAATTGCACCATTTTGAGCCCAAAAACTCCTAAAAATGACCTTTTAACCTTAAATTAAGGCCATACCATCAGCTGCACCACTATATGCACTTAAAGGACTACTAAAGCCCACTTTGGGCCTCTAATGAAACTTAAGGCCCGCTGGAGATCAAGGTCATTGAAAAATGTGTGAACACATTAAAATAAAAAACACAACGCACCAATACAATTCAAATCTTTGAATTGCAAAAACATAGCAGGACAAATCATGACGTACAATTCAAAGGATTTTCACTGACTAAACAAAAAACTAGACCTAGAACGGACTGAGGGAATTGGAAAAACCATTTTTAAATAATTAGATAAAAAACAAAAAAAACGAAAATCAATGTCAAAATGCCGCATTAGCGAGAAATGGAAATTTGGTTCAAACAGAAAAACTAGGCCTAGAATGAATTATGAATGGCTTGGGAAAACGCTAGAAAAAAATCCGGTCCGAAAAATTAAAAAAAACAGTAAAAATCAAAGTGAAACTGCCGCATGTGAACAAAAACCACTAGCGAGAAAGCGAATTGTTGTTCAAACACTGTTTCTCACTCTACTTTAAAATAAGACCGAAAAAATTTCACGCCGCAAAACCACCCGCTTTTTCCCTCCACTTCCTGTTTCGGCGTGACCAAAATCACCACTCCAATTTGACTTCAAAAATCATGAAAATGTGTGAAAAGACAGCGCCCCAATACAATTCAAATTCTTTGAATTGTAAAAAACCAAGAGCACCGCAATATAGCTACGCTCAGCCTACAGCTTCGCAGCTTTAATAAATAAAAGCAGTCATTATTTCTTGGCGATGACGTTCTTGGTTGTTTTTGCGATTAGATTCCATGCATGTATTGATCATCTAGAGTACTAAGAGTACTAACCCATTCTGAGCAACTGCTGTGTAAAAGCACTTTTAGCAGAATGAGAGAAGAGTGAAAGTAGCATAGAGAAGTCAAAAAGATTTCATGCAAAATGTTGAACAAGCTGTGAACTAAGGTAAAGCGAAAAATTTTTATTCGACGAATAAAAAAAACATAGCAGGACAAGTGCTGAAATACAATTAGAAGAATTGAATGTAAAAATTAGAAGTACTCTACCTGACCAGCAGATCAACTGAACAATGCAAACAGCCAATACACAAACAAAATCATCAAAAAAAAATGAGAAACTAAAATAATCAAACAAATTAAACAAAAATAAACTCTTAAAACTCTTGCTAAAACTTTTAAGCTTTTACCCCTAAGGCAACATTTGATCCCATTAAAAATACCGATTTCAAAAATATGTTCAAAACAATTTTTGTTTCTGAAATCGGTCCAGCATTTATCTGCAAGACCCGAAAAAAAATTCATTGGCCCTTGAAGATCGATTAACTGGAAAAATACCCAAAAATTTTTTTAAAAAAATGAAATCAATTGCAAATTTTAATGAAATGTTGCTAAAAATCGTTATATGAAAACCTTCGGAATACTTTCTGTGTCTCTAGAGGCTATTCAGTAACCCAATTCCAAGCCTTAAAAAATTCATTGGCTCAAAGATAGGTAGGCAAGTTTTTAGAAATAATTTCAAATTTCTATTTGTACTATTAAATTTGTACTATTATTGTACTAATAAAAATTTGTACTATTAAAAAGTTGAAAACCGCTCAATTGCCCCCGAACTATCAAATAACATATTATCAAACTCTGAATGAGATTAGCTAGCTACTGAGGCAAGAAAAATTGAATAAAAGACATTGCAAATTTTATCAAAAAATTTCTGAAATTAGAAAAATTAAATTGCTGAAAACAAATCCAATGAAACTAACAAGCATGCAGTAATTTTTTATCAGACCGTGGAATAGGCTTTCTGGCACTTGAGAATGGACAAATATCAAACATTGACCAAAACTTCAGAAAACCTTGAAAAAATTGCAGATTTTATTTAAAAAAAACGGAATTTCGAGACATTAAAATGTTAAAAGCCATTCCATTGTTACTAGAAAGTATGCAGTGCCCTATCAACAAACCTCAAAGGAGATTGCCTGGTCCCTGAAGCTGGAAAAATGCCAAAATTTGTGATATTCAAAAGTTGAAACCTATTCCATGGCAAATAAAAATTTTTCAGTAATTTACTATCAAACCCCTAATGAGGTTTTCTGGCCCTTGGGACTCAAATAACTTGAATAATGACAATGTCAAAAAATGCTAAAAATCATGATGGCAAAAAGTTGAAAACCATTCCATTACCAGTAGAAACTATGCAGTAATCTATCATCAAACCCATTATCAAACCCTAGAGGAGGTTTCTTGACACCTATGGCAAAAAAAACTCAGAAAATGACAAAAAAATTTCAAAAAAATCCTGAAAAAATTTGCAAAAACTAGTATAATTTTGTGTGTGTGTTTGTAGTACCAAAACACATAGCTCATAAGATGGTCCTAACAAGCAATTTTGTCTCGCAAAAGGCTTTCATCAACTTTTAAAAACTTCAACCTAAGACTAATCAAGCAAAAAACTTTAAAAAAAGCACAAAAAACATGAAAAATTGCACCATTTTGAGCCCAAAAACTCCTAAAAATGACCTTTTAACCTTAAATTAAGGCCATACCATCAGCTGCACCACTATATGCACTTAAAGGACTACTAAAGCCCACTTTGGGCCTCTAATGAAACTTAAGGCCCGCTGGGCTTTACCTGTTTATCCCGTTTAGAAAGATCAAGGTCATTGAAAAATGTGTGAACACATTAAAATAAAAAACACAACGCACCAATACAATTCAAATCTTTGAATTGCAAAAACATAGCAGGACAAATCCTGACGTACAATTCAAAGGATTTTCACTGACTAAACAAAAAACTAGACCTAGAACGGACTGAGGGAATTGGGAAAACCATTTTTAAATAATTAGATAAAAAACAAAAAAAACGAAAATCAATGTCAAAATGCCGCATTAGCGAGAAATGGAAATTTGGTTCAAACAGAAAAACTAGGCCTAGAATGAATTATGAATGGCTTGGGAAAACGCTAGAAAAAAATCCGGTCCGAAAAATTAAAAAAAAAACAGTAAAAATCAAAGTGAAACTGCCGCATGTGAACAAAAACCACTAGCGAGAAAGCGAATTTTTGTTCAAACACTGTTTCTCACTCTACTTTAAAATAAGACCGAAAAAATTTCACGCCGCAAAACCACCCGCTTTTTCCCTCCACTTCCTGTTTCCACAGATCTTAAAAAAAGCCAGCGCCCCCATTACAATTCAAATTCTTTGAATTGTAAAGAAGGAGCACTATAATAGCCGGCTAAGAAGCTGAGGGGCTATCATAAAATAAACCAAAAGAACTTCGATTGAATTGCTCTCGCACCAGAGGCGGGCGGGGGGAGGAGGGTGTTGGCAATTTCATTTGAGGGGTTTACTTAAAAGATTTTTATGAGTGAAAAAAATCTGACTACATAGGGGTTCGAAACCTCGACCTCCAGGACAGCAGTTTTTCATCTCAAATACTAAACTATAAAGGCTTTGATACTCAACCGCTCAGAATCTCTATTTTAGCAACTTTATTTCGGAATGAGAGCAATTCAGATCACACGAAAAAACATAACCGACTAACGTCGGGCGAATTGCTCTCAAACGACGGGCGAGCGGTTGGCTTCGTCAGTAGCTAGCCACGGGGGGTGCACCTGGGGCTGATGGGGGGCAACACTGGGTTGGGGGGTGCAACAGCGCGGTGAGGGGTGGAGGCAATAGTGGGGGTGGGAAGTCTACTGGGTGGGGGGATGTCTCAACCTCTAAGAACCGCCCTTCACACCATAAGTATAAGTCTCCAAAACAGTTTGAGCTGAAAGGCTCTAAGAGCACTTAATGCCCGTTGGGCGCTACCTGTTTATCTTGTTTTTGAGGACGAAAAGTCAAAAGCGTCAGACGAAAAATCGGTCAAGCGAAAAATCGCATAAAAAAAGAAAGACCAACAGGACTAATATAATTGCTACAAACTTCGTTTGAGAGCAATTAATAAGAAGTCAAGCGTAAAAAAGTCACTTGAGAGAATATTCTAGAGGTAGCATAGTTAGCATAAAAAGACAAACACGTTTACGATAATGGCTTCATATTTCGTTCGAGAGCAAAAAAAAATCACTGTTGAATATATCTGCACTTTTTCATTTGACTTAAGACATCTTTTAAAAGTTATTCAGCAATCATGTGCGCAAAAAACCGATGTCCTAAGCGCTTACTTTGAGGATAACTGCCAGAACTCCCATAAAACCAAGCATATAAAGCAGATAAGAACAGAGCCGGCATTTCCGAAAAATAGGCGCGGTTGATGCGCTTGCTGCATATCTGGATCGAAACAGATAAATTGACAAAACTGTTTTTCTTATTTTTTTCAGTGTCAAACAGCGTTCTAATTCGGCGTGCAGTTTCAGTTCGATTCTAAAGCTATACTTTATTCAGCTTCTGAAAGCTAATAAGCTTAATACCAATGTCAACTAGCAAACACTCTTTATCGCGCTTTATCGGTTTATCCCGTCTCTTTTGATTTTGCTCTTTTCACCTTGACTGTATTCACTATTTTGCGTAATCCATTGAGTGAATGGATTTAAAAACCACTCAGTTGAAATAGTGATTGAGGTAAGTCAGAAGTCAAACGTGAAAGTGGTGACTTATGTAAAACGAAAAACGTGATGGAAAGGTAAAGCGAATTAAAAGAACATACCAGGACAAGTCCTGACGTACAATTCAAGGAATTTTCATTGACTAAACAAAAAACTAGACCCGGCACGGACTATGAGTGAATTGGGAAAACCATTTTGGGAAAAATCAGATCAAAAAATAAAAAACAGAAAATCAATGTCAAAATGCTGCATGTGAACAAAAAACCACAAGCGAGAAAGCGAATTTTTGTTCTGTCACCGATTTCTTACTCTACTTCAACATTAGAGTGAAAATTTTCACACCGCAAAACCACTCGCTTCTTCGCTCCACTTCTTGTTTCGGCGTGACCAAAATCACTTCTCCAATTGGACTTCAAAAATCATGAAAATGTGTAAACACATCTTAAAAAGACAGCGCCCCAATACAATTCAAATTCTTTCAATTGAAAAACATAGCCGGCTGATTGCCGGAATAGCTGCGAAAGAAAAGACC
The DNA here is from genome assembly GCF_964194025.1 of Convolutriloba macropyga. NCBI lineage: Eukaryota > Metazoa > Xenacoelomorpha > Acoela > Convolutidae > Convolutriloba > Convolutriloba macropyga. Next base: position 12,921,574 of record NC_134477.1, read on the forward strand.
TGCGTGCCATATAATAGAGATAGAAACAGATACAGATCTAAATTGAAAAAATCGACGCCACTCAAAAAACTAGGTAAAAAACACTCAGCGATAAATAAAGTTTGTTAAAATTCAATCCACAGAAGCCTCTTATTAGGGACATTTACTGCACAAATGAGTTCCTGTGACCTTAAACAAATTCAAACTAAACTTCAGTTTTAAAGTGCAAAAGTCATTTTATTGAGTGAGGTAAGTCACGTAAGATCAAAATCTAATCACGCAAATAACCTAAAAACTTTCGCTAAAGCGAGTGAGAAATGACGTCATGACGTCACGCGCGCAAATGCCGTTATTGAGAAGAAGAAGTCATTCAGAAAATTTGACTTTTTCAGCTATGCTGTGTGAACAAATGTAAAACGAAAAAAGAGCGTCAGACGACGAAACAAAAAACATAGCAGGACAAGTCCTGACGTACAATTCAAAGAATTTTCATTGACTAAACAGAAAAACTAGACTTAGAATGGACTATGAGTGAATTCAGAAAACCATTTTAAAAAAAAATCAGAAAAAAAAAATAAGAAAAAAACAAAGAAAATGATTACCAAAATGCCGCATGTGAACAAAAAAACCCCTAGCGAGAAATGAAAATTTAATTCAAACAAAAAACTAGGCCTAGAATGAGCTGTGAAGGGATTGGGAAAACCATTTAGAAAAAAAATCCGATCCCAAAAATCGAAAAAACAGTAAAAATCAGAGTGAAAGTGCCGCATGTGAACAAAAAACCACTACCGAGAAACCGAATTTTTGTTCAAACACCGTTTTCTCACTCTACTTTAAAATTAGAGCGAAAAAAATTCACGCCGGAAAACCACTCGCTTTTTCGCTCCATTTCATGTTTCGGTGTGACCAAAATCACTACTCCAATTTGACTTCAAAAATCATGAAAATGTGTGAACAGATCTTGAAAAAAAGACAGCTCCCCAATACAAATAAAATTCTTTGAATTGTAAAAAGAGAGAGCGCCTAAATAATAGCCGTTTGCGAGGCTGATGGCGGCTATTAATAAGCTATAAGAGACAAACAAATTTCCTTCAGAGACAAGAAATTCTTTTGTATTAAAGCACTAAATTTTGTCAAAACTATTGCTTCTAGAAAGAAAAATTTTAACATCTTGATAATTCATGGCTTCTACTGCTTTAAGTCCAAAAAACCGCAGAAACTAGACTCCAGACACGAGGACAATTCTAGCAGAAAATCTACAAAGATCAAAATGGCAATAACAAAGCGTTAATTTCGCCGAAAAGTCAAAATCTTCGAGATCAAAATTGCATACGGTTCAACAGGACCCACATTTCACTTTAGTAAGATTAACAAACACTAAGTTAAACAAATGTGAATTTTAAAGTATGCTAAATATCAGCATCAACTCACCACGCCTTGTGGCAATTCTGTTTGACCGTCTTTAGTCCACGAAATTAGTGGTGGGTCTTTATCAGGACCCTCAGCTCTACATCTAATGGTTGATGTTTGCTTTTCCTTTAAATAGTGGACGAAGTTGTTGTTGGTCCATGACGTAGGATTCAGCAACTTGAAACGTCCTGTAAAACATTTGATTAATATCGAGAATTCAGGTCGACCTTTAAATCATGCAATCAGGCAGCTAATGTTAAAAACTCGGATTGAATCAGAGAAAAATTGGCTTCTTGAAATGGCAACAAAAGGTTACTTTTTGTTCGCTACTAGCCGAAAATATTTAAGACCCTCTGCCAGTGAAATGAAACTTAATACACCGTGCATATGGTGCATGATTTTGAGAACTCTTGTGAAATTTGAAACATGTTGCCAAGATCTCGAGAGGCAAAAATGTCTTGGATCACCTAGGTGAGATATTGACTAGATTTTATCACGACACGTTGAGAAAATTTCTTGGGCAGCTTAAAATAGTTACAACACAGCTATGTATACTACTGAAGTACTAACTGAGGACAGTGATGGTGACAGTGTTGGATGTGGTGAATGATCCGATCTCAGTATACTTCCCAAATGCAGCACATGTCACTTTGACAGAGTCACTCAGAGTCGCATTGCTGAGAGACAACTCGTTGTCATTGTTCACTCTATTCACTCGTCCAAGCTAACAACACACCAATACTTCATTATATTATACCAAGACTCGCAAGAAAAGCTTAATATATTATCTTTTTTATATATGTTTGCATATTACTTAATAATCTCCATCAAGATTTCTAGTTTTAAATTGCTATGATTTTTTCAAATATATTTATTATAAATTAAAATTGCATGAACTTCATAATTCAAAATTAAGAAACCAGAGATCTAGTCAAACAATAAATACAATTTCCTGTCGCTTTATCGATCTGAACTCCTTTGAAGTTTTCTAAATTTAGGGTAACGAAGTTTCGAAAATAATATTGAAAGTAATGTGAAAAGCTATTTAAAAAAACGCTCCGACACAAAGTTTTTCTAATGTTGCAAAGTTGCGTATATCATTGCCAATTTAGCAGCACCAACTTGCTGCCGTGAACTATGTTAAATTAGAATTCAGTAAATTCTATTGGCAACAAGAATAACAAGGGGAGGGACACTTACAAATGACTTTGTGTTAGGGTCCTCAGTAGTTCCGAATGAGTTCCACTCAATAGTGAAGAGATCCACATCGCTATCGTCACTCAAACACTTGGCCACCACTGGCTCCCCCTCCTTCACCACTATCCGTGTATTCTCTGAGGGCTTGTGCACCACTGCAAAAACACTAACTTGAAACACATGTCAATAGCCAAATCTCAGGAATAACGAGATGACATATGACGTTCAGTGCGTCATACTTACCCTGGTCATTCAATATTGTATATCTTATAAGATCTTACGTAACATATTACGTAATCTTAGTTAACATTATTCTTGCAAGATCTTAGAAGAAAATTGTTAGATGTACTCTTATCGTGTAAGATCTCAAGATTTGTTTATCTTGTAAGAATTTGCTTCTAAGTTGAGCAATGGCGTTGCACGAAACTTAATGCTAAATCTATTCAACGCTCAATACTTTTCGAATTTCTGAGAAGAACGAAAGTAGGCGATTAACTAGAGATCACTCAAAAATGAAGCACGGAAGCGTGAAAAAGCCACTTGAGAAGTCAAAAAACGTTCTCGAAACAAAGCGCAAAAGCCATCAAGCAAAAAACTTGCATAAAATCCAACACGTTTACAATAATTGCTGTGAACTTCGTTCCAGAGCAATTAAACATACTCGATTAAACAAACACATTCATAAAAATTCTCATCAACGGACAAAATTCCAGAAAATATCTGCAGGTGGCACTAAAACTTTAAATTAACATTTTTATAATCAAGTTCTGCTTAAGCAATTTGAAACAATAGATGATTACCAAGCCCTGAAAAATGGACCTTTCAAGAATCGCTCAGAATTTAATCGAAGATATCGAGCAATAAAAAATTATTTGCACTACCTTGAAATTTTTAAACTAATTTAGCTATGAATTATTTGCACTACCTTGAAATTTTTGAAATTATAGAGCTATGAACAAATACAACCTATTCAAATCTCCTAACATTCATGAACTGCAGCAAAGAACAAAAACTTTGAAAAATAAAATTTTAGCTGAAAAAATGCTTTTAATTAGTAGGCCAAATTCTGCCACAAGTGATTCTCATAACACCATTTGGAAATGAAACAAAGATATTAAAAACGGACATTCTTTTTAGAAAAACAACGAATTATCAAAAATTCTTACAGCATTGAACATACCAATAAGTTTTAGACCCACTTTTCCTTTAGCTCTTAACCAGCTAAAGAGATCTCAAAAAAGAGCTCAAATAAAATCTTCGTAAATCTTTACAGTTTAAAACTTTAAGTAGAAGAGACTTGCATATCAATAGCACTTCGACTATGCGAACTAAGTGGTGAAAATCACCGATGAATTTACTCAAAAACTTAAATGGCAGTAATTATATCCAACAGATTCGATAGAAAGAAATGGTATCAAATGACCTCACGTATTAAAAAAGGAGAGAACGTACAAAAACTACGGGGGATAGTCAACCAAAATTCAAAATTTCCCTTCACACATTGAAGACCTGCTTCTTAAGGATCTAAGAGGGCTACATTGACGCCTCACACCCTCGAGCTATACAAGTTTATCACTATACTTTTGACAAAAAGTCGAACAGCACAAGCAAAATAAAGAATAGAACAAATACGGTCGAGCAAAACTTGAAGCTGGAACATGAAGATTTTTTCTTCATCACTCTCCTATCAATTGCAACGCACCATGATATGAAAAAGAATCCACAAAATGATCGAGTTCCAGTTCGTAAGTTGTCAAACCTAATCATGCGGCTACTTGTCAAACTTTACATCATATCCCATGGTACGTCAGATCGTTGTACCGATTACATTAGTGCCGCCAATTGTTTCTAAAAAGAGAAAGCAGTAATTCCGTTACTTTATATTTAAAAACATAGCTGGCAGATTGCCAGAAAACAGCCGCAATAGTTTTGTAGATCTGCAGTCTCAAAAAAAAAACAGTATAAAAGACAGAACAAAAATATTCGTCTTTTCATTGAAGGCTGATATGTTATATTTTGATTAAAAATCTGTATAAGTTTTTGCTGCCTCTATTAGCTGCTCTCAAAAAACCTTCATTTAGAGTGATACACACCCATTTGACTTTATCTCTTTGAATTAAAGTAAATAAAAGTCAATTTCAAAGTAAGGAAGTCATTTGTGACCAAAAATTTAATCACGCGAAAGAACAAAAAAAAACTCGCTCCACTAAGAGCGAAAAGTGACGTCACGTACGCATTTCAGTTGAAATTGCATGAATGAATGAACACAAAGAACTTTTAAAGTGGTTGTGACGTCATATGGTCGTAACAAAAATCGCGACGACGAAATAAACATAACAGGACAAGTCCTGATGTACAATTCGAAGAATTTTCATTGACTAAACAAAAAACTAGACCAAGAACAGACCATGAATAGATTGGAAAATCCATTTAGAAAAAAAATCCGATCCAAAAATAGAAAAAACTGTAAAAATCAAAGTGAAATTGCCGCATGTGAACAAAAAACCACTAGCAGGAAAGCGAATTATTAATCAAACACCGTTTTCTCACTCTACTTTAAATTTAGAGCAAAAAAAATTTCACGCCGCAAAACCACTCGCTTTTTCGCTCCATTTCCTGTTTCGGCTTGACCAAAATCACTACTCCAATTTGACTTCAAAAATGAAAATGTGTGAACAGATCTTAAAAAACATAGCCGGCAGATTGCCGGAAAATAGCCGCGATAGACGCTTGTGGCCTTCCATGAATTGAAACAACAGAAGAAATAAGATAGACAGATCGACCACCAGTCCTTTAATAGACAACTACAATTTTTGGGTTAGATTCGGACTGTCAATTTTTTGACATATACAGTCTATAGGGAAAAAGCGCTAAGAGAGCTTTTTCAAAACTGATATTCGAAATCAAAAGCTCAAGACTAATACTCAAGAACTAGGGCATATACGTTTGGCACTACTTAGATGCACACTATTTTATGTTCAAAAAATTTAAAAGTTCCATAAGTGAGTTCAGAAGTAATTTTTGTGAGTGAGGTAAGTCACGCAATTGACCTAAAAGCAGAAATAACGTCAGACGCACAAATTTTAACTGCAAAGCAATAGAAGTCACTGAAGTCAATTCCAAGAAGTCAATTCCAAGGAGTCAATTCCAAGAAGTCAATTCCAAGAAGTCAGGTCGTAAGAATCATCGATGGAGACGACGAATTAAAAAAAACACGATGTCCCCAATAATAGCCGCTATCGCTTCGCGGCTATTAAAAAGACAGTGCCCCAATACAATTCGAATTCTTTGAATTGTAAAAACCAAGAGAAGGCCAATAATAGCCCCAGCTATCGCTGTGCGGCTAATAATAAAAAGCATTACAGACAACGGGGACAAATAGCGAGATCCCACCAACTTTCTTTTTCTATTTGCCCAAATACATTAATGACAAGATACAATGACAATATACGTTTGTTAAACATGTTCACAAAATAGCAAACAAGTGATTCAAATAAACTGACACAAATTCTATAGACTAGAGTAACATGTTTTAAATATAGTTCTTTGCTTAAGTTAAAAACGAACCTAATTAGCTCATAGTTCGACAACAGGTAATAAATTTCAACTTTTTGCAAAACCTTGTCACTTCAGCTTCCGCAAAGCTTGTCGGTAATTGTCTTAAGTTAGTGGGAATGATCCCCATTATCTTTAATTTGTTATAGTTTAGCACCTCTAAAACGCATTGAATTGCGCTCCAGCTTCTTGTTCCAAAACGGATCCTGCAGGGGTTTAAGAAACATAGCCGGCAGATTGCCGGAATAGCTGCGAAAGAATAGACCTGCGTGCCATATAATAGAGATAGAAACAGATACAGATCTAAATTGAAAAAAAAATCGACGCCACTAAAAAAAACTAGGTAAAAAACATTTAGCGATAAATTAATAAAGCTTGATAAAATTCACTCCGCTGACTCTCTTATTAGGGACCTTTACTGCACAAATGAGTTCCTTTGACCTTATCAAATTCAAATTAAACTTAAGTTTTAAAGTGCAAAAGTCATTTTATTGAGTGAGGTAAGTCACGTATGATCAAAATCTAATCACGCAAATAACCTAAAAACTTTTGCTAAAGCGAGTGAGAAATGACGTCACGCGCGCAAATGCCGTTAGTGAGAGGCAGAAGTCATTCAGAAAATTTGACTTTTTCAGCTTTGCTGTGTGAACAAATATAAAACGAAAAAAGAGCGTCAGACGACGAAACAAAAAAACATAGCAGGACAAGTCCTGACGCACAATTCAAAGAATTTTCATTGACTAAACAGAAAACTAGACCTTGAACGGACTATGAATGGATCAGGAAAACAATTTAGAAAAAAATCCGATCCAAAAAATCAAAAAAACAGTAAAAATCAAAGTGAAATTGCCGCATGTGAACAAAAAACCACTAGCGAGAAAGCGAAATTGTTCAAACACCGTTTTCTCACTCTACTTAAAATTTAGATCAAAAAAATTTCACGCCGCAAAACCACTCGCTTTTTCGCTCCACTTCCTGTTTCGGCGTGACCAAAATCACTACTCCAATTTGACTTCAAAAATCATGAAAATGTGTGAACAGATCTTAAAAAAAAACATAGCAGGACAAGTCCTGACGTACAATTCAAAGAATTTTCATTGACTAAACAGAAAAACTAGACCTAGAGTGGACTATGAGTGAATTGAGAAAACCATTTTAAAAAAAAATCAGAACAAAAAAATAAGAAATAAACAAAAAATCCATGTCAAAATGCCGCATGTGAACAAAAAAACCACTAGCGAGAAATGAAAATTTAATTCAAACAAAAAACTAGGCCTAGAATGAGCTGTGAATTGATTGGGAAAACCATTTAGAAAAAAATCCGATCCAAAAAATCGAAAAAACAGTAAAAATCAGAGTGAAATTGCCGCATGTGAACAAAAAACCTTTACCGAGAAACCGAATTTTTGTTCAAACGCCGTTTTCTCACTCTACTTTAAAATTAGAGCAAAAAAAATTCACGCCGCAAAACCACTCGCTTTTTCGCTCCATTTCCTGTTTCGGCGTGACCAAAGTCACTACTCAAATTTGACTTCAAAAATCATGAAAATGTGTGAACAGATCTTAAAAAAAAGACAGCGCCCCAATACAATTCAAATTCTTTTAATTGTAAAAAAAAGACAGCGCACCAATACAATTCAAATTCTTTGAATTGTAAAAAACCAAGAGCACCGCAATATAGCTTCGCTCAGCTTACAGCTTCGCAGCTATAATAACACTTCTCGTTTTCCTGTCCTTCGATTTTAAGTGAAACAAAATTTTGCCTAAATTATGCTGGTGTATATCATTGATTGATTTGAGAACAAATTTAATGCATTCTTCTACCATCACGAACCCCAAAACTTTGTTTCGAGTTATAGCGCGCATTTTCCCTTACATTCAACAATCTTTTAGACAGAACCGATTAATTTTTGACGAATTATTTTAACACCACTGGCTTTGGCAGTAGCTAGCTTTAGCTTTAGAAAGATAGAATAGATGGGTAAGAGGACAAAAGGCAAGATAAGAGCGCCCGATAGATGACAAAAATGGCCTTTTGTAACATGAATTTATTCCTGTCATCCGTTTCAATGAACCGTAAACTAAGAGACTAGCAGAACTCTAACAAAACTGCACACCGACTCCATGCCTTTGAGCTTTATCCCGTTTCTGAACATAAAAATTCAAATCGGGCAGAAGCAGTTTGGTTGAACCATGCGCTAAGAGATTAGTAAATATCTAACAATAGAAATTTTATCCCGTTTCTATCGACAGAAGGTCAACTCCGCCGCACAAAAAACAATCCAGCAACAAATAATGGCATAAGACTAGAGAGAGACCCCAATATTTTCTGTGCACTTTATTGGACAGCAATTAAAACCATCTACATGGTGCTACAACTATATGCTTATTTTCAATTTATTGGCCAAGCTCGTAAAATTTTTCTTATACCATGTCTTTATCTGCTTTTAGAAAGAATTAGTAACCTGTTTGGAACTTGAGGACCATGCTGAGAGTCTTCACTCCATTCCCAATGTGACAGCTGAAATCATCAAATGGAGGTTGATAGTCACTTGGCAACTGCAGAATGATTGAACTGGAAGCCTTCGTCACAGTTGGTTGTCCACTCGGAGATCCTGAGTCGCTCCCCGAGTCTGACGAATTGAGAAGCTGGCCTATAAAATTCCAATTTGTTGTAATAATTCATTGCACAGAATTTCAAAACTTTCTTGGAACTGTTTTCTTTCACAGGGTAGTAAAAGATTGAACTGGCAGTAAAAACATCTAAATTACTCTTTTTTAATGTATGCATCGATTATGATTGGTAATGTCACCTCTTATCAGGCTATGCAAACCATTGTTGATGCGAAAAGAGCATTAGTTTGTTCACATGTGGTAATGAAAACAAAACTTTTTTCACGGAGGGAAAAGGAAATAGTTCCAATTTTTTAAACTTCGGGAATGATACTTTTTCATATATAAGCCTGCGTGTTTCCATAAGCCTCTCAAACACAAAGTGAAGCGCGTTTTTGTCTCGGAACAGCTCTGTAATCCTATTGAGGTGTCTTTAGAAGATAAGCTGATACATACCGCTAAGAGGCTGCAAAACAACTATTGATGGTTATATTCAGCAAAACAAAAATAGATTTTACTATCAAACAGATGCCAGGAAGACGAGCAAATAATCAGCAGAGAAATACAAGAGAGGAAATGGTTTTTATAGATTAGCACATTATGATGGTAAAAAAAATTAGATAATAATTACTTAAAACATTTTTCATTATGTAGCAAAACAATGCATAAATTTCCCAGGCAGTGTAAATGGTTGCCTGATCATCAAAATTATCAATCTAAAGCAAATCTGATGTATTAATAAAAGTAGAAGCATTGGGTTAACTTGCCATTTTTGAACCACTGGAACAGGTTGGCTGGTGGGTTGGCATCTCCGGCACTGCAGACGAACCTGGTGGGTGTTAGAGGTCCAGCTCCATGGTACGCTCTCGGGGGAGAAAGTTTTGGAGCGTCAATATCTGAACACAAATATCATATTCTATGATGCTTATCAATTATAAATACACCAAAAAGCTATGAACACCTAATTATTTTTAAAATAACGCCAGAAACGATCATTAAAAGCTACTATTGATTCAAAATCAGTTCGAAGGAAACGAGTGATAATGCAATTTTTAGAATGTCAGTACAATTAGTTAATAAGACAATGTGTTTGCAGCTGAGGTAAAAAAATATGACAAGACAGATAAAGCGAAAACATGAGCTAACGGAAGTTGAAAATTAGAAAAAAAAGGGGTAAAATGCTTTCAAGAGCGATTACTGGTGTTAAAGAAAATAAAAGCAAATAAATAGTCAGCTCTGCAAAGCATATTTGAGGTTTACGTAATAATTAAATATTAAATACCGTCGGATGATTTGCTCTCAAACGACACGGGGGTCAATTGATGTTAGAGAGGGTTTAGCTTAGAAATATTTTAGGTCTGCAGAAAATAGCCAACCCAGGACCTCCAGATGCCAATCAAACATCTTATCCATTTAGCTAAAAGCGGCTCTGATTCCTTTCGCAAAAACTCGCTTTTATATTAGCTTCGATAACTAAAAAATGAAGAACCGAAGCAAGAAAAAGTCACTCAGGAATCAATTAAAACAAAACGGTCAAGCAAAAATTTTGCACAAAAAAGGTACAAACGCTTGCAATAATTGCATAAAATTTCGTTCGAGAGCAATTAAAAAAACTACCACATATGTGAGCAAAAATTTAAAAAATGACCTGGATTAATTTTATGAAAATTGATCGTTGCAGAGCTGTTCCCGCTCATTACATGAAAATTTAACTATGCAAGTAGAAGTTTCAAAGCTAACGCTTCACAGTTAAAATAAGCTCTTCCCAACAAGAGCTTAGATTACTTTGATATTGCTTAAATCTTAGTGAGGATTTCACATCAAAATAATATTTTTAACAAAATTGTTGGCAATATGCAGATCCCAAGCAATGCAAAAAAGACAAAATTATAGCCGGCAGATTGACAGAAGTAAGACTTGCTGAGATATAAAATGCGTGCCGTATAGTATAGATAGAGACAGATACAGATGTAATTTGAAAAAGTTATTCGAGAAGTCAAAACGGTCAAGCGAAAATTTTCCATTCCGAAAAAATTTCATGACCGAATTTCATAACAATTATTGTAAGCGTGTTGGTCAACACGCTTACAATAATTGCTGTGAAATTCGTTCAAGAGCAATAAAAAAACCAAAAGAAGGCCAATAATAGCATCAGCTATTTCTCTGCGGCTATTAATCAAGCTTAAAGCTTTCTCAAATTCATTCCGCAAAACCCTTTTTATCAGTGAACTTTATCACAAATATCAGCTCCTCTGACCTTACACTAATTCAAATTAAACTTAGGTCTTTATGTGCAAAGTAATTTTTATTAAGTGAAGTAAGTCACGTATGGTCAAAATCTAATCACGCAAATGACCTAAAAACTTTTGCAAGAGGGAGTAAGAAACGACAATACGCGTGGGAAAGCCGTAAATGAGAGGAAGAAATCATTTAGAAAATTTGACTTTCCAGCTTGGCTGCGTGAACAATAATGTATGACAAAAATGAGCGTCAAACGACAAAACAAAAAACATAGCATGGTAAAGAATTTCTTACAGACTGAACAAAAACATTAGACTTCGAAAGGACTATGAATGGATTGGAAAACCATTTAGAAAAAATCCTATCATAAAAGATGAAAAAACCAACAAAAAAAATCAAATTGCCTTATGTGAACAAAAAACAAAAAGCGAGAAAGCGAATTTTTAATCAAACAGCTTTTTCTCACTCCTTTAAAATTTAGGTGAAAAAACTTTTTGCGACAAAACCACTCGCTTTTTTTGCTCCACTTCTTGTTTCGCCGTGACCAAAATCATCACTTGAATTTGACTTCAAAAATCATGAAAATGTGTGAACAGATCTTAAGAGAGAGAGAGCGCCCCAATACAATTTAAATTCTGAATTGTAAAAAAACCAAGCACCTCAATATGAGGGCTTCGAATGACGTCATTAGAGATTATATATACTACTATAGTCACTCATAAAATTTGAAGTGAAAAAAACCGCATAATTCGTCGCACTTTTCAGTTGATTTTTTAGTAGTGGGCTGCTGCTACTTGAGTTCAGCAGCTTAAAATTGTGAAAGGGAGAGAAATGTAAATCACGCAAAACGCAAAGTCAAGGGCGCAAAATTCACTCGAAAAGTCAAATCCATCAGGCAAAAATGACCAACACGTTTACAATAATTGTTTCACACTTCGCTTGAGAGCAATTAAAAAGACAGCGCCCCAATAAAATTCAAATTCTATGAACTGTAAAAAAACAAGAGCACCGTAATATAGCTCCGCTCAGGTTACGGCTTTGCAGCTATAGAAAAGAGTCTCCACAAGTGGGTCGGGTGCTTTAAAATACCACGGTGATCAGCTCAAAAGTAACTCATCAACGGAAACAGCAATTTGGAGATAACAAAACGTCCATTGAAGAAGTGCATAAAACGAGTAAAAGTAATATCATTTACATCCAAATTGCTGTTCTAAATAAGCATAAATTGGAACAATTAAAAGAAACTTAACATGACTTACAGCGCTTCAGACAATTTCATGTACAATCCTAAGAGTAAATTTAAAATCAAGAGTAATTTGACAACCAGACCTGTAATCAAAACGTCACAAACAAAATTAAACCAAAGAATTATAACGGGATGTACGTGTTTCATTAAGCTTTCTCAGTAATACACCCTTGCCAGAATTCAAAAAAATCACTTCAGTGCGATTCATAAAAAATTCAAAACAAGAATATCTGCTCTAAAAATAATCAACAGGACTGAATCTCAAACCAAAGAGCTTACCAAATGAGGTCAAGTTTATAATAGCTTGCAAATAGTCAGGACACGCGATTTAATAAATTCTCTAATAAACTAATTTACTACTTTGAGCATAAAATACTAAAAACTAGCTAATATAAGCTTTTAAATACTAAAAAAGCACAAAACGCTAAAAAGACGCTAATAAAAATAAACATACCCGGCAGATTGCCGGAAAATAGCCGTCGCTGATTCCCATAAGTAAGATTGGGATTGAAAGAAGAGAAAAAGCTAGTGAAAAAATGAACTTTGTACAAACAATTTTAAAGTGCGAACTATTTTGATGTCATTTTGGAGCTTAACACGCCCCTGTTTCGTAGTGAGACCACACAGGGGCTAGTATCAATACCAATAAGCATTAGAGATGTTAACTAAGAACAAAGTTCGAGTACCCGTCATCTAAAATCGGGCTTTATGGGTTTATCCCGTTTCTATTTCAGATTTCAATTTTTGATACTGACTCTGTTCAGTTTGAATTGATTTGCTGAGCAACTGCTGTCTAAAAACACTTTTCAGCAGAATGAAAGAAGAGTGAAACTACCCTAGAGAAGTCAAAAAGATTTCACGCAAAATGTGGAAAAAGCTGTGAACTAAGGTAAAGCAAAAACTTTTTATTCGACGAAGTAAAAAACATAGCAGGACAAGTCCTGACGTACAATTCAAAGAATTTTCATTGACTAAACAAACAACTAGACCTAGAAAAGACTATCAGTGAATTGTGAAAACGCTCTAAAAAATCAGATCATAAAATAAAAACAACTAAACCAATGTCAAAATGCCGCATGTGAACAAAAAATCACTAGCGAGAAATGGAAATTTGTTTCAAACAAAAAACTAGGCCTAGAATGCACTATGAATGGATTGGGAAAAACAATTCGAAAAAAAATCAAATCCAAAAAAATCGAAAAAACAGTAAAAATCTAAGTGAAATTGCCGCATGTGAACAAAAAACAACTAGCCAGAAAGCGAATTTTTGTTCAAACACCGTTTTCTCACTCTACTTTAAAATTTCTTTGAATTGTAAAAAAAAGTAGGAGCGCAAAAACAGCCGCCTGGAATTGCTGATGCGGCTATTAATTATCAACAAAACCCATTTGACCTCATCAAAGAACAAAAGCTTGGAGAAAAATTTTTCACACATCAATTTCTCGCTCTCTTTTAAAAACAGCGGTATGAACAAAAACCACTCTCTCTTCGGTCCACTCTTCACTTTTGTTCAGCACCAAAATCACTCCAATTTTTTTACGCGTTTCATTTCCCGCTTCAAAAATCACTCCAATAAAAATTGATTAAAAAAGCACTTCTCCAATACTCCTCTTCGAGTCGTAATAAAAAGACAGTGCCCCAATAAAATTCAAATTCTTGGAATTGTAAAAAAAAAAAATTAGGAGCGCTATAATAGCCGGCCGAGAAGCTGAAGCGGCTATTAATAAAAAACAACTAAACTCTAGAACGAGCCACTGAAAATGTGCGCAATTGACTTGCCCATACCTTGAGCGGCTCATACCTTAACATACCAGAACATCTATTATCTGTGAAAATAACAGCGCTTCATACAGAAAACGTTTCAAAAAAGTTCAAAATATTACAAATAATAGAAAACATTATCATCTTTCGCTTTGACAAGCTGTTATAACCTTGAGCGCTAATCTGTTGTAATTTTCAAGAAAAAATATTAACCGTTCAAGGGGATAAAAGGTTCTCTGTTAAATTAGAAAAATTTTGCTGTCCAACTATTGGAGATAACTGTTAAAAACCGACTAGAAAGCGATTTGTCGGGAAATTGTGACTTTTTCTATTGTGAATTTGTTTCTTATGCACTGCCTTATGATTGAACGACCTCATAAATTTCGGACCTCCTGGCTTTAAAAATGAGCAAAATCGGAAACAATTTTGACGGCGGAAAACGTTAATAAGGTGATCACTTCAAACCGTTTCGAGGGCTCTAAAAATGAACTCTACGTATATTCTCTCAATTTGTACCAATCTAAGAATCCATCGATGAAACTACAAACATAACCGACTAACGTCGAGCGAATTGCTCTCAAACGAACGGCGAGCGGTTGGCTTCGTCAGTAGCTACGCACGGTTTAGTGAGGCTAGCTTTAGCTTAATTGAAGGGGCGTGCAGCGGGGGGGGGGTTGCACCGGGGGCTGATGGGGTGGTAACAGTGGGTGGGGGGGGGGGGGGGGTCAACCTCTAAGAACCGCCCTTCGCACCATAAGTATAATTTATAATAGCAATTAAAATAATTATAAAAACAATATCCACGGTTCACTTCCCAAATGAACTAAATCAAAAACTCTCACAGTATAACTCCAAAACATATTCTGTGAATCACATACTTGAACACTAGTGGGCTGAAAGGCTCTAAGAGCACTTAATGCCCGCTGGGCGCTACCTGTTTATCCCGTTTTTGAGGATGAAAAGACAAATGCGTCAGACGAAAAATTGCTCAAGCGAAAAATCGCATTAAAAAAGACCGACAGGACTAATATAATTGCTACAAACTTCGTTTGAGACCAATTAACAATTTATCTATATTATGCATTGCACAAGTAACTTTCTCATTCAAGGTTATTTAAAAGTCGGTAATCATTGGTTGAAGTCATTTCAAGAAACAATGCAGACGACTGAATAGGGTTTTGGCATTAAGCCACGCTGAAAGCTACATGAGCCAAAAGAACGTAAGTGATTTCAATTAAAATATTCGGAATAATCCAAAGAAAACAGATGAAGGCTTAAATTGCTCAAAATCACTTCATATGTTTCAGATGTTTAGACGATTGCAGGAGCACCTTTTCTGATAGTTAAGTTAAAACTTGGAAAACATGTAGTCCATATTTCGAGTAACTGCAACTGTTTATCTAGTATGCAGCATGGAATTCTTGCAAACATCTCAATTTCAGTAGCAGATTGCAAAGATTTGATTTTACTGAAACCTGAAAAATGGGGCCATGAAACAGAAATGGGAGCAAGCATGCTCACACGCGCAGTTGACCCAGTTTAAACAGATAACACCGTTTGTTTCTAAGAAGGTCAATACATCGTTCCAACCACATCTTAGATATATTAAAGAAAGTAGAAGCATACTGACTCAGATATTATCGTGACTCAACTAATTAAAGTAATCGATTTGGGAAATAAAAACAGTTTGTGACCCTGAAACGCATATTGTACACAACTGATGGCAAAATTGGAGCAAAATTTCGTTAGTACAGCCCATGTTGTATATAGAAATACAAAACTGCTCCTCGACGTTAATAATGAAACCTTTTTCTCTAGTACAGAAACGGTTGACTTTCAGTTATCTCCTTTAAAATATCATTTTTCAAATTTTCTATACCCAAACGTGGTTCACACCAGATCATTATTCGCTGCTAGATTCTATAGCATTTTTTCAGCATTTAGCGTATATTGGTTGGTACACATTTGTAAGGATCGGTATACCCAATCAACCACCCAAATCACGAGATGTTATATAGCACCCCCATAAAACTCACCCAAAATACAGCACAGTACAAGTTAAATTTCGTCCTGCTCGTACGGAGCCTTCTACATTATACGTCCACTAATTTAGGGGCCAAAGCACAAGATCGAAAGGTTATCCCAAAGAACTTACAATTTTCACTAAAGTTAGGTGAGATAGGGTCGCTCTCTTTATAACCCCCACCCCATCTTAGTGGTCACATAACGTATATCCCCCCTCCCATGGGTCCAATATCACAAAGGGGAGAGAGGGCTATAATTGTGCTGGAGATCTATAATGGGATAAACCGGGTGATTGATCTTACATTGTACATTGATTTCACAGACTAAAGCTCCGTCTGTGTTCCTAGCATTGATCATGTCAACATTCTTCACTTCTCTCTCAATGTCCTCAATGTGCACAGAGCCATTGTGCTTGAACAGGTGGATTCTGTAAACACAAACAAACAAATAAACAGTACATCACAATCAAACAAAAACAACCGCCGCCATATTTGGTTCAAAGCATTCTGAGAATAAAGTCGTTTTTATCAGAGGCAGAATGGCGGAAAGCCATAATCAAAGCAATGAAAGGTAATCATAAGAAAATTAGCCTTGATTAGATTTACAAGAAAACAAACAACAAATCTCCGTCTGTAGTATTGCACTACATAAGTTGTTCAGAAAAACTCAAAAAAGAGATTGAACCGCCGATTTAAATGCCATTTGATAGCATTAGAAGAAAACCAGAAACAACAGAAATGGCGGACTTTTGGTAGGTACAATAAAAAAGTCGCATATAGATGTAGCCAATTGAAAAACAAAGACCGTCTAATCTAATTTTTCGGTCACTATAGTACCAAAACGCCGAATCGAAATAAAATAGCATTTTCATACATCAATTACACTATATTAGGCGAAAGCTCTATTAGGCCAACTCAACTTCTGTATGAATTACAAAATTTTAGTGGCTTAAATTCAGTTAAAATTAGACGACCACATAAAAGCGTAAATAAGGAACCCATCAGGCAGCATAAAGTACTCAAATGTCCCCAATACTGATCAAAAATCTTCACAAAAAATGCTTTAAATAACACAAAATATATGTAAATTTTTTGGATTTTAAGCAGTGGCATCTTCAATTTAAACCCCTTCACCAATTTTTTCTCGCTATTTCTCAATAGCCATAAATAAATCAGATTAAAGCAATGAAAAAAATTTGTTTAACACTTCGATCACAAAAGTTTTGCAGCTACTTTGAATCCTCCTGTTAAGGGACGAGCAGCACCATTGGGCTACTTTTAATTCTCATACCAATTCTGCCATAAAGACCACTGCTAGTGACACTTGACCTCTTTAAACTAACAGAGCCGGCAGATTGCCGGAAAATAGCCGCGATAGACGCTTGTGGCGTTGCATGAATTGAAACAACTATAGAAATAAAATAGACAGATCGACCACCAGTCCTTTAATAGACCACTAGACTTCTTGAGTTAGCTTCGGACTGTCATTTTCATGAGACAAATAAGCTCTATAAGGAAAAGCCCTAATAAGGCTTTTCAAAATTAGGATCTTTTCCATTTTTTACATAATGACTTACTATGTAATGGCGCGTGCTCTGTAACTGGGGGGCGCATAACGTACTGGGGGGCACAAACGGAAAAGATCCAAAATTAATATTCGAAATCAAAAACTCTAGACTCTAATTATCAAGAATTAGGGAATATACGTTTGGCACTACTTAGATGCACACTATTGACCTTTAATAAGTAAATGCTCGTAAAATTTAAAGTTCCATAAGGGAGTTCAGAAGTCGTTTTTTTAGTGAGGTAAGTCATTGAAAAAGTCAATTCCAAGAAGTCAGGGTAAAACGAAACAAAAATCTGTTAGACGAAGTAAAAAAACATAGCAGGACAAGTGCTGAAATACAATCCGAGGAATTGAATGAAAAACGGGCCTAATGCGCCTGACCAGCAGATCAATTGAACAATCCTAGCCAAAAAGAAAATCTCAAAAGTTAAGAAACAAAGAATGAAACAAGCTATACAAAAAAATAATCATCGCTAAAACTTTTGAACCTTTTAACCTGAAGGCCACATATATGACACAATTCAATATACTCACTAACTTACGCAAAAGCCTTGAAAGAGATCATTTTGCTACTAAATGTAGATAAACTTGGGAATTATGACAAATGCTTCAAAACATTGCGGAGTTAAAATTTTATAAAAATTTACGGAAATATGGCTGGGAAAAAGTTCAAAAACATTTTTTGTTTTCTGGAGTTCTGTCTTGTAACCCGCCTGCAACATTTAAAGTTTCGTTGGCCAGTACAGATGGTTAAACTCAGAAAATGACAAAAAAATAGAAAAAATTGAAAGCTATCAAAAATTTCAAGTTGCAAGCTTATTTAAAAAAATGCTAACAATTGCAGAATTAAAAAAATGAAAAACTAATTTATTGCTACTAGAAATTATGCAGTAACATACTGGCCATTGAAGAAAAACAATAAAATTTCAGAAATTTAACGGAAATAATTGCAATTTGAAAATCGCTAGAATTGTTAAAAATGAAATCTTGAAACACATTCCTCATACAACCAGCAACTATGCAGCACCTTATTTAAAAATACTAGAGGAGATCCATTGGCCCTTGTATAAAAAAAATGGCAAATTTTGTGATATTAAAAACTTTCCAATAAACCAATAAAACCATTCCATGGCCCGTAACAATTTTTCAATAAACTAAACCATTAGCAAACCCTAGATGAGGTTTTTTGCTACTGGGGCTGGAAAACTTGAAAAACGACAATAAATGTCAGAAAATTTGAAAAAAACTGCAAGTTTTATCAAAAAAATGTTAAAATTCGTGAAGTAAAAATGTTGAAAACCATTCCATTACTACTACAAACAATGCAACAACTTATTATTAAACCCCAGAGGTTTCTTGACTTCAAGCGCTGAAATAATTCAAAATAAGCCAAAAATTTTAAAAAACTGGAAAAAATTAGTATAAATTACCGTGTTTATGTTTGGAGCAGCAATACATATAGCTCTTAAAATGGCAATAAAAAGTAATTTCGTCTTGCAAAAGACTTATCAACTTTTTACAAACCTCAATTTTAGACTGGTCCAACAAAAAGTCTGCAAAATGACAAAAAAAAAAATCAATATTTTGGGCTCAAACTAAAAATGATCTTTTAACTTTGAATTACGGCCTTCTCAGTAGTTTCACCACTCTAAGTACTTGAAGGACTACTAAACGCAGCTACGGGCCTCTAATGAAACTTGATGCCCGCAGAGCTTTACCTGTTTATCTCGTTTTGAAAGCTCAAATTCATGAAAAATTGTGTGAAAACATCTTACAAAATTAAAAACATAGCCGGAAGAATTCCGGAAACGACTCGAAGTGCAAATCCACTTAAACGCCATCCAGCTACTCATCAAACAAAACGTGTCTCCACTAGATTATGATTATCAAAACAAAACCATTAAAATAAAAGTAAAAACAAGAAAATCAAATATGTTAAAAATATGATAAAATATCTGATCAGATTTCGTCATAAATTGAGTTCCCGAAATAAATATCTCTGCAAAATTACTTCATCAAAACAACTAGTACCTACTAAAACCACTCATTAGAATTTTTAAAAAATACTTGAAGCCAAATCATGAAAAAAATAAGCTCTTACAAACAACTTTGTCTAAAAAAACTGGAAAAAGTTTATAAATTTTTTAATATTACAAAAGCACCTAATTTCAAAGAAAAATTCTTTCCAGCCAATAGGGTATCCAAATGCTCGCACAACAATAGGCAAGCCATAATAGGCTAAGAAACGTCGGAAAAATTGATTAAATTAATCGTCGGATTTATTAATTATCAAATATATATCAAATTATTAATCAAATAACGTCGAAAAATTGCTCTCAAAAACTACAAGGGAAACTAAATCTATTGCAGCCTGCTTCAGTCGGGGGAGACATTAACTAAACTCATTAAGGGACGCTTGTGAATAAGAGAGAAATTTAGATCACGCAAAACGAAAAAGCCAAGGACAAAAAAATCAATGAAAAAATGCATGAAAAAAAATCAACAGGACTAAAGTCAACAAAACCAACAAACGTTAGGAAAATTGCTTTTAAACGACTGTCGAGCGGTTCGCTTCGTCACAAGCTAGCTACGGTTTAGGGAGGATAGCTTTAGTTTAATTGAAGGGCGTGGTGAGCTCCACGGGGGTATGGAGGGCCACGATGGGGGCGCAGCACGATTGGTCACAAGAGAAACGATAGGGATGTGAAGTGTGTGTGTGTGTGTGTGTATGGGGGGAGGAGGGGGTAAAACGCCAAGAATTGCCCTTCACAACATAAATTTCAGTCTCAAAAACAATTCGGTGAACCGCATACAAAAGACTAATAAGCCGAACGACTCTAAGAGAAATGCTCTTCGTCTGAGAACAATTAACAAAATCAATCGTTTACTATGTAGAACTATTGATTGCGCCTTAGTGTCTCATTATTCATACTTTCAGAAGGCCAGTTAAATTTCAAATAATCTGGGAACATTAGGCAACTACAAAAGAAGACAAATTAGTTCGTTTATTCTAATTTACCTAGATTCTGATTTCTAAATTTAACTGGCCTTAATTTGCATATCTTTTTCCGGATCTTTTCCGTGTGTGCTCCCCCTCCCCCTCAGCTTAGTGGGTGCATTCGTGAAGACCGGTTATAAGCAGCAATTATCGGGAAAAAGCGTAGAGAAAAAATTGTTTTCTGGTTGTAAAAACCGTTCACAAAAAAGTATTCAACCAACAAATCAAAAACCACCTCAGTGATTTGAGTATATACACACAAGTCCGGCATCGAACAATTGGAAACATTGAAACAACAGGTTTTAACATTAATATTAAAAAAGCTAAGTTCATTAAGGTAGAGTCTTTGCAGCAACATAAATGCAAAATGTTTTCTCGAAACTACTGAGACAGAGTAATTAGACAAACATACCCGGCAGATTGCCGGAAAATAGCCGCCGTTGATTCCAATAAGCATAATTGGGATTGAAAGAATAGAAGATATTGAAAAAAAATTTTCGTACAAAAACACTTTTTTAAGTCCGATTTATTTTGATGGCATTTCGTAGTTGAACATACTTCTGTTTCTTAGAGAGAGGCTACAGGGGGTACCATCAATACCAATAAGCATTAGAGATGGTAACTAAGACTTATAGAAACGACGTTCAAATAGCAGGCATCTAAAATTGGGCTTTATGGGTTTATCCCGTTTCTAGTTCTGACTTCCATTTTATTGTACTAACTCTGTTCATTTTAAATTGCTTTGCTGAGCAACTGATGTTCAAAATCACTTTAAACAGAATGAGAGAAGAGAGAAACTAGCCTAGAGAAGTCAAAATGATTTCACGCAAAATGTTGAAAAGGCGGAAAAATGAGGTAAATCCAAACACTTTTTTGTTCGACGAAGTAAAGAAATTAGGAGCACTAAAATAGTCGGCTGAGAAGAAGAGGGCGGCTATTAACAAAGCAAAAAAAATCACCAACAATTTGTGAAAACGGATCTTTTCCGTTTGTGCCCCCCAGCTTATTGGGTCATATTATTTAAACCCCCAGCCCAGACGCACGTGCCAACACAAAAGAAATACGGTACAACCTTTAATTAATCTGAATGATTAGGAGAACAGCAACAAAGGACTACAAAAAACAAAACACACGAATTTTTTTATGAAAACGATTAGCATCAAATTCTTGAGCAAAATGCGGCATGTGATAAAAAAACAAGCGAGAAATCCGTTTTTTATTCATACACCATTTTTCCACTCCACTTGGAAAAATAAATAAAACGCAAAACCAGTCGTTTTTTTTGCTCAACTTCCTGCTTTGGCGTGCCCAAAATCAATACTGCAATTTGTCTTCAAAAACCATGAAAATGTGTGAACAGATCTTAAAAAATATATAACCAGAAGAATTCCAGAATCAACTCTAATTCGTCATCCCAAAAAAAAGGACTTCCAAACAACTAGTGCCTAATAGAAGCACATATGAAAGCAGCTAACAACAGAAAAGTTAGCCAAAAAGAAAATGTATCTTAAAAAATCATGAAAATTCGATTACTTTTTATACAGTACAACTAAACAATTCTTTTCTAGACTTTAAAAATTGCTCTTGGGCAACTTATTAGGCAAATATTAGGCAACCAATAAAAAGCTCGCTAACATCACTAAAAATGAGAAAAAAACTAAGTAAAATGAGAAAAAAATTAACACAAGCGTAAAGCAAAATTGTTCAACCACCGTTTTCTAAGTCTAATTTAAAATTAGAGCGAAAAAATTTCACCCCCCAAATCCACTTCTTGTTTCGGCGTGACCAAAATCACGACTCCAATTTGACTTCAAAAATCATGAAAAGGTGTGAACAGATCTTAAAAACAAAGACAGCGCCCCAATACAATTTAAATTCTTTGAATTGTAAAAAACCAAGAGGAGGTCAATAATAGCCTCAGCTATCGCTTTGCGGCTATTAAAACGGTCAGAGCTGAATTAGGAAAACTTCGTGAACACAAATGGTGTCTGAGTAGTTGAAATGGTTAGATATGAATAGAAACAATTAAAAGTACTCAATGATGACAATTATGGCTCATTAGAAAGCCAATGAGACCTGTGCCTAAACCAGCTACGTGACAGTAAAAAGACTACAAAAACTGGCAGAGCTGCAAAATTCACTGTCTCATGAACATATAGTGTAATTTCTTGGTACCAGTAGATATCAAATCAACTGAGACCATTAATTAGATTCAACTACGCCTCTCTAGAGAGCCAACTAAACCTCTGTTTGATTAAACTAAATGGCAGTACAGGAAAATTTACAACCAGCACAGCCACTTAGAGTCTTAGGCATGCGAGGGGGGGGGGCATATTGACAGATGTATAGAAAAACAGATATTACTTGTCTGTGTTCTGAGCTGGTCGACCGTTCAGCAGGAATTCTCCACCTGAGGCACGGAAGTCGATCCAGACATCCTTGGACTCCTCCGTTGTGATAGGGCAGAGTGTGTTTGATTCCAGAAAATGCACCGTTGTACGCCCTGAACAGAATAGAAATTCAGAAAACTAAAGCTGATATTTCCCATGTCTCTAACCAAACTCTCTAACTGAAGCAAAGATTCCCAACTTGCCCCGATTCCCTATTACCCTTTCCTTCGGGACATTCTAGGTTACCTGTTTCCTTTTACCCTTAAAATTTCATTGAAATTTTCATATAGTTCTCATTTTCGCCTCTGATTCACACAAATGACCACTTCCTAAAAGGCGTATTAAAACATTAAAAAATGTACATTTTCAGACATAAATTATGAAAAACAAAACTTTCACATTGGCGCATGTGATAAACATCAATCATTGCCCACTGATGCAATTAATCACACCCCAACATGCAAACCAGAAACAAAATTTTATGCTTTCTCATTTTGTCCAGTGCATCCAGTGTGAAGCTAATG
This sequence comes from Convolutriloba macropyga, assembly GCF_964194025.1. Classification (NCBI taxonomy): domain Eukaryota; kingdom Metazoa; phylum Xenacoelomorpha; order Acoela; family Convolutidae; genus Convolutriloba; species Convolutriloba macropyga. The sequence continues at coordinate 12,945,079 of NC_134477.1, forward strand.
AAACGGCGTCAGGTTGCTTGGTATACACATTACTTGAATTGAAGGGCAATATAAACAAAAGCACAAATTCTAGAGAGAAAATTTCGACCAGTTTAAGGCATTTTCAGTGCAAACATTGGAAAATTTGGTTCAAAATATATTCTGTGAACAAATGCAGGATTCTTGACCATGTCGTGGTCCAGGGGGGTCAACGCGTGCTATAAAACGCATTCCGGATCTTTGGTGTAAATGTTTGAAGTATTTGGTTCTTTTGAAACACCTGTACCGTTTCGTCCTTGATAGGCGACAATTGCAGAGACACGAAGGAGCCAACAAGATTATTAGAGATACCTCAAACCAAATATGAAAGGTGAGTTAGAAAACGAGAAGATAAATGGCCAACAAGATGGTCTGCATTGACATGCTACAATTCAGTATGATTGATAGCAAATTACCAAGGCTTTCATCAATTTCATGTTAGAATATCAGAAACGACAATGAAAAATGTGAGATGATTGACCTAATTTTACCATTACCCTCACCACAATTCGAACCTATTTTTACTATAACCCTCCTCATACTTTGGAACTATTCTCACCATAAACCTCCCCCATTTTGATCTGACATCATAGGAACAAAGCAGTGAGATAAGCCTCTAAATTTCAAAGTTTAATTAAAACCAACCTGAAGTTAATTATAGCACAAAGCCGGAACTAAGAGAAAGCACGGGCCTTTAATTGGAACAGTGTTATATGATCAACAAGTCGAGAAGAATGTTATAACTCATATAACTGACGGTTACATGGAGTTTGAGTTAGGTCTTCATATCCGGTCTTTAATTGTTCTCAGCCCTTCACCGAACAATGATCTATATAATTCTTCATGGCCCAGAGACACAATGTTGAACAGAGTTTATAAAATATGAATTATTGACATAATTGGTTTTAGGAACATTTAAAATCTCAAAACTGCACATATAATAAACATAACTGGCAGATCGCCAGAAAATAGCCGCAATAGCTTCGTATATCTGCAGTCTCAAAAAAATTAAAAAAGACGAACCAAAAAGAAACTTATTCTCCTCATTAAGGGCTGGGATGTTCAATTTTGATTAAGAATCTGTATAACATACTAATTCCATTAGCTGCTCTTAAAAAAACCCTCAGTTAGAAGGATATACCATCACTTGACCTAATCTCTTAGAATTAAAGTAACGAAAAGTCAATTTCAGAGTGCGGAAGTCATTTTTGAGAGAGAGGTAAGTCACGTGTGATCAAAAACTTAATCACGCAGATAAACAAAAAACATAGCAGGACAAGTCCTGGCGTACAATTCAAAGAATTTTCATTGACAAAACAAAAAACTAGACCTGTAACGGAATATTAGTGAATTGGGAAAACCATTTCCAAAATCAGATAATTACAAAAAAAAACAAAATCAATGCCAAAATGCCGCATGTGAACAAAAAACAACTCACGAGAAAAAGAAATTTGTTTTAAATAGGCCTAGAATGAACTATGAATGGATTGGAAAAACCATTTAGAAAAGGATCTGATTCAAAAAATTTAAAAAAACAGTAAAAATCAAAGTGAAATTGCCGCATGTGAACAAAAAACCACTAGCGAGAAAGTAAACTTTTGTTCAAACACCGTTTTGTCACTGTAATTTAAAATTAGAGCGAAAATAACACAGCAAAACCACTCACTTTTTCGCTCCACTTCCTTTTCGGCTTGACCCAGATCACTACTCCAATTTGACTTCAAAAATCATGAAAATGCGTGAACTGTAAATTGAATTGTAAAATTGTATTGTCTTTGAATTGTAAAAAACTCGCTTCACTATGAGTGAAAAATAACGTCACGCAAGCAATTCAGTTGAAATTGCAAGAACAAATGAACCAAAAGCAGTTTTGAAGTGATTGTGACGACATATGGTTGTAACAAAAATCTTGACGAAGAAATAAAAAAAAACATTGAAGGGAAAGTCCTGGGGGGGCTTGTGTGCCTCCCAGCGGCGCAAGCGAGAACGTGGTCTACATGTCAAAAACTCACACAGGGACCCAGCAAGGAGCTTGCCAACTGGGAAACAAGACAACAACCTACCTCCTGGAGCCAACAGAGGGGCAAAGGACCCAGCCAATCCAAGCCCCCCTTCAACAAATTTTCAAGGCCCGGACCCCAACAGTCCGAAAAACCTCACCGCATGTCGGGTTTTTGGAGGCAGACCCAAAGAGACCAGCCTACCTAGGTCTGCTGCTCCTGCTGGCAGGCGATATTGAAAGCAATCCAGGTCCCACTTTGTGCGGGATGGGATATGCCAGAAGAAGGTGGGAAGCAACAGCATCAGATGTACTTGGTGCCAACACTGAATTCATCAACAATGTAGTGGTCTGGACAGAACCCAAATTAGAGAGATGCCAAAGCAACGGTCTTATGCGTTCGAATGCGCAAAGTGTCGGCAAACAGTCAGACAGCGCAAAACACGCCAGACCGAGGAACAGAGGCAGGCACGAAGAGAACGTCGGAAACAGAGACGGAATGACAAAAGAGCCCGAACCGACGCCCCGAAAGTTGCCTCAACGAATATCAAGATCACAACAAGGAACTTCCAGGGCATTTCAATGAACGAACGAAACAGAGCGAGATTAAGAAGAACCGTTTCGTTCATTAAACGAGAAGGATGGGAGATAACTCTCATCTCTGAAGTGCGAGCAAGATCAATTGGTGTGATATTCCTTGGCGAAGGAGAGGACGAGGCAGCGATCAATCACTCCGAACGCAGCAGAATTATCCTCCTTGGGACCGCTTTGGAGGCATGGAAAGCGGAAGGCCAGAGGAAGAATTTCGCCGACAGAATTACATCAGGTTCAGTTGGCGGGATGGCACCTGATTGCAGTATATCAACCACTGTGGAGCAACGGCCTAGAAGGTATCGAGGAATACAGACACGCCCTCGAAAACGTATTATCTCGATCCCCAAATGGAGCGACCGGCGGAGACCACAACGCTCATATAGGGCGAGGCCCAAGCCAGAGAAACAGAGGACCACAAGGACTGCAAACAGCGACAACACCAGCAGGGGGATCTCCTGGACTGCTGCCTGCAGTCCGACTTGCAGTGGGTCAACTCCTATTTTGCCTGCTCCAAACGAGGAACGTGGTTCAACAAAAGCCACAAACAGTGGTACGAGCTCAACGGATTTTTAATGCGCAGCAGAGAGAGGCACTCCAAGGCCTGGAAAATGAAAGTGACGCATGAATACGCCCTGTCAGATCACGAGCTAGTAACCTTGTACCTGCGAAACCCGACGAGCGCCAAGAAAAGGCCGATCAAACTTGTACCGACAATAAACTGGGAAGTCCTATCTGGAACGGAGAAACTAGTACAGTACAAGAAGGAAACTAAAGAACTCCACCAGAAATTCCTTACCGACGAAGCAGCTGGACCGATGTAGCGAAAGTACTCACAACAGCGGCGAACAAAGTATGTGGTTTAAGGAAGAGACAGATAGCGAACCCATGGACGATCGGTCACGAATCGGAGCTAGAAGAACTTCACAACCGCATTAACAAGGCTATCGAAAGCAGAAACGAAGGAAACCAGGTAGCGCAGCGGCTAGTGAAAGACGCTCGCAAAGCAATGAAGAGTAAACTGCGGAATCTGGAGAGTAAATGGCGGGAAAACATAATAGCGGAGTGCACAGAAGCTAACGACAAAGGAGACAGCGGAGCGATGTACCGTGCTTTGAGAAAGCTCGAAACGCGGAACTCCAAAACGAACTCAGGAACCACCATAACCTCAGAGCAGTTCAAAGACCACTTCCAGAAGGTGTCAGCTCAAAGATTCGAGAATGCTCCCGAAGCAAATGCCAGTCAACGTGGACCGAATCAAAATGGAGAGAGAGAACGAGAAACTAAACGAGCTGCCCTCAAGTTTCGAAATCGAACAGTGCATATCGAAAATTCGAACTCTGCACCTGGAAAGGACGGTATTAAAAGTGTGTTCATTAAATATGCATGGAGTTGAACGCAGAATTTAATTGTGAAAATTGTGAAAAAAATGTTCACAACCAGAGCTGCAAATTGGGATGCCATCCTGAAGACAGGACAAATTGTCCCCCTACACAAAAAGGGCTGCCGAAGTGATGTGAATAACTACAGAGGCGTCTGTCTTTTGGCGATGGGGAGCCGAATAATTGCAAAGATTGCTGCCAATCGCCTGAGAGGTTGGAGTGAGCGACTAAATCTTTTGGAACAGAACCAGAGTGGCTTTCGATCGAATCGATCAACGGCAGACAAGACCCAATTATTAGTACGGATACACGAACACACAAGGGATCTGAAAAGTCGCAGAAGCAGAGCGAATCTCCCAACAGAGAAGAACACGGACCCAGAAGCGAGATTGCTAGACCTGAGGAAAGCTTACCCTAGGGTAAACAAACCTGCGCTTTGGAGGATTCTGGCAAACTATGTTATGCATGGCCCCTTTCTGAACACTTTGATTGATCTCCATGAAGGGACAGAGTACAGCATCAAAGGCAGAGTGGAAAGCACTACTTGGGTCCCTGAGAGAGGTCTACGAGAAGGGTGTTCAACATCTCCGGCTCGGTTTAATATTTTTCATCAAGTGGTCATGAGACTGGGAGAACAGAAGAGATACGAGTCGGCCATGGAAGAATATGGAAACATGGGAGCACGTTGGAGATGGATTCCTGGCGCGGGGATCCCGGACCAGAATAAGAGTGAAAAGTTTAACAGTGAAGCCGAAACCCGGAACTTGTCATTAATCCTGTTCGCGGACGACACCACGATAATCGGAGAACGAAGAGAAATCGAGGAAGGTGTCAACGAAATGAAAGCAGTAATGAGCCAGTTCGAAGAACGGAACAACGACGACAAAGAAGAAAAGGTGGTGTTCGGAAACGTCGATGCTGGAGAAATACGTGTTTTCGGTAGCTGGCTGGGCCCCGCAAGCGACTTGAAGAACAGAAAGAAACGAGCAGGAGCTCTTTTGGCGAAATGTTGAAGGATGCTCAAGGGAGCAACAATCCCGAAGCAGAAGCAAGCACAAGTAGTTGAAGCGTGTGTAGAGAGCGGACTCCTCTTCGACTGCAACGCCAGACCGTGGTACACGAAGAGGGCAAGAACCTACAGTCCTGGATCGATCGCAGGTACAGAACAATATGGAGCGGAGGCAGATTCCCGCCCCTCATAAAAATGGAACAAGAACACCTCAACATGCAAGATATCCGGAATATACTTGGAATAAAGTCAATCCAGTGGAAAATAGAAAAAAGGACGCTCGAACGGATAGGCCACGTTTTGAGGCTACCGAATGAGAGACTAGTCAAGACTGCCACTCTGGGATGGATGGCACACCTAGAGGACCTGCCGAAAAACCCTGGAAGGAAGCAGAAAACTGTTTTCTACTGGAAGAAAATACTACGAGAAGCATACATACCTTGGAGCTGTGACCAAAAGTTTGCCGAAGACAGAAAACAGTGGGAAAAGAGAATTAAAAGTCGCATGCTCCACCTATATGAGTGGGAAAGTAATGGCAATACAAACGAAGACACGACGCTGAAACGGAACCCCCAAACAAGCGCAACCGACTCGCTGACCTGCAGAGATTGTGGAAAAGTATGTAAATCCATTGGTGGCCTTAAGATCCACGCAAAACGCATGCATGGAGAGTCAACCGTCACGTCTGTATGTCGGGGTTGCGAAAAAACTTTCCAGTCGGAAAACACCTAAAAGAACCACAAAAAAGCTGCCTTAAAGCCAGCAAAGACCACAAACCTGACCCAGCCAGAGTATATAAAGCCAAACGGAAGATATGTGAGAAGTGCACTGTCTCACATTCAGCTTCCAACATGGCCCGACACGACGAGAAATGTCGAAGACGACCGGGAGGGGATGCCCAATAACTGGGCGAAGCCCTCAGAAGAAGAAGAAGGGGAAGTCCTGACGTACAATTCAAAGAACTTTTATTGACTAATCAAAAACTAGAAACATAATTGGCAGGTTGCCAGAAAATAGCCGCAATAGATTCGTAGATCTGCAGTCTCAAAAAACAAGTTAAAAAGACAGACAAAAAAAATCGTCTTTTTATTGAAGGCAGATATGTTATATTTTGATTAAGAATCTGTATAAGTTATTTCTGCCTCTATTAGCTGCTCTCAAATAACTTTCATTTAAAGTGACACAGACTCATTTGACCATATCTCTTTAATTAAAGTAAATAAAAGTCAAATTAAAAGTGAGGAAGTCATTTTTGAGAATGAGGTAAGTCAAGTGTGACCAAAAATTGAATCAAGCGAATGAACAAAAAAAATCGCTCCAATAAGAGCGAGAAATGACTTCACGAACGCACTTCAGTTGAAATTGCAGGAACGAATGAACAAAAAGCAGATTTGAAGTGGTTGTGACGTCATATGGTCGTAACAAAAATCGCGACGAAATAAAAAAAAACCAAGAGAAGGCCAATAATAGCCCCAGCTATCGCTGTGCGGCTATTAACTAGAACGGATTATAAGTGAATTGAGGAAACCATTTCCAAAAATAAATCAGACCAACAAAAATTTCTTAAACTGAAAATCAACGTCAAAATTCCGCATCTGAAAAACCACAAGCGAGAAAAAGAAATATGGTTCAAACAAACAACTAGGCCTAGAATGAACTATGAATGGAGTGGGAAAACAACTTAGAAAAAAAATCCGATCCAAAAAATGAAAGTAAAATTGCCGCATGTGAACACTAGTTGCCACTAGCGAGAAAGGGAATTTTAGTCCAGACGCCGTTTTCTCACTCTACTTTAAAGTTAGAGCGATAAATTTTCAAGCCGCAAAAACGCTCGCTTTTTCGCTCCACTTCCTGTTTCGGCGTGATCAAATCACTACTCCAATTTGACTTCAAAAATCATGAAAATGTGTGAACACTAAAGACACCGTAAGGGGTTTCATGAAGAACTCAATCAAGCTTCCAGCTTTTGATTAGCTGTTAAGTCTAACAGGAAAAACTAATGCATGGAGTAAAATTTTATAAATTCCGCTGTTAATGCCATCGCTCTACAATTGAGCTGGCTCTATGCAGCACTGCGAAATAACCTAGAATTTAACCCAACAAACAGTACGTATTTGCCGAGCCCACCATTCGGAAAAAACTCAGCAGAATTTTGAATAAAATTGGAATAACGAACTCAAATAGCAAACCTAGAGAAACAGCAAAAGCTAGCAGTAGCAGATTAGCACTAGATGCCGCACACTCACCATTTGGAACGTCCACAATGTAAGGCCTCTCTTGATAGATTTCGTCAACTCTACACATGTAGGAACCACAGTCATCATGTGTGAGTGACTTCACTGTCAGAATATCTCCGTTCAACTCCACATTGTCAGAAGGGACTACTTCTGATCCATCTTTCAGCCACGTCACTTCCGGCTTAGGATGACCTTGGAAGTTGCAAACTAGCTTGACAAGACTCCCAAGTCTGATAACATCGTCTCCTGATGGTTTGAACAAAGCTACAGACGTCTCCGTACCACGCCCTAGAATTAAATTTAACATCTCTCTTTATTACAACTTACTAATGTAGGCTAGCTAATAGTACTATAGTAAAACTACTGTGTACGGGGTAAAAAGTGAGGGGTCGAACACTACAAAAATTGCCTTAAACCTCGAAATAATCTCTTATTATTTCTATTTAAACTTAACCAACCACAGATGATGTAGACTGTAATAAATTCATCTATGTATTTTGATAAGAAGATTTTCAGGTTGGGATAAAATCATTGGTCTGCAAAATTCAACGGAAATAGAGTAACCAAGAAGAAAAATAGCCGATTAACTCCGCACGACGGGGGTAAAAACGGGAGAAGGGGGTTCAGATCTCCCTAAAAATTTTCCTTCAGATCATGAATTTCTCTAAGCAGCTTTGGTGAACCGTACACTTTTGAGTCTGCACGAAGCCCTTATTGGCAACATTGTGCCAGTCTTTTTACAATCCAAGGAATTAGGACCGTCTCCTGCTGCTATTTTTGCAATATGTAAGAGGTTTAACATTTTTTTCGATTACTTTCACTGTTTTTCGAAACGGGATAAACAGGTAAATACCGGTGGCATTAAGTTGCAACAGAGTCCTAGGCTGGCTTTAGTTGTCTTTCAAGTATAAAAAAGAAAAAAGGAAGCTCAGGACGGGCCGTTGTGGCCTAATGCTGTTCGCTGCGCTTGAGCAGAAACCACAATTATTATTATCAATCATTATGCTTGGTGTTACAGGGAAGGCCACAATTTAAGGTGGAACGATCAAAAAAAATTATGAGCAGAATGTGGTGTGGTTTTCACAATTTTGTCCGTTTTTCAGACAAACTGTTGCTGCTGTTCAACTGACCTTGGTCACAATTCATAGAGGTCATTCAAAAATAATCTCAGGTTCCTGTAATCTTAATTTCAAATCTAGGAGGGCCAAAATTTTTTCATGGGATAGGGTAGTGGATGAGAAACAAAACTGCTAACAAAGAGGATATTTTCTAGAAAAAGAATTAATTTCTCCAATGAAAAAAATATGTACTAATTACAGCAAAATACCGTATTGCATTGGAGGGGACGGGCAACAAGTTTATAGACACCCACTTTTCAGTCTACCCCTGCGTTTCATATTACACAAAAATTAAACTACAATTACAACAATTTCAACTTACATCTTAATACTGTTAGAAATTGAGAAACAAAAAATAAACATTAGATATAAATCTAGCAAGTTCGTGATTTAACTAAAAAGGAACCATTCAACTTATGGCAAAAAAAAACAAAAAACAAAAAAAAAACAGGTCTGCGGTTCGAAGTCTGCTGGAACAATTCCCAGGCTTTTCAATTTATTGTATCGTATTGATGCTCGAAATTTAATTGAACAGTGACTTATTTTTTTCACATAAAGGTTGTTTGAGTAACCTACTTGCCGATCCTCTTGTCTCTTTCTAGAACCTATAAGGTACCAATAAGTCATTACAAAGTTTCAGAATGAAGGCCACTGATTGACTTCAAAGAAATTTAATTAATTCATAGATGTGCAGGTGTTCTAAAAAAACTTTCCAAAAACAAATTAATTTTTTATCCGAAAAGCAAATCCAAAATCCACGTTCCAAAAGCAAATAACAAAGACGTCACTGAGCTATCTATGTATTCACATCGAGGTACTCCGCTCCGAAGACAAATCTAAGGAAAAAAGTGAAATCTGTTCATTTTTGTTTCTTCAAAGTTAGTTCCTTTTAATGCTGGTCTCGTGGTAAAACGACTTAGTAACAAAATAAACAGCTTTTTCCTTGTCCTCTTGTTTTTGAGTTGCACATAAGATTGAATCTATAACTCTGGGAGATTTTATTTCTTTGCACCATTTTATTGTTTTTTACCAATATAAAACATTCACTTTAGATGCGTTTTTTGATCTTTTGCAAAACGAATGAATCCAGTTTGCATCCCATTTAGGATCGATCAATCTATCAATTTTAAAATTTTATCTTACAAATGAATTTTCAAATTTTTCTTTGTTGCTTTGAGTTACAAGATATTTTGCCACTTAAAGCCATTCAAAATGGCAATAGGCAATTAAAATTGTAAAGACAATTTAAAACGGCTACTTTTTGAATCAAGCAATACTAGCTAGAAATTGATCATTTTTGGAGAATATTTGGTGTGGAATTTTAGGTAAATTCAAGAAATGTGCAGTCGGCATTGTACAAAGATGCACACTAAATCAATAGCTTCTGCGTAATTTTCTATGTTGATGTCCGTTAGCACGTGCTCACATGCATTATAAAAGAGAAAATATTGGAACACTCCTTTTCTTCATGTTTGTTACTATACTGTATTGTCTGTCTAATATTTAACCACAATTCATGCTGCCTTAAAGCATTTGCTTGAGCACATGTCAAACCGAATAAAGAGTTTTTAACCTGATAATTTAATAACACCGATCATAAAAATAACTTGTGTTGAAAAAAAAGTAAATTTTGGATGTATTCTGTTTCAGCATAGTGAGAACAAAAGTCATACCCAACCACCACCACCTACCGAAGAGCACGCATTATTTTTAACAAAAAAAACGTGCTATCTAACACAACATTATCTCTATTTGAGTATCATACATGGCTAAATGCAACGGCAAAACCGGCAAAGTATTTAGAGCCTGCCAATCTTCAGCAATTATTCAAATCTTCTTCAATTAATATTGGGTCATTTTTAACTCCGCTTTTTTCGCGAAAACAGTTGCCAGGCTAAAAATTTGGTCAAAAGCCGGCGTATGGCATTAAGTTCGTACCTCCTAAAAATTGACCTTGACATCACGATTTTGTTTTCTCAATGACATGCAACAATAGCTTGGAGAAAATTAACCAATTGATTTTATATATTATTTGCCACAGCAGAATTCGGATGTAAAACTCATTTAATACATCAGTGCCTTTAGGTATCAAAGCTGATGTAAGTAGCACACAAAGGGTATAAATAGTAGATAGCTAGACTCCGATTACATGAACAACATTACATCTTTTTGCAACCACCTTGAAATTAATGAACTAATTCATAGTATTTTTACTGTGGCTTTTACTGACTTAAAATCCACGTTACTTTGACGGGCAACTAATTGGAAATATTAGGCTCATGTAGCCCCAACTTCTGTAGACTTCAAAAGCGTCACATTTCGAAATCTATAGAATTGTCACCTTAGGGCTATTTGATATTTGCACATTTCCGTAATTTACATGTTCTCCCGGTACAGTCCCAACATTACATGTAAATATTTACAAAAAGTCACAATCACTTTCGGGCATACAATTCTTGGATCCCTGAAAACACGAGATGTCATTATGGAGTTAAGAGGGATAATCACTCACATTTAATGATGACAGAAACATTGTTGGAGTATTTGACTGTACCCTCGTCAGAAGCTACCCCAAAGAAGAAAGTCCCATTATGCATTTTCTTAGCCCTATTAATCTGTAATTTCCCACCCACAGCATAGCCAGTGTAATCCTGTTTTGGCAACTGTGGGCTATTATTGACGAACGGTATGAAATACCAAGTAGTTCTCTGCTGATCAGCTTTGCTGCATGAGCTGTTGATAATTAGCTGTTCGTCAACCTTTAACTCTATCGTCTGCTCACTCTCGAAATCACAACATAAGCTGAGCCCACCAAACACAAGTATAGACAGAAAAGAAAAACACCAACTTGATTTCATGTCAGCAGGAATAGGAACATGAAACCTGAAACAGAAATTGTTCACTTGCCTGTAAATTGGCGCTTACGGCTAGCCAGTCGCACCAGACCAGCCGGAATACTAATGTCACACATACTGCAGACATTACAGTTGTTACATTCACTAATACGGCTATGACTGTTTCAAAGAAACCCCAAAACCTAGAGCCTTATTTGTCTCACTGACCAAACAAAATCAGAAGTAAAGGAAGAAAAAAGTACAGCTAAATCAAAATGAATTTTCTTTCTGTACTTTAATGTTCAAACAATCTAGGAGCGTAATGTCATTTTTCAGTTAGACCTTTTAATAGATATTCAGTAAAGTCAAGCAGTACGGACTAAGTGGAGACAGCTGATATTTACCGGTTAAGCCACCCCCCCCCCCCCCCCCCAACAGGAGCGTAATGTCATTTTAGGAGCGTAATGTCATTTTTCAGTTAGACCTTTTAATAGATATTCAGTAAAGTCAAGCAGTACGGACTAAGTGGAGACAGCTGATATTTACCGGTTAAGCCACCCCCCCCCCCCCCAACACACACACACACACATTACCCCACCCAGATGATTCACTTTATATATCAACTCAGGGTAAAGCATTATATAGATGCAAGCACGCTCGCTTTGGGGTTGTGAATATTACGCACCAACAAAAGTTAGAATATTGGAAATACCGGAAGCGATATTTTGAAACTAACTAGATAAAAGGACATCACTTTAATAACATCCCACTAATATTCTCTGTAAAGATAGAGCCAACGAGCTGATACAAATAGAGAATTGAGCTGAGCAGCAATTCACATTACATAAGAGTAGATCTTGTTGAATTAAACTCTACGGAAACTGATCTAACAGCTGTTTAAATAAGATTCTCAATCTCAAAATGTCGCAGAAATTTGTCATTGAGATCAAGAGTGAAATCACATAGCGAGACTTCGGGTTCACAGCAAACACTTCGAAAAAGTTTAGGATCTACTCTGTTTCCACATAAAACTTTTTTGCAAGTGGGCACATGACTTTTACGCCCCCAGGAGCACGTGCTATTTATACATAGCAGCGTACTATATAACAACACATAATTTTCAATGGGGCAGAATAGATCCAAAGTTTCAAGTCTAAATCAACGCAGAAAATCGAAATTCCATTTTCGTCAAATTGGAATTCCAGACTGTAAATGACACGCTCTGTGTTGTGCATATTGTTCAAAAAATGCAATGAAAAGAACTGATGACTGAGGGGTGATTTACCAATAGGTAAAGTGGAAATAACGATGACTAAAACATAAGCAAGATCTCAAAATTCAGAGATCTAATTAATAGACTTCTAATTTTTGGACTTGATTGTGTTCTGCTTGAACTTGATGTCACAAAATCGCGAAAACCCGAAAGAGTTCCCCGGTGTTTTCACAAATCAATAAGCCTTTTTCTCAACCTCATTTTCGAGAACGTTTAAAGACAAAAAAACTCTCGAGGCCAGGAAAGTCGAAGCAATCCCAACAATATTCAACAAAAATGATTATCGATCAGTGACTTCTAGATGTCATAAACTCTTCCAACAATGCATTTATACTTCACTATATGCACAATATAAGACCTCAGATAGCACTAAAGAGACCGAGGTTATCAAAAATAAATCAACATTAACTGTTATCTCACAACAATGTTTATACAGACCTCAAAGATAAAGCCAACTCGAAATTAGTAAGTTTTTACACTGCTTTCGACGAAGTTCCCTATCAAAGGGCTGTATTCAATGCATAAAAATCAGTTACTTAAAGGAAACAAGACGTCTCGTGCTAGTCTGTCTGCGGAACAGAATGTTCAATCATTCATCTAAGGTTCTGAAAACAACTTCAAAATTCTGTCAGAGAAACGGTTGGGAGTATCCGAAAGCAACTTATATCTGTTGGAGGAAATTACTCGTAATGTTTGATCTAAATCATATGCCGTCTTTCTTCTGCAAACAAAAATTCGTGATTACAATTTGAAAGATACAGACAAAGCTACAAACACGCACCAACGCTCTCACTCACTCTCATAAACACCCACCCCCACACACGATCGTAAACAGGCAAACTAACAGAAAACCCCGACACCGCAAAAACTTATTTTTTGGTAATTTCTCTTTGATTAAGGTTCGTCACCGTTCAGTTAGAACCTCTTTTTTAGAAATGATGCGTGTTCTTTTGAAGAAAATGTATCGGTAGTTGCAATTTCGAAACAAAATTTTGAAATAAACTTTTAAACAGTTTTTCCCAGAAAAATTGTTATTCTTTTATTTTTATCTGTTATGAGCACAATATGCAAACAACTAATTGAAAATCTCGCAAATGGCTTAGCAGCTAGTTCTAATAGACAGACATCTTCTTTTTGAACATATTTAAAACCACAATTTGTAGCAAACATTACTATTTTCTAATTCCTTAAGATTACTGAGTTTTTGCTCCCTCCATCAATTTGTGGTTACTGTTTCCGTTTTCTAACACTCAGTTATTTAGAACTGTTCAGGAACATTGGTTTTCAGTAATATTTACGTTTGGAACCTTTCACTCTTTGGAATACAAACGGAACTTTTATGTGAACGGAATATCAAAAAATTAACTGTTCAAAAAATTTTTCATCTTTTGACAAGTTTCACGATAAAAAACGTACATTGTTTTTCAATCTACAGAAACACTCGCGGACTAGAAAGCACAAGTTCGAATAGCGTTTTCAAAATACAGATAAAATCACATAAGTCAAAAATAACTTTCAAAAAATTAATATGAACATTTGTATTAAGTTTCTTTATTTGGTTCACGTTTATTCGACATTTTTTTTCCATTCTAAAACCAAAAATGAAGACTCTTGAATAAACATTATAAATTGTTGGATGTATTAAATGTGAACAAAACTTTAAATCTAATTTAATCTAAATGATTTCAAAAATTTGTTATTTTAAAGCATTTCGAAGAATTTAATAATTTTAGACAAAGACAAGTGTAAGTACTCAGTAAAATATTTTAATTGATTACGAATCCTGGCGTAATTTTAGGTCAACCTGACGATGACCACACAGTTCAAAACCGATCGTTTTTATTAATCCAATTCATTTTCAATTGACAATTCCTTTTAAATTGAAGCTAAATTTTAGACGCGAAACTGAAGAATTACAGGTGGCAATCCTGCTAAATTTTCAAGCATTTTTCTTTTTGAAAATTCTAAAAGCACATTTTTTAAAAATAAATCAGAACTGTGAGAGCCACACGATTTTTTCTTCTTTCCATACGATGCGTAAACAAAAAGTGAAAAATTGACTGTCGAAAAAAGAGCCTCGCTTTTATTTTTTCACATTTTAAAAAAAGTGCTGGACCAGTAAATCAATACGAATAGGTAACGTCAAATCAAGTCCGTTGTCAAGTAAACTACAGTGCCTAAGGCTCTATTTTCCGACCTTTATGTTTTTATCAATAAACGACCTCGGCGGAAGACATGAAAGTTTTGTCTGCATCTATCAGGACGCTAGTACTTATCAGAGACATAAATCGAGAAGAAACAGTGGTAGCCAGTAACGAAGAGGAATTTGCAGAGGGAACTATAGCTTTCCTTTTGTTAAAAAGGTCAATTTTACATTCTTCTCCTAAATGATGAGACACTCAAAATGACCAGACAAAATGGATAACGTTCGCCACATTGTCCAGATAGAGCCAAAACTTCAGTCGGTCGATGGAGAAATTTTTTCGAGTAATTCCAACAATACTGATGATGACGCTCGACTGGACATCAAGGCAAACGGTCTGTGGGGCTCCCGTTTTAATCGCTTTTTCTTTGATGTGAAGATTTTCAACCCTCATGCGAAGAGCTGTCCAAAGACCATAAAAGATGCTTACAAATATCACGAGAGCATCATGCGAAATAAGTACGAAGAGAGAATCCGCGAAACCGAACACAGCAGCTTCAATGCACTGGTTTTTGTTTGCTCGGGCGGTGCTGGGCCATCAGCATCGCGCGTTATGAAACAACTCGCAACCAAGATCAGCGAAAAACGCGGAGAGCCGTACGCCGACACTATAAGCCACATGCGAACGATAATCAGCTTCGCACTTCTGAGGAGCTGTGTTCTCTGCTTCAGGGGATGTCCCGCCCTCAAGTCTCGTGTTCTCAGTGAGACTTCGATAAGCGCCGTCGTGGAGGAGGGAAGGATGCACTGAGTGTTAGGCTGCTTAAATTTATTCCTTTGCTTTTTCCTTGATATTCCAATTTTATTTTAATCCTTCCATACCAGTGCCCTATGTGTGCTATATATAGGTGCTTTCCCCTCCATTTGTTACTTATTTTTGTGACTGGGCCGTCTTTACACTGTCTGGAGGGGAACAGCTTGGAGTGCAGCATCCGGCTACTACGTGCTACTCATGATGCCCTATTTTCTGACCTACATCCATCGATGCCGGATGGTGTACACGGCCCTTTATTCATATTGCATAAAAAGATAATACAGTACCAAAGCGGTTGGGGGCAATTGTTGAAAAGATCCGACACGTGCTCTGTAACTGGGGGGAGCATAACGTACTTGGGGGGGGGGGGCACCAACGCAAAAGATCCAAAATTTCAGTTAGTCTCCTCTCAGTGCGTCTCTTCGGCAGTTTGAAAACTCGACCATCTTTATATATCTCGACAATCATTATATATATCCTCAGGTAGTATCAGATTCGAGTTGTCGTCATCCACCACTTTCACAAAAAGTAAAACAGCCGTGATACCTTACAAGACATCTGGTTTAAATTGGAACCATCATACTGTTCGGAACTCACGGAAAAATAAACTAATTTTTCATTTTTATAAGGAGTAGCAGACCAGATACTTTTTAAAAAAAACAGATCTCAATTTGTAGAACTCATCGTCAATGCCTGCTTCAGGTTAACTAAATAACCCTAAACCTAATTTTTGAGATCTTGCTACAGGTAAAAATAAACCAAAGTATCAGCACATATACATGACCTTTTGATGAATAAATTATAGAGAATAATGAGTTGACGCTAAAATAAGAGAAAGATTGAGTTGGTGCTAAAATAAGAGAAAGAATGAGTTGGTGCTAAAATAAGAGAAAGAATGAGTTGGTGCTCCGATAATGTTTTAGTGTCTCTGGCGAATTACATTGAATTAAGAAAACCTGGCGGGTCCTCGCCCAAAAGTTAGACATAAGCTGAAAAAAAGGACACTTGAACGATTTCAAACACTGTCTAGGATCGGTACAGATCGACCGTGACAAAACAGAGTAGACTTGATTCTCGACGCAGAACTTTACCTATGTACTTCAAGTTAAGCTTTCTTCAGTTAGGTAGTATTTACAATGATATATTCGACATCTTCGATATCGATATATTCGATATATTTACAACATATTCGAACAGAAAATGATCACCGCATCTTTTCTCATTGACCACCCAATTTAAACCCTATTTGACCTCAAAAGGCTCAACGCATCCTTTCCCATTCACCACGCAATTAAATATCAAAATTTCTGGAGTCAAAATAGTGTACAGATTGCTGAAGCAACAAATCGTTTCGAACCTGACGAACCATTTATCATCAATTCTTTTCTGTGAGCAGGTGGTCCTCTTTTCATAGCTCTTATTTTCCCAGCAACTTCTTTTGCTACATGTATCTACTGGACGTTAGATACATCTTCCATGTTTTGTATAGAAGAAGAGGGATACAATTGTCAATGCGTAAAAATATTTGCACACATACATAGACCTTTCGGTGGATAAAAAATTTTGCTATCTGCGTAATATGAAGGAACATATAACAATGAAACTCGGGTATTTGTCAACTAACTTTTTGAACTTTGTGATCGAATAGTTTTTTTTTGGTGAACAGAAGTTTTTTCCTCGATCTTGTCTGTTGTAATCGTGACAACAGACAAGATTGAGGAAAAAAATTCTGTTCAGGATTGAAAACAAAACAAAAAACCCAAAATTTCTTAAAGTACGGCATAAAAAATATAATTTTTAGATGTATTAAAAGTGAATACAAAGTTCTAAATGTAATTAAAGCTGTCAAGGATTTCAATATTTAGTTGCTTTTTAAACTCATTTCGTAGAAATTGTTGAATCTAGTCATAGAAATAATCTTAGAGGTACATGTTTCGTAAATCATTTTGTTCGAGTGTGAATCAAATTAAAGTCAACCTGATGAACAGAAAATGTGAAAGCGCTTGTCTTTAAAGATCAAATTCATATTTAATGGACAATTTGTTCTTCTTTGCAGCTCTGATTTGTCAGCTCAAGCCTAAGTAGGAAAAATTTGCAAAAACTTTTCAACCGTCCCTCATCGAGAACAGTGAAAGATGAACTTTTGGTTCCTTCGTTTCGTCGCATTAGCCTACACCACAAAAAACTAATTTGGTTCCTATGTGGGATCTAACCTTGAAAGGTTCAAAAAGAAATCATATTCAAAGCAGCCGTGGTTACCCTTTAAGGCCGTGATCAAACTCCTTGGTCAGAGCTCTCAACACCCAGGAGCCCGAATTGATCAAACTGGGGTCAAAATTGACAAGACACTTGTGCAGTGCCGAACAACTTTGATTTGAACGTCAAATGAAATAAAGATACTACGGTACTTTAACAATTTCGAAGAAGTGATTTTGTGGCATGACGTAACAAACAACAATATCAACAATCATCCCTACGACAAGCGAACTCCGTATAAAACTGCATAGCTTCTACACGAGTTTCAGGCTCTCCGCCAATTTAATGTGACCGTGTACTGCGAAATAGGCGATGCAAGTATCAGTCGCAGCGCTCGGAGTAGTATACGTTGTGAAAAACCTTGTTATAAAACCTTGTTATTGAACAAAAACACGAAAAACGTGGCCAATTATCAAGACCAGGACCACAGAATTGAGTGACCACTCTTGAAGTTGTTTTCAATAACAATTTCAAGCAACAAACATATTTGCGAAAAAGCAAACGCCAATTTTGAAAAAATCTAGAAGTGAATAGAAAGAGGACAGCCATTTAAGACGTTGATTCCGAATAAAGTGAGTTTATTTATTGTGTAATAAAAATCTCAGTTAACCAGATTTTGTTGCTCAAGACTCTTGTATAAGTTTAACACTGCAAATTGATTAATTCAGCTTTGCGAGGAGACTAGCCTAATTTGACCAGGTTATGTGCGAAGACGTTAATATTTGAGCCGTTTTCTATCTTTACAAATTAAAGCGAGTGTGTTAAATGAAGATTAAAAAACCTGCTATAAATGCAAGAAATTGATCATTATTGCAAGTCCGATTAATTATACAATCATTTGTGATGTTATGTTCTCATTAAAGCCAAACTCAGCTGCTTAGGAGTAATAGAAGTGGCAGTAAACTGGCAACATAGTGCTGGCACAGCTTGCAACGCTCTTCTGCAACAATTGTTTGAACAAAAACAAGGGCGCCATCTTTTTAAGAGAGCGTATCATTGGGAAGATGAACGATAAGAGTTCAATTAACAATCACTGGAGATAAGTAATTGCCTAATGAAGCGATAAGCTTGCCTAAAACTTTTGCAGAGATAGAATTAGATTACGCCATTCAACAAACGTGTGAGTGATGAAAATCTGTGCTCAGGCTATAGATAAAAATGGAGGCAGCACATCTTTTGTAGTTACCCATAAAACAAAATACAAAATGAATGTTCAGCATCTGGAAACGTATACAATTAGAGTGGATTGAAGAACAACTCAGGAAGAAAATGGGAAAAAATTTGTTGACTACAAAACTGTAAATTATATACTGAAACTCTAAAAGCTGCAAAAAGTGGACCCGTCAGGAATCGAAACGACAGCACATCCAGTTATCATAGTGCGACAGTAAACAAAAAGAGAAAGTCGGATGATTTTGAATTTGACACTACAGAGAAAATTAAGATCAACTAAGGAGGTAAAAACGAGAACGAACACCAATCCAGCAGTCATCAAGGGTGTCAAAACGCCGCCGAAACGTCGTCATTTATAAGTAGCTCAATTGAGTCAGAATATAACAGCATCAGAAATAGAGGAGTACTGTGCAGAAAATAACGTCAAATTTGCCAAATTCCGAAATCAGAGTTTCACCTGAAAGCCTTCCATTGTGTATTTAAGTTTCATGAAGAGAAAGTTGAGTTACCTGATTTCTGGCCTGAAAACGTTACGGTGTCAAGATTTTACCTGAATGAAGCCGCCCGTGGTTGGCTAAGAAATTATCAAGATTGACTACTAGTCAGTCCTTCTTTAAAACAAAGATCGACGAAACAAAGTTCGACGAAACAAAGACCTACAGAACTAAACATTTGTTAACATAATGTACGCTGTCTCAGAAACAAAATAAAATATGTAAATGCCTTCTTGGGATTTAATAAATTTAGTTTGGGAGAATTTATAGAATCGCGGAATACGAACAGCTCAGATGACGATTTTATTCCAAGCAGTGTTGTCCCCCGGGGGTTTTTTTTATAGTGCACCGAAGGTGAATTAAAGAGGAGATGGGATTTGCCTCTTTTACAGATATGATCTTCATTTGAAAAACTTTTAAAACTTTACCTCTGAATTTTTGAATTCTGCTATGACACTTTAACTGTTGGGGCTAGCAGTTTTTCCGTAATCGCTGTTTATCGACCACCTGGAATAAATGTTATATCTTTCATTGATCACTTTACTATTCTTTTTGAAGAGAAAAGGCTACAATTCGACAAGATTGTTTTCCTGGTTGGTTTTAACACTTCACTGAATGTACATGACGATGCATCAAAAATTTGTAACTCATTTATTGAAGATTTCAGCCTGACTCAGTACGTCTCCGAGAAAACGCATAGAAGTGGTGGGATTTTTGACCAAGTTATTGCGTCAAAAAATATTCCAATTAACATTAAATCGAGTAGCTTCATTTCTTCTTCGGACCGTTCGTTTATTTGTTTTTCGCTCAGCAGTGTGAAACAACGCAAATCTCAACAACTTTTGATATATAGAAATTGGAAGAAGTTTGACTCTGAACGTTTTATTAAGTTATTGAAGTCGTGTTAAAAGTTTGATGTTGCCTCAAATATTGATGACGCATGAGATATGTATCTAAGGTTTGAGGAGAATATTTTAGATTCCGTTCTACCACTCAAAATAAAAATATTTACTTAACATCAGTGCCCATTCTCCCATTCTTTGACTACGAGCTTTTGAGATTGAAACGAAAGAAGAGAAAAAAAAGGCGTAAATACAGAAAGTTGAAAACATCTGTCCTAAAATCTGAATAAGAAAATATCAACCAAATATTTTTTGAAAAAATCTTACAAAACGTAGACTGTACATTGAGAATGCGTTGATGGAAAAATGCAGCCGTAAAAATTTTGACACCTTAAAGTTGCTTCTTGGCCAAGATGTAGAACAGCTCCCGAATTATGAAACCAAAAAACAGCTTAGAAACGACTTCAACGATTTCTTTATATCTAAAGTGGAAAGTATTATAGTTTCGATCCCCAAAATAGGACCTGAAATTCTAAAAACTGAAGTTAACTCAATGAATTCTTTCACAGAATTGTCGATAAGTCCCTTTAGAGCTTTGATTTTGGCGTCGTCAAACAGTACATCTCCACTGGACACCATTACGACACATCCTTTCCAGATTATTATTTTCTCCACCTCCTGAAATTTTCTAATATTTCGCTGAAGGCGGGATTTTCCCCCAGACCTTTAAAACGGCCATTGTTAAGCCCAACTTGAAGAAAGCAAATTCTGACAATGAAGACTTTTCAAATTATCGACTTACATCAAACCTAACCTCATTTCAAAACTATTAGAACGGGCGGTTTTCATGCAAATGCATGAAAAATTTTTTAAGAATAGTCTCCTTGGCAAAAAAAGTGCCTACAGGAATCTTTTTTCTACAGAAACAGCGCTGGTTAAGGTGACAAATGATATGTTCCTCAATTTAGACAGGACAAAAAGCAGTTTTTATATTAGACTTGATCTATCAACTGCCTTTGACACTCTCAATCATGAATTACTTCTTTCAATTCTTGAATAAATTTTGGGTTTCAAAAGTAAAATGCTTAGCTTTTTAAATTGTTATCTGAGTAGTAGATCTCAAAAAGTGTTGATTGATAGTGAATATTCGATGCCAAGAACTATAAAAACGGGTGTTACTCAAATCTACTCTAGGTCCCGTTCTTTTTTCATGCTATCTTGTTCCTGTGGAAGTTGTGTTTGAACGTCTTGATGTCAATTATCTATTTTATGCCGATGACTCTGTTATCTATTTTGTTTACCATTCTTCTATAAATGAGGAGGCTTTTGATTTGATACTTACGACTCTGCAAAAGTGGTTCAGTGGTGCTAAGCTCCGATTAAACTCGAATAAAACTGAATACATGTTTGTAAGTAGAAAGAATAGTTTTAATAGCGATATTGAACTTCCAACGGATGCAAATTTTTCTAACAATGTTACTTTATTGGGCTTCAACTTAGATTCCAGACTTTCATATGCGAAACAAGTTAGTTCCGTGTGCCGTAGATGTTATAATTTCATGCGAAAAATTTATTCCATCAGAGATACAGTCGACAGAAAGTCGTTGATCAAATTAGTTCGCGTATTGATTCCCTCGCGACTAGACTACTGCAGCTCACTGCACTATGGACTATCTGTAAATATTATACAGAAATTACAGCGTATAATGAATTCAGCATGTCTCATTTTTAGACTATCACCTGGTTCACCAACAGCAAATTATGTCAAAGAGCTTCACTGGCTACCCATGAAACAACGTATCCTCTACAAAATTCTACTTTTTGCTCACCGTTTAGTTCACCATCCGTGGAAAATTCCGATGTATCTTTGCACATTAGTTTTCCGAAATGATCAGATGACTAGATGCTAAAATTGTACATTTTGACGGTTCCTAATGTCACAACTGCATTTGGGCGAAGACTGCATTTGGGCGAACTGCATTCAATTTTTCTGTTGCTTTCAAATGGAATAACTTGCTTTTTGAGATGAAACTATTACATCGTGAGTTTGATTATCGCAAAAAACTGAAAACTTTTTAAAATTTAATATTTGCTTTTGAAAGCACTTTTGAGTTTGTAAATGATGCGTAAACCTATAATAAAAGATAATACTAACATTAATAATAAAAATAATAATAATACTAACAATAATGATAATAATAATAATAATAATAATAATAATAATAATAATAATAATAATAATAATAATAATAGTAATAATAATAATAATAATAATAATAATAATAATAATAATAATAATAAAAATAATAATAATAATAATAATAATAATAATAATAATATTAATAACTATAACTCATGGATGTACCATTCCAGATAAAAAAAATAACAATGAACACGAAGAAAAAAGGTCTCTGTCTCATGAAGAGAAGAAAGTTGCATGTACTGCGTAATTGAGCCATGACTAAAAAACAAGAACGGTTCAATTGAATAATTACTGGACTATACATCAACAATAGCAACAAAACCGCAGAAGGTACCCAAGAATTCCAAACACACCTATGTTGGTGTTGTTATTGCAATCTTATATTGCATCAACTCTGAACCATTAAAAAACTTATCAACCTGACTGCTCAGTGATGTGTTGCTTCGAAGTTTACCGCCAAGTGATCATTAACTGTGCCCTCCACAGCCCCACAAAACAGTAATTACAGATACACAAAAAAATAACAAAAAACCACTGGTTGCATTGCCGAAAATCAAAACTACACTTATTTGCAGTGGTTTAATTTTTTGCAGGAGCAGAAAAAATAATTTGCACTTGAAGACAACGAAAAACAGTCGGTTGATGAGAGCTCGAGGATAAACCGACGTAGAAAAACTTCTGCAACTTTGGAACAGCTATTGTCTGCAAATAAACGATGTCGTTCAGGAAATTGGATTTCTCGCAAAGAGCCAGACCAATAATTTGAAAAATGTACAACAAAAATTAGTCAGTCAAACCCCTCGAAGATATTGAGAACTCAGAATAGACTTTTTATGCAAGAACCGGAGACTTTTTTGCCATTCTAAGCCGCAATGATCAGTAACAGATTCTTCTGAAATTAACAGTCACAATGCCAAGATAAAGTGACGCCCTATAACGTGATTTTGAAGGGTTACCGAGGTGTTTTTAGACACCTAAAAACTTACTTAACTTTGTTATGACAAAATCCTTGTACTGGAGACCTCCAATGGGAGCGTTTTAAAGGCAAGCTAAATGTATGGATCGTTAGATGCAAGATCTGACTCACCACATCAGGTTATATCACTCTAACTGACTTCATTTTTAGAACATCTTCTTGTGTTTTGAATGTTAGCAGACTCCGTGAACGGGATGTTTTGATGCCAACCATCTTCTATCATCACATCAGGTCGTACCATTCTAACTCATTTCATTTTTAGAACAATTTCTTGTGTTTTGAATGATAGCAGGCTCCGAGAATGGGACATTTTGATGCCTACCCTCTTCCCTCTAGCTGCTTGTACTTTGTCTTGGGTACTTCTCGTACCAAATATATAGACGAGAGTCAAGTACTGGGTTGTGTTCACTCCTAACGAGGTGCTAAACTGCTAGATCTCTGTGATGTTATCAATCATCACACAAATCAGAAGCTGAACACTGTTGTAGTAATTGCTGGCTTCATTCATCACCGTAGTAGTATTGAAAACTTCGTAGAGCTTTGGCAATTCCTGATTCAGCTCAATATTGTTAAATTTAGCCCAAATAAATTGATTGTTCCCAAAGATATACCCACCAGCTGTAAATGCCTCATAAATATGAACATCAGTGCCCTTAACTACGCTTTTTGAATTTATATTCATTCTTGTGCCTTTAAGTTGTTTATTGTTTCACCCTCATTTAGCAAATATTCTTGAACCTAACCTGTTCTGTAAAGACAACGTGCAATTCTCGTCTCATATAATTCTTGTTTTCAATTATTCAGTTTAACATCACTCGATAATTCAAATACCGTTGCTGTTATTACGCTCCCGTAACTAACTTAATCTATTTTCTCTCCGTAAACGGAATGTTTTGATGCCAATCATCTTCTTTCATCACATCAAGTCGTACCATTCTAACTGATTTCATTTTTACAACAATTTCTGGTGTTTTGAATGTTAGCAAGCTCCATGAATGGGACAATTTGATGCCTACCCTCTTCCCTCTAGCTGCTCGTACTTTGTCTTGGGTACTTCTCGTACCAAATCTATAGACGACGAACAAGTACTGGGTTGTGTTCACTCCTATCGAGGTGCTAAACTGCTAGATCTCTGTGATGTTATCAATCATCACTCAAATCAGAAGCTGAACACTGTTGTAGTAATTGCTGGCTTCATTCATCACCGTAGTAGTATTGAAAATTTCATAGAGCTTTGGATATTCCTGATTCAGCACATTATTGTTAAATTTAGCCCTAATAAATTGATTCTTCCCAACGTTATACCCACCAGCTGTAATCGCCTCATAAATATGAACATCACTGCCCTTAACTACGCTTTGTGAATTTATATTGATTCTTGTGCCTTAAAATTGTTTTATGTTTCACCCTCATTAAGCAAATATTCTTGAACCTAAGCTTTTCTGTAAAGACACCGTTTACTTCTCGTCTCATATGAACCATGTTTTCGCAATTTTCTGTTTAAATCACTCGATAAATCAAATACCATTGCTGTTATTACGCTCCCGTAATTAACTTTAACTAGTCTCCCTCCGTGAACGGAATGTTTTGATGCCAATCATCTTTCTTCATCACATCAAGTCGTAACATTCTAACTGATTTCATTTTTAGAACAATTTTTGGTGTTTTGAATGTTAGCAAGCTCCATGAATGGGACATTTTGATGCCAACCCTCTTCCCTCTAGCTGCCCGTACTTTGTCTTGGGTACTTCTCGTACCAACTATATAGACGAGGGTCAAGTACTGGGTTTTGTTCACTCCTATCGAGGTGCTAAACTGCTAGATCTCTGTGATGTTATCAATCATCACTCAAATGAGAAGTTGAACACTGTTGCAGTAATTGCTGGCTTCAATCATCACCGTAGTAGTGTTAAAAATTTCATAGAGCTTTGGAAGTTCCTCATTCCGCTCATTATTGTTAAATTTAGCCCAAATAAATTGATGATTACCAAAGTTATACCCACCAGCTGTAATCGCCTCATAAATAAGAAAATCAGTGTCCCTAACGACGCTTTGTGAATTCATATTGATTCTTGTGCCTCAAATTTGTTGATTGTTTTACCCTCATTTAGCAAATGTTCTTGAACCTAACCTGTTCTGTAAAAACATCGTGCACTGCTTGTCTCATGGAAACCGTGTTTTCACTATTGTTTAGTTTAATATCGTACAATAATATAAATAACGTTGCTTTTATCACAGTCTTGTAATTAAATTATTCTAGTCCCCCTCAGTGCAGCCTTCCCCACTCCTAGCCCGTAGCCTGATGGCTGATCAAACCCATTGTCCACTCTGCAAGGTTCCCCTACGTAAGGGAGGCGTCTGGTGTCATACGTGTTATCATTTTTACGTGAAATGCAGTGGTCTAGCCGCAGCGAAAGATTGGACAAAAAACTTCAGCTGCAAAAGCTGCTCCAAGGTCAAGGCAGCCACCAAAGCAGCAATCGCAACGCCGGCACCACAAAGTTTTTTGACCGTTCCCGACAATGCACTCAGAGATCTTGCAACATCGCACACCCCGAAGGTTCCGTCAACGTACCATCGGATAACTTATAGGACAACTTCCAGCCTCATCACGCGGTAACAGTGCGCGAAATATATCGCGAGATCGACACATGGAAGCCCTGTACGCTCGGTAAGAACAAGACAAGGGAGCAGTTCGCCGAAGCCTTTTACAGCGTCCTCTCCTATTGACGTAAACAGGGATGGATCCGATGTATCTCTGACCCTCTGTATGATACATCCGCACCTAACCCTCAGTCGACTAATGAACACGGACGATGGATTGAACAATAAGATCGTCGAGCGTAGACTGCGTGCTTTGCACAGCTGCAACTTCTCTGAATTGTCATGTGAAGCGAACGCAATCCAAATGAGAACGAGTTCAAGGAACAAAAAGCAGCACTCTGACCTCAAGATGTTCAACGATTTAGTGTTTTGTGGTAGAATCAGTTATGCTATTTGCGTTCTTTCGGATGAGCACAAAGGCAGCGGGCTCGCAGCTACCAATCTCAAAGACGATGGACCGGTCCTCGAGATTTTACGCGACAAACATTCTGAACAGCAGCCCTTGGAGCCCAATTGCATTCAGAGCAAACATCCACGCAAATTTCGCTACCACCGCGCTGTTTTTGACAAACTCAGTGCCAAGCTCGTCGAAAAGCATGCAATGAAGACTTATGGCTCTGCGGCGCTTTCAGGTCTTGATGCCAATGACTGGCGTAGACTACTTTCTGCTTTCGCGCAAACCTCCACGAATCTGTGCAAAGTTGTTGCCAATTTGCTAAGAGGCTGTCCATAATACCACCGGATGATTTGATTGCATACAATGGTTGTCGACTTGTGGCTCTGGATAAATGTCCAAGTAGGAGACCAATTGGTTTTGGTGAAGTAATGCGTCGCATCACCGGACGCATAATCGTCGACTGCATCAGGCAAGAACTAACATCCCTCGGCGGAAATATGCAGCTGTGTTTCGGCCAGAAATGCGGCATAGAACATGCCATACATTCGTTTCGCCAGAGTTTTGCTGATACCAAAAACGAAGCAATTCTAATAATTGGTGCCAGAAAAGCATTTACTTGCTCAATAGACGAACAGCATTAGTGGACGTGAAAGCCTTATGCCCACCCGTCTCATCTCTACATCAGTAAATCGGCGATTCTGTCTCAGGAAGGTACGACACAAGGCGATCCCCTTGCGATGGCAATGTATGGAATCGCAAACCTACCCCTAATAACAAGACTTCACAATGACTCCTTGACCCAAAAATTGTATGCTGATGATTTTAGCGTCGTCGGTAAGTTGAAAGACATCAGGGTACCCACTCTTCGACAAGCTCACTCAACTTGGTACAAAGTACGGATATCTTGTCAATCCTCCGAAGTGTCAGTTGATATTTAAGCCAGGAGGCGAGCGCTAAGCGTCAACTGTGTTTGTAGGCACAAATGTGGAAATCGCGCAGAGCGCTTGAGTCCTGGGATCAGTTATCGGAAGCTCTGAGGCCAGTGATAAAATCCAGAAAGAAGCAAAAATTGAATAAAAACAAGTTTGGACAGACTTGGTCAATTTGATCTCACCTCTCCCCAGAATGACTAAGCATGTTTGACGAAGGGGATTCAACAGAAGTTCAGAAGTTGAGCTTCCTCTCGCGTACTACACCTTCCTTGAACAGAGTTCTTGACAAATTTGAGGAGCTGCTTGGCCGAGTCATACCAAACATCGTCGGCACAGAAATAATTCAAGAGGAAAGAGAACTTTTTTTTCTACCTCTCAGAATGGGTGGGCTTAACATCGCCCTATCACAAGATCTTCAAAAAATCTTGAGCAATCAATTGAACCCTCAAGTCCATTGGCGTCACTCAATAATGATTCATTCGAAATTCACCAATGGGAATCAGAACAAACCGAGATCAGTCTGAGGCAGAAAGCAGACATGCAACGTAAACTCATCTCGAAAAAATCCAGAATCGAAAGCAATCTACCAGGAATGAAGTATACCATCCAGTTGGCCTCTGAAAAAGGAGCATCCAGCTGGCTTGACGCGCTTCCGTTATCGACGCGCTTCCGTTAACTGTTATGGAATAGCACTTCACTACACCTGGGAAGCAAAGAACACGCCAGCCATATGCCCATGCGGGAAAGAATTTAGCATCAGCCATGCCCTACATTGCGCCAAAGGCGGGTTTACGCACCTACAACCCATTGAAATCAAAGACGTGTTTGCAAATCTGACAGATGACGTTTGCCACGATGTCCAGATAGAGCCAAAACTTCAGTCGCTCGATGGAGACATTTTCTCGAGTAATTGCACCACTACTGATGATGACGGTCTACTAGACATCAAGGCTAATTGTCTGTCGCGCCCAGGCTTCAATCGCATTTTCTTCGATGTGAAGATTTTCAACCCTCATGCGATGAGCTGCCCTAAGACCATAAAAGATGCATAAAAATATCACGAGAGCATCAAGTGAAATGAATACGAAGAGCCAATCCGCGAAACCGAACACAGCGGCTTCAACGTACTGGTTTTTGCTTGCTCGGGCGGCGCTGGGCCATTAGTATCGCGTGTTATGAAACAACTCCTAACCAAGATCAGCGAAAAACGCGGAGAGCCGTACGCCGACACTAAAAAATTACATCCGAACAAAAATCAGCTTTGCATTTCTGAGGAGCTGTGTTCTCTCCTTGAGGGGATGTCAAGCCCTCAACCCTCGTGTTCTCAGTGAGACTATGATTAGCGCCGTCGTGGAAGATGGAAGGCTACACTGAGTGTTTGGCTGCTTAACATTATTTCTTTGCTTATTTCTCGATATTCCATTTTTATTTTAATCCTTCCGTACCAGTTCCTCATGTGTGCTATATATATATATATATATAAATGTATATATATATATATATATATATATAAATATATAAATATATTTATATATATAAATTTAATTAAATATATATATATATATATATATATATATATATATATATATAGGTGCTTTCTCTCAGCTTGTTAGTTAATAGTATGAAATTACCTGCCTTTCATATTCAGTGTTACCCAGGATGAACTCCTCGAACCAAGACAGGTATGGGTCAGACGGACCTGGGTCGTGGACAGGGGGTTTCAGACCGAACCGAACCGAATTCAGGTAGGGGCCAGGCAGAACAGACCTTGTTCACCCTGGGCCAGACAGAACAGATCCAGGGCCAACCATGCGCCAGACCGAAAAGACTCAGGACCTGGGCCAGACCCAACAGACCCAACAGACCCAACAGACCCTTCATCTTGCAAGATCTTGCAAGATAACCCTTCATCTTGCAAGATCTTGCAAGTTAACCGTTCATCTTGCAAGATCTCGCAAGATAACTATCCCGTCTCGTCTGGGGTAGTAACCATCAGCTGGTAGAGTTGCATCGAAATCACTAAATTAGTGAATCTCATATGCTCGCTTTCCTTGTAGAGTTGCATCGAAATCACTAAATTAGTGAATCTCATATGCTCGCTTTCCTTGTATCTTTTGGTTGTGGTCTTCACCAAGACAAACCCCCCCCCCCTTGTTCTGTTTGGCTCCGGCTTCCCTTGGCCCATAATTTTTGTTGTGTTTTGGTACAGGACTTAATGGCAGACTCCCCATTGTTTTTTTTCGGTTTCGCATTTGCTGTAATCGCCTCATAAATAAGAAAATCAGTGTCCCTAACGACGCTTTGTGAATTCATATTGATTCTTGTGCCTCAAATTTGTTGATTGTTTTACCCTCATTTAGCAAATGTTCTTGAACCTAACCTGTTCTGTAAAAACATCGTGCACTGCTTGTCTCATGGAAACCGTGTTTTCACTATTGTTTAGTTTAATATCGTACAATAATATAAATAACGTTGCTTTTATCACAGTCTTGTAATTAAATTATTCTAGTCCCCCTCAGTGCAGCCTTCCCCACTCCTAGCCCGTAGCCTGATGGCTGATCAAACCCATTGTCCACTCTGCAAGGTTCCCCTACGTAAGGGAGGCGTCTGGTGTCATACGTGTTATCATTTTTACGTGAAATGCAGTGGTCTAGCCGCAGCGAAAGATTGGACAAAAAACTTCAGCTGCAAAAGCTGCTCCAAGGTCAAGGCAGCCACCAAAGCAGCAATCGCAACGCCGGCACCACAAAGTTTTTTGACCGTTCCCGACAATGCACTCAGAGATCTTGCAACATCGCACACCCCGAAGGTTCCGTCAACGTACCATCGGATAACTTATAGGACAACTTCCAGCCTCATCACGCGGTAACAGTGCGCGAAATATATCGCGAGATCGACACATGGAAGCCCTGTACGCTCGGTAAGAACAAGACAAGGGAGCAGTTCGCCGAAGCCTTTTACAGCGTCCTCTCCTATTGACGTAAACAGGGATGGATCCGATGTATCTCTGACCCTCTGTATGATACATCCGCACCTAACCCTCAGTCGACTAATGAACACGGACGATGGATTGAACAATAAGATCGTCGAGCGTAGACTGCGTGCTTTGCACAGCTGCAACTTCTCTGAATTGTCATGTGAAGCGAACGCAATCCAAATGAGAACGAGTTCAAGGAACAAAAAGCAGCACTCTGACCTCAAGATGTTCAACGATTTAGTGTTTTGTGGTAGAATCAGTTATGCTATTTGCGTTCTTTCGGATGAGCACAAAGGCAGCGGGCTCGCAGCTACCAATCTCAAAGACGATGGACCGGTCCTCGAGATTTTACGCGACAAACATTCTGAACAGCAGCCCTTGGAGCCCAATTGCATTCAGAGCAAACATCCACGCAAATTTCGCTACCACCGCGCTGTTTTTGACAAACTCAGTGCCAAGCTCGTCGAAAAGCATGCAATGAAGACTTATGGCTCTGCGGCGCTTTCAGGTCTTGATGCCAATGACTGGGCGTAGACTACTTTCTGCTTTCGCGCAAACCTCCACGAATCTGTGCAAAGTTGTTGCCAATTTGCTAAGAGGCTGTCCATAATACCACCGGATGATTTGATTGCATACAATGGTTGTCGACTTGTGGCTCTGGATAAATGTCCAAGTAGGAGACCAATTGGTTTTGGCAAGAACTAACATCCCTCGGTGGAAATATGCAGCTGTGCTTCGGCCAGAAATGCGGCATAGAACATGCCATACATTCGTTTCGCCAGAGTTTTGCTGATACCAAAAACGAAGCAATTCTAATAATTGGTGCCAGAAAAGCATTTAACTTGCTCAATAGACGAACAGCATTAGTGGACGTGAAAGCCTTATGCCCACCCGTCTCATCTCTACATCAGTAAATCGGCGATTCTGTCTCAGGAAGGTACGACACAAGGCGATCCCCTTGCGATGGCAATGTATGGAATCGCAAACCTACCCCTAATAACAAGACTTCACAATGACTCCTTGACCCAAAAATTGTATGCTGATGATTTTAGCGTCGTCGGTAAGTTGAAAGACATCAGGGTACCCACTCTTCGACAAGCTCACTCAACTTGGTACAAAGTACGGATATCTTGTCAATCCTCCGAAGTGTCAGTTGATATTTAAGCCAGGAGGCGAGCGCTAAGCGTCAACTGTGTTTGTAGGCACAAATGTGGAAATCGCGCAGAGCGCTTGAGTCCTGGGATCAGTTATCGGAAGCTCTGAGGCCAGTGATAAAATCCAGAAAGAAGCAAAAATTGAATAAAAACAAGTTTGGACAGACTTGGTCAATTTGATCTCACCTCTCCCCAGAATGACTAAGCATGTTTGACGAAGGGGATTCAACAGAAGTTCAGAAGTTGAG